>NW_027315945.1:40299977-40508061 GCF_026437365.1 Eucyclogobius newberryi | reverse complement strand
CTCTCGAAACTCCTCCTCAAACTCCTCCTCAAACTCCTCCTCAAACTCCTCCCCAAACTCCTCATCAAACTCCTCCTCAAACTCCTCCGAAACTCCTCCTCAAACTCTTTCCCAAACTCCTCCTAAACTCCTCCTCAAACTCCTCCTCAAACTCCTCCCCAAACTCCTCCCTAAACTCCTCCTCAAGCTCCTCCTCAAACTCCTCCTCAAACTCCTCAAACTCCTCCCCAAACTCCTCATCAAACTCCTCCTCAAACTCCTCCCGAAACTCCTCCCCAAAATCCTCCCAAACTCCTCCTCAAACTCCTCCTCAACTCCTCCCCAAACACCTCCTCAAACTCCTCCCCAAACTCCTCTCGAAACTCCTCCTCAAACTCCTCCTCAAACTCCTCCTCAAACTCCTCCCCAAACTCCTCATCAAACTCCTCATCAAACTCCTCCCCAACTCCCATCAAACTCCTCCTCAAACTCCTCCCCAAACTCCTCCTCAACTCCTCCTCAAACTCCTCCCCAAACTCCTCATCAAACTCCTCCTCAAACTCTTTCCCAAACTCCTCCTAAACTCCTCCTCAAACTCCTCCTCAAACTCCTCCCCAAACTCTCCCTAAACTCCTCCTCAAGCTCCTCCTCAAACTCCTCCTCAAACTCCTCAAACTCCTCCCCAAACTCCTCATCAAACTCCTCCTCAAACTCTCCCGAAACTCCTCCCCAAACTCCTCCCCAACTCCCTCCTCAAACTCCTCCTCAAACTCCTCCCCAAACTCCACTCCCCAAACTCCTCTCGAAACTCCTCAAACTCCTCCTCAAACTCCTCCCACAAACTCCTCATCAAACTCCTCCTCAAACTCCTCCCCAAACTCCTCCTCAAACTCTTTCCCAAACTCCTCCTAAACTCCTCCTCAAACTCCTCCTCAAACTCCTCCTCAAACTCCTCCCTAAACTCCTCCTCAAGCTCCTCCTCAAACTCCTCCTCAAACTCCTCAAACTCCTCCCCAAACTCTCATCAAACTCCTCCTCAAACTCTTCCCCAAACTCCTCCTAAACTCCTCCTCAAACTCCTCCCCGAACTCCTCCCCAAACTCATCCCCAAACTCCTCCCGAAACTCCTCCTCAAACTCCTCCCCAAACTCCTCCCCAAACTCCTCAAACTCCTCCCCAAACTCTTCCTCAAACTCCTCCCAAACTCCTCCCAGACTCCTCCTCAAACTCCTCCCCAAACTCCTCCCCAACTCCTCCTCAAACTCCTCCCCAAACTCCTCCCCAAACTCTTCCTCAGACTCCTCCTCAAACTCCTCCCAAACTCCTCCCCAAACTCCTCCCTAAACTCCTTCCTCAAACTCCTCCTCAAACTCCTCCCCAAACTCCTCCCCAAACTCCTCCTCAAACTCCTCCGAAACTCCTCCTCAAACTCCTCCTCAAGCTCCTCCCAAACTCCTCCCCAAACTCCTCCCCAGACTCCTCCTCAAACTCCTCCCCAAACTCCTCCCCAACTCCTCCTCAAACTCCTCCCCAAACTCCTCCCCAAACTCTTCCTCAGACTCCTCCTCAAACTCCTCCCCAAACTCCTCCCCAAACTCCTCCCTAAACTCCTTCCTCAAACTCCTCCTCAAACTCCTCCCCAAACTCCTCCCCAAACTCCTCCTCAAACTCTCCCGAAACTCCTCCTCAAACTCCTCCTCAAGCTCCTCCCCAAACTCCTCCCCAAACTCCTCCTCAAACTCCTCCTCAAGCTCCTCCCCCAAACTCCTCCCCAAAATCCTCCCCAAACTCCTCCTCAAACTCCTCCCCAAACTCCTCCTCAAACTCCTCCCAACTCCTCCCCAACTCCTCCCCAACTCCTCTCAAACTCCTCCCCAAACTCCTCCTCAAACTCCTCCTCAAACTCCTCTCCAAACTCTTCCCCAAACTCCTCCTCAAACTCCTCCTCAAACTCCTCCCCAAACTCCTCCCCAAACTCCTCCCCAAACTCCTCCTCAAACTCCTCCCAAACTCCTCCTCAAACTCCTCCTCAAACTCTTCCCCAAACTCCTCCTAAACTCCTCCTCAAACTCCTCCTCAAACTCCTCCCCAAACTCCTCCCTAAACTCCTCCTCAAGCTCCTCCTCAAACTCCTCCTCAAACTCCTCAAACTCCTCCCCAAACTCCTCATCAAACTCCTCCTCAAACTCCTCCCGAAACTCCTCCCCAAACTCCTCCCCAAACTCCTCCTCAAACTCCTCCTCAAACTCCTCCTCAAACTCCTCCCAAACACCTCCCCAAACTCCTCCCTAAACTCCCCCTCAAACTCCTCCTCAAACTCCTCCCCAAACTCCTCCCCAAACTCCTCCTCAAACTCCTCCCCAAACTCCTCCCCAAACTCCACCTCAAACTCCTCCCAAACTCCACCTCAAACTCCTCCTCAAACTCCTCCTCAAACTCCTCCCCAAACTCCTCCTCAAACTCCTCCCCAAACTCCTCATCAAACTCCTCCTCAAACTCCTCCCAAAACTCCTCCCCAAACTCCTCCTCAAACTCCTCCCTGAACTCCTCCCCAAACTCCTCCCCAAACTCCTCCCCAAACCCTCCCGAAACTCCTCCTCAAACTCCTCCCAAACTCCTCCTCAAACTCCTCCCAAACTCCTCCCCAAACACCTCTCAAACTCCTCCTCAAACTCCTCCCCAAACTCCTCCCAAACTCCTCCCCAAACTCCTCCCCAAACTCCTCCTCAAACTCCTCCCAAACTCCTCCCTAAACTCCTTCCTCAAACTCCTCCTCAAACTCCTCCCAAACTCCTCCCCAAACTCCTCCTCAAACTCCTCCCGAAACTCCTCCTCAAACTCCTCCTCAAGCTCCTCCCCAAACTCCTCCCCAAACTCCTCCCAGACTCCCCTCAAACTCCTCCCCAAACTCCTCCCCAACTCCTCCTCAAACTCCCCCAAACTCCTCCCCAAACTCTCCTCAGACTCCTCCTCAAACTCCTCCCCAAACTCCTCCCAAACTCCTCCTCAAACCCCCCCAAACTCCTCCTCAAACTCCTCCTCAAACTCCTCCCAAACTCCTCTCGAAACTCCTCCTCAAACTCCTCCTCAAACTCCTCAACTCCTCCCAAACTCCTCATCAAACTCCTCCTCAAACTCCTCCCGAAACTCCTCCCCAAACTCCTCCTCAAACTCCTCCAACTCCTCCTCAAACTCCTCTCCAAACTCCTCCCCAAACTCCTCCTCAACTCCTCCTCAAACTCCTCCTCAAACTCCTCCCAACTCCTCCCCAAACTCCTCCTCAAACTCTCCCCAAACTCCTCCTAACTCCTCCTCAAACTCCTCCTCAAGCTCCTCCTCAAACTCCTCCTCAAACTCCTCAAACTCCTCCCCAAACTCCTCATCAAACTCCTCCTCAAACTCCTCCCGAAACTCCTCCCCAAACTCCTCCCCAAACTCCTCCTCAAACTCCTCCTCAAACTCCTCCCAAACCCTCTCGAAACTCCTCCTCAAACTCCTCCTCAAACTCCTCCCAAACTCCCATCAAACTCCTCCTCAACTCCTCCCGAAACTCCTCCCCAAACTCCTCCCCAAACTCCTCCTCAAACTCCTCCACAAACTCCTCCACAAACTCCTCTCCAAACTCCTCCCCAAACCCTCCCAACTCCTCCTCAAACTCCTCCTCAAACTCCTCCCCAACTCCTCCCCAAACCTCACTCCTCCCCAAACTCCCTCAAACTCCTCCTCAAACTCTCCCCAAACTCCTCCTAAACTCCTCCTCAAACTCCTCAAGCTCCTCCTCAAACTCCTCCTCAAACTCCTCAAACTCCTCCCCAAACTCCTCACAAACTCCTCTCAAACTCCTCCCGAACTCCTCCCAAACTCCTCCCAAACTCCTCCTCAAACTCCTCCTCAAACTCCCAACTCCTCCCCAAACTCCTCCCCAAACTCCTCCCCAAACTCCTCCTCAACTCCTCCCCAAACTCCTCCTCAAACTCCTCCTCAAACTCTCCCAAACTCCTCCCCAAACTCCTCCTCAAACTCCTCCCCAAACTCCTCCAACTCCACTCAAACTCCTCCCCAAACTCCTCCCCAAACTCCACCTCAAACTCCTCCCCAAACTCCTCCTCAAACTCCTCCCCAAACTCCTCCTCAAACACCTCCTCAAACTCCTCCCAAACTCCTCTCGAAACTCCTCCTCAAACTCCTCCTCAAACTCCTCCTCAAACTCCTCCCCAAACTCCTCATCAAACTCCTCCTCAAACTCCTCCCGAAACTCCTCCTCAAACTCTTTCCCAAACTCCTCCTAAACTCCTCCTCAAACTCCTCCTCAAACTCCTCCCCAAACTCCTCCCTAAACTCCTCCTCAAGCTCCTCCTCAAACTCCTCCTCAAACTCCTCAAACTCCTCCCCAAACTCCTCATCAAACTCCTCCTCAAACTCCTCCGAAACTCCTCCCCAAAATCCTCCCAAACTCCTCCTCAAACTCCTCCTCAAACTCCTCCCCAAACACCTCCTCAAACTCCTCCCCAAACTCCTCTCGAAACTCCTCCTCAAACTCCTCCTCAAACTCCTCCTCAAACTCCTCCCCAAACTCCTCATCAAACTCCTCCTCAAACTCCTCCCCAAACTCCTCATCAAACTCCTCCTCAAACTCCTCCCAAACTCCTCCTCAAACTCCTCCTCAAACTCCTCCCCAAACTCCTCATCAAACTCCTCCTCAAACTCTTTCCCAAACTCCTCCTAAACTCCTCCTCAAACTCCTCCTCAAACTCCTCCCCAAACTCCTCCTAAACTCCTCCTCAAGCTCCTCCTCAAACTCCTCCTCAAACTCCTCAAACTCCTCCCCAAACTCCTCATCAAACTCCACCTCAAACTCCTCCCGAAACTCCTCCCCAAACTCCTCCCCAAACTCCTCCTCAAACTCCTCCTCAAACTCCTCCCCAAACTCCTCCCCAAACTCCTCTCGAAACTCCTCCTAAACTCCTCCTCAAACTCCTCCTCAAACTCCTCCCCAAACTCCTCATCAAACTCCTCCTCAAACTCCTCCCAAACTCCTCCTCAAACTCTTCCCAAACTCCTCCTAAACTCCTCCTCAAACTCCTCCTCAAACTCCTCCTCAAACTCCTCCTAAACTCCTCCTCAAGCTCCTCCTCAAACTCCTCCTCAAACTCCTCAAACTCCTCCCCAACTCCATCAACTCCTCCTCAAACTCTCCCCAAACTCCTCCTAAACTCCTCCTCAACTCCTCCCCGAACTCCTCCCCAAACTCATCCCCAAACTCCTCCCGAAACTCCTCCTCAAACTCCTCCCCAAACTCCTCCCCAAACTCCTCAAACTCCTCCCCAAACTCTCCTCAAACTCCTCCCCAAACTCCTCCCAGACTCCTCCTCAAACTCCTCCCCAAACTCCTCCCCAACTCCTCCCAAACTCCTCCCCAAACTCCTCCCCAAACTCTTCCTCATACTCCTCCTCAAACTCCTCCCCAAACTCCTCCCCAAACTCCTCCCTAAACTCCTTCCTCAAACTCCTCCTCAAACTCCTCCCCAAACTCCTCCCCAAACTCCTCCTCAAACTCCTCCCGAAACTCCTCCTCAAACTCCTCCTCAAGCTCCTCCCCAAACTCCTCCCCAAACTCCTCCCCAGACTCCTCCTCAAACTCCTCCCCAAACTCCTCCCCAACTCCTCCTCAAACTCCTCCCCAAACTCCTCCCCAAACTCTCCTCAGACTCCTCCTCAAACTCCTCCCCAAACTCCTCCCAAACTCCTCCCTAAACTCCTCCTCAAACTCCTCCTCAAACTCCTCCCCAAACTCCTCCCAAACTCCTCCTCAAACTCCTCCCAAACTCCTCCTCAAACTCCTCCTCAAGCTCCTCCCCAAACTCCTCCCCAAACCTCCTCACACCCTCCTCAAGCTCCTCCCCAAACTCCTCCCCAAACTCCACCCCAAACTCCTCCTCAAACTCCTCCCCAAACTCCTCCTCAAACTCCTCCCAAACCCTCCCCAACTCCTCCCCAAACTCCTCCTCAAACACCCCCCAAACCTCCACCCTCAACTCCTCACCACCACCCCAACTCCCCTCAAACTCCTCCTCAAACTCCCCAACTCCTCCCCCAAACTCCTCCCCAAACACCACCTCAAACTCCTCCCCAAACTCCTCCTCAAACTCCTCCTCAAACTCTTCCCCAAACTCCCCAAACTCCTCCTCAAACTCCTCCTCAAACTCCTCCAAACTCCTCCCTAAACTCCTCCTCAAGCTCCTCCTCAAACTCCTCCTCAAACTCCTCAAACTCTCCCCAAACTCCATCAAACTCCTCCTCAAACTCCTCCCGAAACTCCTCCCCAAACTCCTCCCAAACTCCTCCTCAAACTCCTCCTCAAACTCCTCCTCAAACTCCTCCCAAACTCCTCCCCAAACTCCTCCTAAACCCCCCTCAACTCCTCCTCAAACTCCTCCCCAAACTCCTCCCAAACTCCTCCCAAACTCCTCCCCAAACACCTCCCAAACCCCACCTCAAACTCCTCCCCAAACTCCACCTCAAACTCCTCCTCAAACTCCTCCTCAAACTCCTCCCCAAACTCCTCCTCAAACTCCTCCCAAACTCCTCATCAAACTCCTCCTCAACTCCTCCCAAAACTCCTCCCCAAACTCCTCCTCAAACTCCTCCCTGAACTCTCCCCAAACTCCTCCCAAACTCCTCCCCAAACTCCTCCCGAAACTCCTCCTCAAACTCCTCCCCAAACTCCTCCTCAAACTCCTCCCCAAACTCCTCCCCAAACACCTCCTCAAACTCCTCCTCAAACTCCTCCCAAACTCCTCCCCAAACTCCTCCCCAAACTCCTCCCCAAACTCCTCCTCAAACTCCTCCCCAAACTCCTCCCTAAACTCCTTCCTCAAACTCCTCCTCAAACTCCTCCCAAACTCCTCCCCAAACTCCTCCTCACACTCCTCCCGAAACTCCTCCTCAAACTCCTCCTCAAGCTCCTCCCCAAACTCCTCCCCAAACTCCTCCCCAGACACTCCTCAAACTCCTCCCCAAACTCCTCCCCAACTCCTCCTCAAACTCCTCCCAAACTCCTCCCCAAACTCTTCCTCAGACTCCTCCTCAAACTCCTCCCCAACACCTCCCCAACTCCTCCCTAAACTCTTCTCAAACTCCTCCTCAAACTCCTCCCCAAACTCCTCCCCAAACTCCTCCTCAACACTCCCGAAACTCCTCCTCAAACTCCTCCTCAAGCTCCTCCCCAAACTCCTCCCCAAACTCCTCCCCAAACTCCTCCTCAAACTCCTCCTCAAGCTCCTCCCCAAACTCCTCCCCAAAACCTCCCCAAACTCCTCCTCAAACTCCTCCCCAAACTCCTCCTCAAACTCCTCCCCAAACTCCTCCCCAAACTCCTCCAAACTCCTCCTCAAACTCCTCCCCAAACTCCTCCTCAAACTCCTCCTCCAAACCTCCCCACTCCTCAAACTCCTCCTCAAACTCCTCCCCAAACTCCTCCCAAACCTCCCAAACTCCTCCTCAAACTCCTCCCCAAACTCCTCCTCAAACTCCTCCTCAAACTCTTCCCCAAACTCCTCCTAAACTCCTCCTCAAACTCCTCCTCAAACTCCTCCCCAAACTCCTCCCTAAACTCCTCCTCAAGCTCCTCCTCAAACTCCTCCTCAAACTCCTCAAACTCCTCCCCAAACTCCTCATCAAACTCCTCCTCAAACTCCTCCCGAAACTCCTCCCCAAACTCCTCCCCAAACTCCTCCTCAAACTCCTCCTCAAACTCCTCCTCAAACTCCTCCCCAAACTCCTCCCCAAACTCCTCCCTAAACTCCTCCTCAAACTCCTCCTCAAACTCCTCCCCAAACTCCTCCCCAAACTCCTCCTCAAACTCCTCCTCAAACTCCTCCCCAAACTCCTCCCCAAACTCTTCCTCAGACTCCTCCTCAAACTCCTCCCCAAACTCCTCCCCAAACTCCTCCCTAAACTCCTTCCTCAAACTCCTCCTCAAACTCCTCCTCAAACTCCTCCTCAAGCTCCTCCCCAAACTCCTCCCCAAACTCCTCCCCAGACTCCTCCTCAAACTCCTCCCCAAACTCCTCCCCAACTCCTCCTCAAACTCCTCCCCAAACTCCTCCCCAAACTCTTCCTCAGACTCCTCCTCAAACTCCTCCCCAAACTCCTCCCCAAACTCCTCCCTAAACTCCTTCCTCAAACTCCTCCTCAAACTCCTCCCCAAACTCCTCCCCAAACTCCTCCTCAAACTCCTCCCGAAACTCCTCCTCAAACTCCTCCTCAAGCTCCTCCCCAAACTCCTCCCCAAACTCCTCCCCAAACTCCTCCTCAAACTCCTCCTCAAGCTCCTCCCCAAACTCCTCCCCAAAATCCTCCTCAAACTCCTCCCCAAACTCCTCCCCAAACTCCTCCCCAAACTCCTCCTCAAACTCCTCCCCAAACTCCTCCTCAAACTCCTCCTCAAACTCCTCTCCAAACTCTTCCCCAAACTCCTCCTCAAACTCCTCCTCAAACTCCTCCCCAAACTCCTCCCCAAACTCCTCCCCAAACTCCTCCTCAAACTCCTCCCCAAACTCCTCCTCAAACTCCTCCTCAAACTCTTCCCCAAACTCCTCCTAAACTCCTCCTCAAACTCCTCCTCAAACTCCTCCCCAAACTCCTCCCTAAACTCCTCCTCAAGCTCCTCCTCAAACTCCTCCTCAAACTCCTCAAACTCCTCCCCAAACTCCTCATCAAACTCCTCCTCAAACTCCTCCCGAAACTCCTCCCCAAACTCCTCCCCAAACTCCTCCTCAAACTCCTCCTCAAACTCCTCCTCAAACTCCTCCCCAAACTCCTCCCCAAACTCCTCCCTAAACTCCTCCTCAAACTCCTCCTCAAACTCCTCCCCAAACTCCTCCCCAAACTCCTCCTCAAACTCCTCCTCAAACTCCTCCCCAAACTCCTCCTCAAACTCCTCCCCAAACTCCTCCCCAAACTCCACCTCAAACTCCTCCTCAAACTCCTCCTCAAACTCCTCCCCAGACTCCTCCTCAAACTCCTCCCCAAACTCCTCCCCAACTCCTCCCCAAACTCCTCCCCAACTCCTCCTCAAACTCCTCCCCAAACTCCTCCCCAAACTCTTCCTCAGACTCCTCCTCAAACTCCTCCCCAAACTCCTCCCCAAACTCCTCCCTAAACTCCTTCCTCAAACTCCTCCTCAAACTCCTCCCCAAACTCCTCCCCAAACTCCTCCTCAAACTCCTCCCGAAACTCCTCCTCAAACTCCTCCTCAAGCTCCTCCCCAAACTCCTCCCCAAACTCCTCCCCAAACTCCTCCTCAAACTCCTCCTCAAGCTCCTCCCCAAACTCCTCCCCAAAATCCTCCCCAAACTCCTCCTCAAACTCCTCCCCAAACTCCTCCTCAAACTCCTCCCCAAACTCCTCCCCAAACTCCTCCCCAAACTCCTCCTCAAACTCCTCCCCAAACTCCTCCTCAAACTCCTCCTCAAACTCCTCTCCAAACTCTTCCCCAAACTCCTCCTCAAACTCCTCCTCAAACTCCTCCCCAAACTCCTCCCCAAACTCCTCCCCAAACTCCTCCTCAAACTCCTCCCCAAACTCCTCCTCAAACTCCTCCTCAAACTCTTCCCCAAACTCCTCCTAAACTCCTCCTCAAACTCCTCCTCAAACTCCTCCCCAAACTCCTCCCTAAACTCCTCCTCAAGCTCCTCCTCAAACTCCTCCTCAAACTCCTCAAACTCCTCCCCAAACTCCTCATCAAACTCCTCCTCAAACTCCTCCCGAAACTCCTCCCCAAACTCCTCCCCAAACTCCTCCTCAAACTCCTCCTCAAACTCCTCCTCAAACTCCTCCCCAAACTCCTCCTCAAACTCCTCCCCAAACTCCTCCCCAACTCCTCCTCAAACTCCTCCCCAAACTCCTCCCCAAACTCTTCCTCAGACTCCTCCTCAAACTCCTCCCCAAACTCCTCCCCAAACTCCTCCCTAAACTCCTTCCTCAAACTCCTCCTCAAACTCCTCCCCAAACTCCTCCCCAAACTCCTCCTCAAACTCCTCCCGAAACTCCTCCTCAAACTCCTCCTCAAGCTCCTCCCCAAACTCCTCCCCAAACTCCTCCCCAAACTCCTCCTCAAACTCCTCCTCAAGCTCCTCCCCAAACTCCTCCCCAAAATCCTCCCCAAACTCCTCCTCAAACTCCTCCCCAAACTCCTCCTCAAACTCCTCCCCAAACTCCTCCCCAAACTCCTCCCCAAACTCCTCCTCAAACTCCTCCCCAAACTCCTCCCCAAACTCCTCCCCAAACTCCTCCTCAAACTCCTCCCCAAACTCCTCCTCAAACTCCTCCTCAAACTCTTCCCCAAACTCCTCCTAAACTCCTCCTCAAACTCCTCCTCAAACTCCTCCCCAAACTCCTCCCTAAACTCCTCCTCAAGCTCCTCCTCAAACTCCTCCTCAAACTCCTCAAACTCCTCCCCAAACTCCTCATCAAACTCCTCCTCAAACTCCTCCCGAAACTCCTCCCCAAACTCCTCCCCAAACTCCTCCTCAAACTCCTCCTCAAACTCCTCCTCAAACTCCTCCCCAAACTCCTCCCCAAACTCCTCCCTAAACTCCTCCTCAAACTCCTCCTCAAACTCCTCCCCAAACTCCTCCCCAAACTCCTCCTCAAACTCCTCCTCAAACTCCTCCCCAAACTCCTCCCCAAACTCTTCCTCAGACTCCTCCTCAAACTCCTCCCCAAACTCCTCCCCAAACTCCTCCCTAAACTCCTTCCTCAAACTCCTCCTCAAACTCCTCCCCAAACTCCTCCCCAAACTCCTCCTCAAACTCCTCCCGAAACTCCTCCTCAAACTCCTCCTCAAGCTCCTCCCCAAACTCCTCCCCAAACTCCTCCCCAGACTCCTCCTCAAACTCCTCCCCAAACTCCTCCCCAACTCCTCCTCAAACTCCTCCCCAAACTCCTCCCCAAACTCTTCCTCAGACTCCTCCTCAAACTCCTCTCCAAACTCCTCCCCAAACTCCTCCCTAAACTCCTTCCTCAAACTCCTCCTCAAACTCCTCCCCAAACTCCTCCCCAAACTCCTCCTCAAACTCCTCCCGAAACTCCTCCTCAAACTCCTCCTCAAGCTCCTCCCCAAACTCCTCCCCAAACTCCTCCCCAAACTCCTCCTCAAACTCCTCCTCAAGCTCCTCCCCAAACTCCTCCCCAAAATCCTCCCCAAACTCCTCCTCAAACTCCTCCCCAAACTCCTCCTCAAACTCCTCCCCAAACTCCTCCCCAAACTCCTCCCCAAACTCCTCCTCAAACTCCTCCCCAAACTCCTCCTCAAACTCCTCCTCAAACTCCTCTCCAAACTCTTCCCCAAACTCCTCCTCAAACTCCTCCTCAAACTCCTCCCCAAACTCCTCCCCAAACTCCTCCCCAAACTCCTCCTCAAACTCCTCCCCAAACTCCTCCTCAAACTCCTCCTCAAACTCTTCCCCAAACTCCTCCTAAACTCCTCCTCAAACTCCTCCTCAAACTCCTCCCCAAACTCCTCCCTAAACTCCTCCTCAAGCTCCTCCTCAAACTCCTCCTCAAACTCCTCAAACTCCTCCCCAAACTCCTCATCAAACTCCTCCTCAAACTCCTCCCGAAACTCCTCCCCAAACTCCTCCCCAAACTCCTCCTCAAACTCCTCCTCAAACTCCTCCTCAAACTCCTCCCCAAACTCCTCCCCAAACTCCTCCTCAAACTCCTCCTCAAACTCCTCCCCAAACTCCTCCTCAAACTCCTCCCCAAACTCCTCCCCAAACTCCACCTCAAACTCCTCCCCAAACTCCACCTCAAACTCCTCCTCAAACTCCTCCTCAAACTCCTCCCCAAACTCTTCCCCAAACTCCTCCTCAAACTCCTCCCCAAACTCCTCCTCAAACTCCTCCTCAAACTTCTCCCCAAACTCCTCCCCAAACTCCTCTCGAAACTCCTCCTCAAACTCCTCCTCAAGCTCCTCCCCAAACTCTTCCCCAAACTCCTCCTCAAACTCCTCTTCAAACTCCTCCCCAAACTCCTCCCCAAACTCCTTCTCAAAGTCCTCCTCAAACTCCTCCCCAAACTCCTCCCCAAAGTCCTCCTCAAACTCCTCCTCAAGCTCCTCCCCAAACTCCTCCCCAAACTCCTCCCCAAACTCCTCCTCAAACTCCTCCCCAAACTCCTCCCCAAACTCCTCCTCAAAGTCCTCCTCAAACTCCTCCTCAAACCCCTCCCCAAACTCCTCCTCAAACTCCTCCCCAAACTCCTCCCCAAACTCCTCCCGAAACTCCTCCTCAAACTCCTCCCCAAACTCCTCCCCAAACTCTTCCTCAAACTCCTCCCCAAACTCCTCCCGAAACTCCTCCTCAAACTCCTCCCCAAACTCCTCCCAGAACTCCTCCCCAAACTCATCCCCAAACTCCTCCCGAAACTCCTCCTCAAACTCCTCCCCAAACTCCTCCCCAAACTCTTCCTCAAACTCCTCCCCAAACTCCTCCCCAGACTCCTCCTCAAACTCCTCCCCAAACTCCTCCCCAACTCCTCCTCAAACTCCTCCCCAAACTCCTCCCCAAACTCTTCCTCAAACTCCTCCTCAAACTCCTCCCCAAACTCCTCCCCAAACTCCTCCCTAAACTCCTTCCTCAAACTCCTCCTCAAACTCCTCCCCAAACTCCTCCCCAAACTCCTCCTCAAACTCCTCCCGAAACTCCTCCTCAAACTCCTCCCCAAACTCCTCCCCAAACTCCTCCCCAAACTCCTCCCCAAACTCCTCCTCAAACTCCTCCTCAAGCTCCTCCTCAAACTCCTCCCCAAACTCCTCCTCAAACTCCTCCCCAAACTCCTCCCCAAACTCCTCCTCAAACTCCTCCCAAACTCCTCCCCAAACTCCTCCTCAAACTCCTCCCCAAACTCCTCATCAAACTCCTCCTCAAACTCCTCGCGAAACTCCTCCCCAAACTCATCCCCAAACTCCTCCCGAAACTCCTCCTCAAACTCCTCCCCAAACTCCTCCCCAAACTCCTCAAACTCCTCCTCAAACTCCTCCTCAAACTCCTCCCCAAACTCCTCCTCAAACTCCTCCTTAAACTCCTCCTCAAACTCTTCCTCAAACTCCTCCCCAAACTCCTCCTCAAACTCCTCCCCAAACTCTTCCTCAAACTCCTCCCCAAACTCCTCCCGAAACTCCTCCTCAAACTCCTCCCCAAACTCCTCCCAGAACTCCTCCCCAAACTCATCCCCAAACTCCTCCCGAAACTCCTCCTCAAACTCCTCCCCAAACTCCTCCCCAAACTCTTCCTCAAACTCCTCCCCAAACTCCTCCCCAGACTCCTCCTCAAACTCCTCCCCAAACTCCTCCCCAACTCCTCCTCAAACTCCTCCCCAAACTCCTCCCCAAACTCTTCCTCAAACTCCTCCTCAAACTCCTCCCCAAACTCCTCCCCAAACTCCTCCCTAAACTCCTTCCTCAAACTCCTCCTCAAACTCCTCCCCAAACTCCTCCCCAAACTCCTCCTCAAACTCCTCCCGAAACTCCTCCTCAAACTCCTCCCCAAACTCCTCCCCAAACTCCTCCCCAAACTCCTCCCGAAACTCCTCCCCAAACTCCTCCCCAAACTCCTCCTCAAACTCCTCCTCAAACTCCTCCTCAAACTCCTCCCCAAACTCCTCCCCAAACTCCTCCCTAAACTCCTCCTCAAACTCCTCCTCAAACTCCTCCCCAAACTCCTCCCCAAACTCCTCCTCAAACTCCTCCTCAAACTCCTCCCCAAACTCCTCCCCAAACTCTTCCTCAGACTCCTCCTCAAACTCCTCCCCAAACTCCTCCCCAAACTCCTCCCTAAACTCCTTCCTCAAACTCCTCCTCAAACTCCTCCCCAAACTCCTCCCCAAACTCCTCCTCAAACTCCTCCCGAAACTCCTCCTCAAACTCCTCCTCAAGCTCCTCCCCAAACTCCTCCCCAAACTCCTCCCCAGACTCCTCCTCAAACTCCTCCCCAAACTCCTCCCCAACTCCTCCTCAAACTCCTCCCCAAACTCCTCCCCAAACTCTTCCTCAGACTCCTCCTCAAACTCCTCTCCAAACTCCTCCCCAAACTCCTCCCTAAACTCCTTCCTCAAACTCCTCCTCAAACTCCTCCCCAAACTCCTCCCCAAACTCCTCCTCAAACTCCTCCCGAAACTCCTCCTCAAACTCCTCCTCAAGCTCCTCCCCAAACTCCTCCCCAAACTCCTCCCCAAACTCCTCCTCAAACTCCTCCTCAAGCTCCTCCCCAAACTCCTCCCCAAAATCCTCCCCAAACTCCTCCTCAAACTCCTCCCCAAACTCCTCCTCAAACTCCTCCCCAAACTCCTCCCCAAACTCCTCCCCAAACTCCTCCTCAAACTCCTCCCCAAACTCCTCCTCAAACTCCTCCTCAAACTCCTCTCCAAACTCTTCCCCAAACTCCTCCTCAAACTCCTCCTCAAACTCCTCCCCAAACTCCTCCCCAAACTCCTCCCCAAACTCCTCCTCAAACTCCTCCCCAAACTCCTCCTCAAACTCCTCCTCAAACTCTTCCCCAAACTCCTCCTAAACTCCTCCTCAAACTCCTCCTCAAACTCCTCCCCAAACTCCTCCCTAAACTCCTCCTCAAGCTCCTCCTCAAACTCCTCCTCAAACTCCTCAAACTCCTCCCCAAACTCCTCATCAAACTCCTCCTCAAACTCCTCCCGAAACTCCTCCCCAAACTCCTCCCCAAACTCCTCCTCAAACTCCTCCTCAAACTCCTCCTCAAACTCCTCCCCAAACTCCTCCCCAAACTCCTCCTCAAACTCCTCCTCAAACTCCTCCCCAAACTCCTCCTCAAACTCCTCCCCAAACTCCTCCCCAAACTCCACCTCAAACTCCTCCCCAAACTCCACCTCAAACTCCTCCTCAAACTCCTCCTCAAACTCCTCCCCAAACTCTTCCCCAAACTCCTCCTCAAACTCCTCCCCAAACTCCTCCTCAAACTCCTCCTCAAACTTCTCCCCAAACTCCTCCCCAAACTCCTCTCGAAACTCCTCCTCAAACTCCTCCTCAAGCTCCTCCCCAAACTCTTCCCCAAACTCCTCCTCAAACTCCTCTTCAAACTCCTCCCCAAACTCCTCCCCAAACTCCTTCTCAAAGTCCTCCTCAAACTCCTCCCCAAACTCCTCCCCAAAGTCCTCCTCAAACTCCTCCTCAAGCTCCTCCCCAAACTCCTCCCCAAACTCCTCCCCAAACTCCTCCTCAAACTCCTCCCCAAACTCCTCCCCAAACTCCTCCTCAAAGTCCTCCTCAAACTCCTCCTCAAACCCCTCCCCAAACTCCTCCTCAAACTCCTCCCCAAACTCCTCCCCAAACTCCTCCCGAAACTCCTCCTCAAACTCCTCCCCAAACTCCTCCCCAAACTCTTCCTCAAACTCCTCCCCAAACTCCTCCCGAAACTCCTCCTCAAACTCCTCCCCAAACTCCTCCCAGAACTCCTCCCCAAACTCATCCCCAAACTCCTCCCGAAACTCCTCCTCAAACTCCTCCCCAAACTCCTCCCCAAACTCTTCCTCAAACTCCTCCCCAAACTCCTCCCCAGACTCCTCCTCAAACTCCTCCCCAAACTCCTCCCCAACTCCTCCTCAAACTCCTCCCCAAACTCCTCCCCAAACTCTTCCTCAAACTCCTCCTCAAACTCCTCCCCAAACTCCTCCCCAAACTCCTCCCTAAACTCCTTCCTCAAACTCCTCCTCAAACTCCTCCCCAAACTCCTCCCCAAACTCCTCCTCAAACTCCTCCCGAAACTCCTCCTCAAACTCCTCCCCAAACTCCTCCCCAAACTCCTCCCCAAACTCCTCCCCAAACTCCTCCTCAAACTCCTCCTCAAGCTCCTCCTCAAACTCCTCCCCAAACTCCTCCTCAAACTCCTCCCCAAACTCCTCCCCAAACTCCTCCTCAAACTCCTCCCAAACTCCTCCCCAAACTCCTCCTCAAACTCCTCCCCAAACTCCTCATCAAACTCCTCCTCAAACTCCTCGCGAAACTCCTCCCCAAACTCATCCCCAAACTCCTCCCGAAACTCCTCCTCAAACTCCTCCCCAAACTCCTCCCCAAACTCCTCAAACTCCTCCTCAAACTCCTCCTCAAACTCCTCCCCAAACTCCTCCTCAAACTCCTCCTTAAACTCCTCCTCAAACTCTTCCTCAAACTCCTCCCCAAACTCCTCCTCAAACTCCTCCCCAAACTCTTCCTCAAACTCCTCCCCAAACTCCTCCCGAAACTCCTCCTCAAACTCCTCCCCAAACTCCTCCCAGAACTCCTCCCCAAACTCATCCCCAAACTCCTCCCGAAACTCCTCCTCAAACTCCTCCCCAAACTCCTCCCCAAACTCTTCCTCAAACTCCTCCCCAAACTCCTCCCCAGACTCCTCCTCAAACTCCTCCCCAAACTCCTCCCCAACTCCTCCTCAAACTCCTCCCCAAACTCCTCCCCAAACTCTTCCTCAAACTCCTCCTCAAACTCCTCCCCAAACTCCTCCCCAAACTCCTCCCTAAACTCCTTCCTCAAACTCCTCCTCAAACTCCTCCCCAAACTCCTCCCCAAACTCCTCCTCAAACTCCTCCCGAAACTCCTCCTCAAACTCCTCCCCAAACTCCTCCCCAAACTCCTCCCCAAACTCCTCCCCAAACTCCTCCTCAAACTCCTCCTCAAGCTCCTCCTCAAACTCCTCCCCAAACTCCTCCTCAAACTCCTCCCCAAACTCCTCCCCAAACTCCTCCTCAAACTCCTCCCAAACTCCTCCCCAAACTCCTCCTCAAACTCCTCCCCAAACTCCTCATCAAACTCCTCCTCAAACTCCTCGCGAAACTCCTCCCCAAACTCATCCCCAAACTCCTCCCGAAACTCCTCCTCAAACTCCTCCCCAAACTCCTCCCCAAACTCCTCAAACTCCTCCTCAAACTCCTCCTCAAACTCCTCCCCAAACTCCTCCTCAAACTCCTCCTTAAACTCCTCCTCAAACTCTTCCTCAAACTCCTCCCCAAACTCCTCCTCAAACTCCTCCTCAAACTCCTCCTCAAACTCCTCCCTAAACTCCTTCCTCAAACTCCTCCTCAAACTCCTCCCCAAACTCCTCCCTAAACTCCTTCCTCAAACTCCTCCTCAAACTCCTCCCCAAACTCCTCCCCAAACTCCTCCTCAAACTCCTCCCGAAACTCCTCCTCAAACTCCTCCTCAAGCTCCTCCCCAAACTCCTCCCCAAACTCCTCCCCAAACTCCTCCTCAAACTCCTCCTCAAGCTCCTCCCCAAACTCCTCCCCAAACTCCTCCTCAAACTCCTCCCCAAACTCCTCCCCAAACTCCTCCTCAAACTCCTCCCCAAACTCCTCCCCAAACTCCTCCTCAAACTCCTCCCCAAACTCCTCCCCAAACTCCTCCTCAAACTCCTCCCCAAACTCCTCATCAAACTCCTCCCCAAACTCCTCCCTAAACTCCTCCTCAAACTCCTCCCCAAACTCCTCCTCAAACTCCTCCCCAAACTCCTCCTCAAACTCCTCCTCAAACTCCTCCCCAAACTGCTCCTCAAACTCCTCCTCAAACTCCTCTCCAAACTCCTCCCCAAACTCCTCCTCAAACTCCTCCTCAAACTCCTCCTCAAACTCCTCCCGAAACTCCTCCCCAAACTCCTCCCAAAACTCCTCCTCAAACTCCTCCTCAAACTCCTCCTCAAACTCCTCCCCAAACTCCTCCCTAAACTCCTCCTCAAACTCCTGCTCAAACTCCTCCCCAAACTCCTCCCCAAACTCCTCCTCAAACTCCTCCCCAAACTCCTTCTCAAACTCCTCCCCAAACTCCTCCCCAAACTCCTCCCCAAACTCCTCCCCAAACTCCTCCTCAAACTCCTCCTCAAGCTCCTCCCCAAACTCCTCCCCAAACTCCTCCTCAAACTCCTCCTCAAACTCCTCCCCAAACTCCTCCTCAAACTCCTCCCCAAACTCCTCATCAAACTCCTCCTCAAACTCCTCCCAAAACTCCTCCCCAAACTCCTCCTCAAACTCCTCCCTGAACTCCTCCCCAAACTCCTCCCCAAACTCCTCCCCAAACTCCTCCCGAAACTCCTCCTCAAACTCCTCCCCAAACTCCTCCTCAAACTCCTCCCCAAACTCCTCCCCAAACACCTCCTCAAACTCCTCCTCAAACTCCTCCCCAAACTCCTCCCCAAACTCCTCCTCAAACTCCTCCCCAAACACCTCCTCAAACTCCTCCTCAAACTCCTCCCCAAACTCCTCCTCAAACTCCTCCCCAAACTCCACCTCAAACTCCTCCCCAAACTCCTCTCGAAACTCCTCCTCAAACTCCTCCTCAAGCTCCTCCCCAAACTCTTCCCCAAACTCCTCCTCAAACTCCTCTTCAAACTCCTCCCCAAACTCCTCCCCAAACTCCTTCTCAAAGTCCTCCTCAAACTCCTCCCCAAACTCCTCCCTAAAGTCCTCCTCAAACTCCTCCTCAAGCTCCTCCCCAAACTCCTCCCCAAACTCCTCCCCAAACTCCTCCTCAAACTCCTCCCCAAACTCCTCCCCAAACTCCTCCTCAAAGTCCTCCTCAAACTCCTCCTCAAACTCCTCCCCAAACTCCTCCTCAAACTCCTCCCCAAACTCCTCCCCAAACTCCTCCCGAAACTCCTCCTCAAACTCCTCCCCAAACTCCTCCCCAAACTCTTCCTCAAACTCCTCCCCAAACTCCTCCCGAAACTCCTCCTCAAACTCCTCCCCAAACTCCTCCCAGAACTCCTCCCCAAACTCATCCCCAAACTCCTCCCGAAACTCCTCCTCAAACTCCTCCCCAAACTCCTCCCCAAACTCTTCCTCAAACTCCTCCCCAAACTCCTCCCCAGACTCCTCCTCAAACTCCTCCCCAAACTCCTCCCCAACTCCTCCTCAAACTCCTCCCCAAACTCCTCCCCAAACTCTTCCTCAAACTCCTCCTCAAACTCCTCCCCAAACTCCTCCCCAAACTCCTCCCTAAACTCCTTCCTCAAACTCCTCCTCAAACTCCTCCCCAAACTCCTCCCCAAACTCCTCCTCAAACTCCTCCCGAAACTCCTCCTCAAACTCCTCCCCAAACTCCTCCCCAAACTCCTCCCCAAACTCCTCCCCAAACTCCTCCTCAAACTCCTCCTCAAGCTCCTCCCCAAACTCCTCCCCAAACTCCTCCTCAAACTCCTCCCCAAACTCCTCCCCAAACTCCTCCTCAAACTCCTCCCAAACTCCTCCCCAAACTCCTCCTCAAACTCCTCCCCAAACTCCTCATCAAACTCCTCCTCAAACTCCTCGCGAAACTCCTCCCCAAACTCATCCCCAAACTCCTCCCGAAACTCCTCCTCAAACTCCTCCCCAAACTCCTCCCCAAACTCCTCAAACTCCTCCTCAAACTCCTCCTCAAACTCCTCCCCAAACTCCTCCTCAAACTCCTCCTTAAACTCCTCCTCAAACTCTTCCTCAAACTCCTCCCCAAACTCCTCCTCAAACTCCTCCTCAAACTCCTCCTCAAACTCCTCCCTAAACTCCTTCCTCAAACTCCTCCTCAAACTCCTCCCCAAACTCCTCCCTAAACTCCTTCCTCAAACTCCTCCTCAAACTCCTCCCCAAACTCCTCCCCAAACTCCTCCTCAAACTCCTCCCCAAACTCCTCCTCAAACTCCTCCCGAAACTCCTCCTCAAACTCCTCCTCAAGCTCCTCCCCAAACTCCTCCCCAAACTCCTCCCCAAACTCCTCCTCAAACTCCTCCTCAAGCTCCTCCCCAAACTCCTCCCCAAACTCCTCCTCAAACTCCTCCCCAAACTCCTCCCCAAACTCCTCCTCAAACTCCTCCCCAAACTCCTCCCCAAACTCCTCCTCAAACTCCTCCCCAAACTCCTCCCCAAACTCCTCCTCAAACTCCTCCCCAAACTCCTCATCAAACTCCTCCCCAAACTCCTCCCTAAACTCCTCCTCAAACTCCTCCCCAAACTCCTCCTCAAACTCCTCCCCAAACTCCTCCTCAAACTCCTCCTCAAACTCCTCCCCAAACTGCTCCTCAAACTCCTCCTCAAACTCCTCTCCAAACTCCTCCCCAAACTCCTCCTCAAACTCCTCCTCAAACTCCTCCTCAAACTCCTCCCGAAACTCCTCCCCAAACTCCTCCCAAAACTCCTCCTCAAACTCCTCCTCAAACTCCTCCTCAAACTCCTCCCCAAACTCCTCCCTAAACTCCTCCTCAAACTCCTGCTCAAACTCCTCCCCAAACTCCTCCCCAAACTCCTCCTCAAACTCCTCCCCAAACTCCTTCTCAAACTCCTCCCCAAACTCCTCCCCAAACTCCTCCCCAAACTCCTCCCCAAACTCCTCCTCAAACTCCTCCTCAAGCTCCTCCCCAAACTCCTCCCCAAACTCCTCCTCAAACTCCTCCTCAAACTCCTCCCCAAACTCCTCCTCAAACTCCTCCCCAAACTCCTCATCAAACTCCTCCTCAAACTCCTCCCAAAACTCCTCCCCAAACTCCTCCTCAAACTCCTCCCTGAACTCCTCCCCAAACTCCTCCCCAAACTCCTCCCCAAACTCCTCCCGAAACTCCTCCTCAAACTCCTCCCCAAACTCCTCCTCAAACTCCTCCCCAAACTCCTCCCCAAACACCTCCTCAAACTCCTCCTCAAACTCCTCCCCAAACTCCTCCCCAAACTCCTCCTCAAACTCCTCCCCAAACACCTCCTCAAACTCCTCCTCAAACTCCTCCCCAAACTCCTCCTCAAACTCCTCCCCAAACTCCACCTCAAACTCCTCCCCAAACTCCTCTCGAAACTCCTCCTCAAACTCCTCCTCAAGCTCCTCCCCAAACTCTTCCCCAAACTCCTCCTCAAACTCCTCTTCAAACTCCTCCCCAAACTCCTCCCCAAACTCCTTCTCAAAGTCCTCCTCAAACTCCTCCCCAAACTCCTCCCTAAAGTCCTCCTCAAACTCCTCCTCAAGCTCCTCCCCAAACTCCTCCCCAAACTCCTCCCCAAACTCCTCCTCAAACTCCTCCCCAAACTCCTCCCCAAACTCCTCCTCAAAGTCCTCCTCAAACTCCTCCTCAAACTCCTCCCCAAACTCCTCCTCAAACTCCTCCCCAAACTCCTCCCCAAACTCCTCCCGAAACTCCTCCTCAAACTCCTCCCCAAACTCCTCCCCAAACTCTTCCTCAAACTCCTCCCCAAACTCCTCCCGAAACTCCTCCTCAAACTCCTCCCCAAACTCCTCCCAGAACTCCTCCCCAAACTCATCCCCAAACTCCTCCCGAAACTCCTCCTCAAACTCCTCCCCAAACTCCTCCCCAAACTCTTCCTCAAACTCCTCCCCAAACTCCTCCCCAGACTCCTCCTCAAACTCCTCCCCAAACTCCTCCCCAACTCCTCCTCAAACTCCTCCCCAAACTCCTCCCCAAACTCTTCCTCAAACTCCTCCTCAAACTCCTCCCCAAACTCCTCCCCAAACTCCTCCCTAAACTCCTTCCTCAAACTCCTCCTCAAACTCCTCCCCAAACTCCTCCCCAAACTCCTCCTCAAACTCCTCCCGAAACTCCTCCTCAAACTCCTCCCCAAACTCCTCCCCAAACTCCTCCCCAAACTCCTCCCCAAACTCCTCCTCAAACTCCTCCTCAAGCTCCTCCCCAAACTCCTCCCCAAACTCCTCCTCAAACTCCTCCCCAAACTCCTCCCCAAACTCCTCCTCAAACTCCTCCCAAACTCCTCCCCAAACTCCTCCTCAAACTCCTCCCCAAACTCCTCCTCAAACTCCTCCCCAAACTCCTCATCAAACTCCTCCTCAAACTCCTCCCAAAACTCCTCCCCAAACTCCTCCTCAAACTCCTCCCTGAACTCCTCCCCAAACTCCTCCCCAAACTCCTCCCCAAACTCCTCCCGAAACTCCTCCTCAAACTCCTCCCCAAACTCCTCCTCAAACTCCTCCCCAAACTCCTCCCCAAACACCTCCTCAAACTCCTCCTCAAACTCCTCCCCAAACTCCTCCCCAAACTCCTCCTCAAACTCCTCCTCAAACTCCTCCCCAAACTCCTCCCCAACTCCTCCTCAAACTCCTCCCCAAACTCCTCCTCAAACTCCTCCCCAAACTCCTCCCCAAACTCCTCCCCAAACTCCTCCTCAAACTCCTCCTCAAACTCCTCCTCAAACTCCTCCCCAAACTCCTCCTCAAACTCCTCCCTGAACTCCTCCCCAAACTCCTCCCCAAACTCCTCCCCAAACTCCTCCCGAAACTCCTCCTCAAACTCCTCCCCAAACTCCTCCTCAAACTCCTCCCCAAACTCCTCCCCAAACTCCTCCCGAAACTCCTCCTCAAACTCCTCCCCAAACTCCTCCTCAAACTCCTCCTCAAACTCCTCCCCAAACACCTCCTCAAACTCCTCCTCAAACTCCTCCCCAAACTCCTCCCCAAACTCCTCCTCAAACTCCTCCCCAAACACCTCCTCAAACTCCTCCTCAAACTCCTCCCCAAACTCCTCCTCAAACTCCTCCCCAAACTCCACCTCAAACTCCTCCCCAAACTCCTCCCCAAACTCCTCCTCAAACTCCTCCCCAAACACCTCCTCAAACTCCTCCTCAAACTCCTCCTCAAACTCCTCCCCAAACTCTTCCTCAAACTCCTCCCCAAACTCCTCCCCAGACTCCTCCTCAAACTCCTCCCCAAACTCCTCCCCAAACTCCTCCCCAAACTCCTCCTCAAACTCCTCCCCAAACTCCTCCCCAACTCCTCCTCAAACTCCTCCCCAAACTCCTCCTCAAACTCCTCCCCAAACTCCTCCCCAAACTCCTCCCCAAACTCCTCCTCAAACTCCTCCTCAAACTCCTCCTCAAACTCCTCCCCAAACTCCTCCTCAAACTCCTCCCCAAACTCCTTCTCAAACTCCTCCCCAAACTCCTCCCCAAACTCCTCCCCAAACTCCTCCCCAAACTCCTCCTCAAACTCCTCCTCAAGCTCCTCCCCAAACTCCTCCCCAAACTCCTCCTCAAACTCCTCCTCAAACTCCTCCCCAAACTCCTCCTCAAACTCCTCCCCAAACTCCTCATCAAACTCCTCCTCAAACTCCTCCCAAAACTCCTCCCCAAACTCCTCCTCAAACTCCTCCCTGAACTCCTCCCCAAACTCCTCCCCAAACTCCTCCCGAAACTCCTCCTCAAACTCCTCCCCAAACTCCTCCTCAAACTCCTCCCCAAACTCCTCCCCAAACACCTCCTCAAACTCCTCCTCAAACTCCTCCCCAAACTCCTCCCCAAACTCCTCCTCAAACTCCTCCTCAAACTCCTCCCCAAACTCCTCCCCAACTCCTCCTCAAACTCCTCCCCAAACTCCTCCTCAAACTCCTCCCCAAACTCCTCCCCAAACTCCTCCCCAAACTCCTCCTCAAACTCCTCCTCAAACTCCTCCTCAAACTCCTCCCCAAACTCCTCCTCAAACTCCTCCCTGAACTCCTCCCCAAACTCCTCCCCAAACTCCTCCCCAAACTCCTCCCGAAACTCCTCCTCAAACTCCTCCCCAAACTCCTCCTCAAACTCCTCCCCAAACTCCTCCCCAAACTCCTCCCGAAACTCCTCCTCAAACTCCTCCCCAAACTCCTCCTCAAACTCCTCCCCAAACTCCTCCCCAAACACCTCCTCAAACTCCTCCTCAAACTCCTCCCCAAACTCCTCCCCAAACTCCTCCTCAAACTCCTCCCCAAACACCTCCTCAAACTCCTCCTCAAACTCCTCCCCAAACTCCTCCTCAAACTCCTCCCCAAACTCCACCTCAAACTCCTCCCCAAACTCCTCCCCAAACTCCTCCTCAAACTCCTCCCCAAACACCTCCTCAAACTCCTCCTCAAACTCCTCCTCAAACTCCTCCCCAAACTCTTCCTCAAACTCCTCCCCAAACTCCTCCCCAGACTCCTCCTCAAACTCCTCCCCAAACTCCTCCCCAAACTCCTCCCCAAACTCCTCCTCAAACTCCTCCCCAAACTCCTCCCCAACTCCTCCTCAAACTCCTCCCCAAACTCCTCCTCAAACTCCTCCCCAAACTCCTCCCCAAACTCCTCCCCAAACTCCTCCTCAAACTCCTCCTCAAACTCCTCGCGAAACTCCTCCCCAAACTCATCCCCAAACTCCTCCCGAAACTCCTCCTCAAACTCCTCCCCAAACTCCTCCCCAAACTCCTCAAACTCCTCCTCAAACTCCTCCTCAAACTCCTCCCCAAACTCCTCCTCAAACTCCTCCTTAAACTCCTCCTCAAACTCTTCCTCAAACTCCTCCCCAAACTCCTCCTCAAACTCCTCCTCAAACTCCTCCTCAAACTCCTCCCTAAACTCCTTCCTCAAACTCCTCCTCAAACTCCTCCCCAAACTCCTCCCTAAACTCCTTCCTCAAACTCCTCCTCAAACTCCTCCCCAAACTCCTCCCCAAACTCCTCCTCAAACTCCTCCCGAAACTCCTCCTCAAACTCCTCCTCAAGCTCCTCCCCAAACTCCTCCCCAAACTCCTCCCCAAACTCCTCCTCAAACTCCTCCTCAAGCTCCTCCCCAAACTCCTCCCCAAACTCCTCCTCAAACTCCTCCCCAAACTCCTCCCCAAACTCCTCCTCAAACTCCTCCCCAAACTCCTCCCCAAACTCCTCCTCAAACTCCTCCCCAAACTCCTCCCCAAACTCCTCCTCAAACTCCTCCCCAAACTCCTCATCAAACTCCTCCCCAAACTCCTCCCTAAACTCCTCCTCAAACTCCTCCCCAAACTCCTCCTCAAACTCCTCCCCAAACTCCTCCTCAAACTCCTCCTCAAACTCCTCCCCAAACTGCTCCTCAAACTCCTCCTCAAACTCCTCTCCAAACTCCTCCCCAAACTCCTCCTCAAACTCCTCCTCAAACTCCTCCTCAAACTCCTCCCGAAACTCCTCCCCAAACTCCTCCCCAAACTCCTCCTCAAACTCCTCCTCAAACTCCTCCTCAAACTCCTCCCCAAACTCCTCCCTAAACTCCTCCTCAAACTCCTGCTCAAACTCCTCCCCAAACTCCTCCCCAAACTCCTCCTCAAACTCCTCCCCAAACTCCTTCTCAAACTCCTCCCCAAACTCCTCCCCAAACTCCTCCCCAAACTCCTCCCCAAACTCCTCCTCAAACTCCTCCTCAAGCTCCTCCCCAAACTCCTCCCCAAACTCCTCCTCAAACTCCTCCCCAAACTCCTCCTCAAACTCCTCTCCAAACTCCTCCCCAAACTCCTCCCAAAACTCCTCCCCAAACTCCTCCTCAAACTCCTCCCTGAACTCCTCCCCAAACTCCTCCCCAAACTCCTCCCCAAACTCCTCCCGAAACTCCTCCTCAAACTCCTCCCCAAACTCCTCCTCAAACTCCTCCCCAAACTCCTCCCCAAACACCTCCTCAAACTCCTCCTCAAACTCCTCCCCAAACTCCTCCCCAAACTCCTCCTCAAACTCCTCCTCAAACTCCTCCCCAAACTCCTCCCCAACTCCTCCTCAAACTCCTCCCCAAACTCCTCCTCAAACTCCTCCCCAAACTCCTCCCCAAACTCCTCCCCAAACTCCTCCTCAAACTCCTCCTCAAACTCCTCCTCAAACTCCTCCCCAAACTCCTCCTCAAACTCCTCCCTGAACTCCTCCCCAAACTCCTCCCCAAACTCCTCCCCAAACTCCTCCCGAAACTCCTCCTCAAACTCCTCCCCAAACTCCTCCTCAAACTCCTCCCCAAACTCCTCCCCAAACTCCTCCCGAAACTCCTCCTCAAACTCCTCCCCAAACTCCTCCTCAAACTCCTCCCCAAACTCCTCCCCAAACACCTCCTCAAACTCCTCCTCAAACTCCTCCCCAAACTCCTCCCCAAACTCCTCCTCAAACTCCTCCCCAAACACCTCCTCAAACTCCTCCTCAAACTCCTCCCCAAACTCCTCCTCAAACTCCTCCCCAAACTCCACCTCAAACTCCTCCCCAAACTCCTCCCCAAACTCCTCCTCAAACTCCTCCCCAAACACCTCCTCAAACTCCTCCTCAAACTCCTCCTCAAACTCCTCCCCAAACTCTTCCTCAAACTCCTCCCCAAACTCCTCCCCAGACTCCTCCTCAAACTCCTCCCCAAACTCCTCCCCAAACTCCTCCCCAAACTCCTCCTCAAACTCCTCCCCAAACTCCTCCCCAACTCCTCCTCAAACTCCTCCCCAAACTCCTCCTCAAACTCCTCCCCAAACTCCTCCCCAAACTCCTCCCCAAACTCCTCCTCAAACTCCTCCTCAAACTCCTCCTCAAACTCCTCCCCAAACTCCTCCTCAAACTCCTCCCAGTCCCGGGTTTTTGCCTCTGCGACAGCACGAGCTGCTCCCGCTTGACCTGTCGATACCTGTCGATGACCTCAGGAGACCTACAGCCAGAGTGACCTGTAGGTCTCCTTCTTCAGTCTGACCACATCCCTCACTTCCGGTGTCCACTACCGGGGTCGGGGGTCACTGGAGACCATGTGACCACAGCTCCGAGTAGCCGCATCAACAATGAAGGTGGAGAACATGGTCCTCTCAGACTCAATGTCCCCAGCGTCCCCCGGGACATGGGAGGAGTCTCCTGGACGTGTGAGGCATGGATCTTCCGGGGGCTTGGTGTGAGGTGAAGACTCTCCTGACAGAGGCTCCACAAGACGTTCCCAACTGACTCCCACAATGCACTTGGGTCAGCCAAGTCTGTCCAGCTTCCTCCTCCGGATCCAACTCACCACCAGGTGGTGCTCTACAGCTCCGCCCCTCTCACTCTACAGCTCCGCCCCCTCTCACTCTACAGCTCCGCCCCTCTCTTCACCTGAGTGTCCAAGACACAGGGTCGGAGGTCAGAGGTCAGAGGTCAGATGACACGACAACAAAGTGGATCATTGACCTCCTGTGTCCTGGTGTCATGTGACCTGATGGACCTTGTGTTGAACATGGTGTTCGTTCTGGACAGTCTGTGGCACAGAAGTCCAATAACTGACCGCTCAGGTTCAGATCGAGGCTCCGCCCCTCTCCAGGAGTCACTGTCATTGTCCACGTGGGCGTTGAAGTCCCCCAGTAGAACAAAGGAGTCCCCGGTCGCCATCAAGCACCCATCCCAGGCCTGGCTCCAGGATGGGGCCTCGGTGACGCCGATCCGGGGGCGACATTATTGGCCTTATTGCTGAACCGCTCTTGGTCTGACCCGTCACCAAGGACCCGTTTGCTTTGAGAGACCCTGCCGGGCCCTCAAACCCCTCCCCAACGTCCAGGCGTCGATGAAGGATCTGTTGACCAAAGATCCTTCATCGTGTAGGTCACATTTACATTTGACCCGTTTTACATTCACATTTGACCCGTTTTACATTCACATTTGACCCGTTTTACATTCACATTTGACCCGTTCATAGCTCTAAAATGATTCCTTTGGATTCTGTTCATTGGACAGTTTTAGTGTGAAATGGGAGAGAGCATAGAGACATTCAGCAAAAACAATCAAGGCCTGGAAACCATCCAAGGACAAATATATGAACAAAATATAATAAAAAGAAAGACGATCCATTCCTCCAGTGTCTCTGGACTGAAGCTGCAGAAGGACGAGGAGGAGGACGAGGACGAGGACGAGAGGGAGGACGAGGAGGAGGAAGAGGAGGAGGACGAGGAGGAGGACGAGGACGAGAGGGAGGACGAGGAGGAGGACGAGGAGGAGGACGAGAGGGAGGACGAGAGGGAGGAGGAGGACGAGGACGAGAGGGAGGACGAGGAGGAGGACGAGGAGGAGGACGAGGAGGAGGACGAGAGGGAGGACGAGGAGGAGGACGAGGACGAGGACGAGAGGGAGGACGAGGAGGAGGACGAGGAGGAGGACAAGGAGGAGGACGAGAGGGAGGACGAGGAGGAGGACGAGGACGAGAGGGAGGACGAGGAGGAGGACGAGGAGGAGGACGAGAGGGAGGACAAGGAGGAGGACGAGGACGAGAGGGAGGACGTGGAGGAGGACGAGGAGGAGGACGAGAGAGAGGACGAGGACGAGGACGAGGAGGAGGACGAAGATGAGGACGAGAGGGAGGACGAGGAGGAGGACGAGGAGGAGGACGAGAGGGAGGACGAGAGGGAAGACGAGGAGGAGGACGAGGAGGAGGACGAGGACAAGAGGAAGGACGAGGAGGAGGACGAGGAGGAGGACGAGGAGGAGGACGAGAGGGAGGAGGAGGACGAGGACGAGGAGGAGGACGAGAGGGAAGACGAGAGGGAGGAGGAGGACGAGGACGAGGACGAGAGGGAGGACGAGGAGGAGGACGAGGAGGAGGACGAGGAGGAGGACGAGGAGGAGGACGAGAGGGAGGACGAGAGGGAGGAGGAGGACGAGGACGAGAGGGAGGACGAGGAGGAGGACGAGGAGGAGGACGAGAGGGAGGACGAGGAGGAGGACGAGGACGAGGACGAGAGGGAGGACGAGGAGGAGGACGAGGAGGAGGACAAGGAGGAGGACGAGAGGGAGGACGAGGAGGAGGACGAGGACGAGAGGGAGGACGAGGAGGAGGACGAGGACGAGAGGGAGGACGTGGAGGAGGACGAGGAGGAGGACGAGGAGGAGGACGAGAGGGAGGACGAGAGGGAAGACGAGGAGGAGGACGAGGAGGAGGACGAGGACAAGAGGAAGGACGAGGAGGAGGACGAGGAGGAGGACGAGGAGGAGGACGAGAGGGAGGAGGAGGACGAGGACGAGGAGGAGGACGAGAGGGAGGACGAGAGGGAGGAGGAGGACGAGGACGAGGACGAGAGGGAGGACAAGGAGGAGGACGAGGAGGAGGACGAGGAGGAGGACGAGAGGGAGGACGAGGAGGAGGACGAGGACGAGAGGGAGGACGAGGAGGAGGACGAGGAGGAGGACGAGGAGGAGGACGAGGAGGAGGAAGAGGAGGAGGACGAGGAGGAGGACGAGGACGAGAGGGAGGACGAGGAGGAGGACGAGGAGGAGGACGAGAGGGAGGACGAGAGGGAGGAGGAGGACGAGGACGAGAGGGAGGACGAGGAGGAGGACGAGGAGGAGGACGAGGAGGAGGACGAGAGGGAGGACGAGGAGGAGGACGAGGAGGAGGACGAGAGGGAGGACAAGGAGGAGGACGAGGACGAGAGGGAGGACGTGGAGGAGGACGAGGAGGAGGACGAGAGAGAGGACGAGGACGAGGAGGAGGACGAAGATGAGGACGAGAGGGAGAACGAGGAGGAGGACGAGGAGGAGGACGAGAGGGAGGACGAGAGGGAAGACGAGGAGGAGGACGAGGAGGAGGACGAGGACAAGAGGAAGGACGAGGAGGAGGACGAGGAGGAGGACGAGGAGGAGGACGAGAGGGAGGAGGAGGACGAGGACGAGGAGGAGGACGAGAGGGAAGACGAGAGGGAGGAGGAGGACGAGGACGAGGACGAGAGGGAGGACGAGGAGGAGGACGAGGAGGAGGACGAGGAGGAGGACGAGGAGGAGGACGAGAGGGAGGACGAGAGGGAGGAGGAGGACGAGGACGAGAGGGAGGACGAGGAGGAGGACGAGGAGGAGGACGAGAGGGAGGACGAGGAGGAGGACGAGGACGAGGACGAGAGGGAGGACGAGGAGGAGGACGAGGAGGAGGACAAGGAGGAGGACGAGAGGGAGGACGAGGAGGAGGACGAGGACGAGAGGGAGGACGAGGAGGAGGACGAGGACGAGAGGGAGGACGTGGAGGAGGACGAGGAGGAGGACGAGGAGGAGGACGAGAGGGAGGACGAGAGGGAAGACGAGGAGGAGGACGAGGAGGAGGACGAGGACAAGAGGAAGGACGAGGAGGAGGACGAGGAGGAGGACGAGGAGGAGGACGAGAGGGAGGAGGAGGACGAGGACGAGGAGGAGGACGAGAGGGAGGACGAGAGGGAGGAGGAGGACGAGGACGAGGACGAGAGGGAGGACAAGGAGGAGGACGAGGAGGAGGACGAGGAGGAGGACGAGAGGGAGGACGAGGAGGAGGACGAGGACGAGAGGGAGGACGAGGAGGAGGACGAGGAGGAGGACGAGGAGGAGGACGAGAGGGAGGACGAGGAGGAGGACGAGGACGAGAGGGAGGACGAGGAGGAGGACGAGGAGGAGGACGAGAGGGAGGACGAGGAGGAGGACGAGGACGAGAGGGAGGACGTGGAGGAGGACGAGGAGGAGGACGAGAGGGAGGACGAGGACGAGGAGGAGGACGAAGACGAGGACGAGAGGGAGGACGAGGAGGAGGACGAGGAGGAGGACGAGAGGGAGGACGAGAGGGAAGACGAGGAGGAGGACGAGGAGGAGGACGAGGACAAGAGGAAGGACGAGGAGGAGGACGAGGAGGAGGACGAGGAGGAGGACGAGAGGGAGGACGAGGAGGAGGACGAGGACGAGAGGGAGGACGAGGAGGAGGACGAGGAGGAGGACGAGGACGAGAGGGAGGACGAGGAGGAGGACGAGGAGGAGGACGAGAGGGAGGACGAGGAGGAGGACGAGGAGGAGGACGAGAGGGAGGATGAGGACGAGAGGGAGGACGAGGAGGAGGACGAGGAGGAGGACGAGGAGGAGGACGAGAGGGAGGACGAGGAGGAGGACGAGGACGAGAGAGAGGACGAGGAGGAGGACGAGGAGGAGGATGAGGACGAGGACGAGGAGGAGGACGAGAGGGAGGACGAGGACGAGAGGGAGGACGAGAGGGAGGACGAGGAGGAGGACGAGGAGGAGGACGAGAGGGAGGACGAGGAGGAGGACGAGAGGGAGGACAAGGAGGAGGACGAGGACGAGAGGGAGGACGAGGAGGAGGACGAGGACGAGAGGGAGGACAAGGAGGAGGACGAGGAGGAGAACGAGAGGGAGGAGGACGAGGACGAGGAGGAGGACGAGAGGGAGGAGGAGGACGAGAGGGAGGACGAGGAGGAGGACGAGGAGGAGGACGAGGACGAGAGGGAAGACGAGGAGGAGGACGAGAGGGAGGACGAGGAGGAGGACGAGGACGAGAGGGAGGACGAGAGGGAGGACGAGGAGGACGAGGAAGAGGAGGAGGACGAGAGGGAGGACGAGGAGGAGGACGAGGACGAGAGGGAGGACGAGAACGAGGACGAGAGGGAGGACGAGGAGGAGCACGAGGAGGAGAACGAGAGGGAGGACGAGGAGGAGGACGAGGAGGAGGACGAGAGAGAGGACGAGGAGGAGGACGAGAGGGAGGACGAGGAGGAGGACGAGGACGAGAGGGAGGACGAGGACGAGGACGAGAGGGAAGACGAGGAGGAGGACGAGAGGGAGGACGAGGAGGAGGACGAGGACGAGAGGGAGGACAAGAGGGAGGACGAGGAGGAGGACGAGGAGGAGGACGAGAGGGAGGACGAGGACGAGAGGGAGGACGAGGAGGAGGACGACGCGGAGGACGAGAGGGAGGACGAGGACGAGAGGGTGGACGAGGAGGAGGACGAGAGGGAGAACGTGGGAGTGATGGACGGGCCCTCAGCCTTGATAGACGGGCCCTCAGCCTTGATGGACGAGCCCTCAGCCTTGATGGACGGGCCCTCAGCCTTGATGGACGGGCCCTCAGCCTTGATGGACCTCAGCCTTGATGGACGGGCCCTCAGCCTTGTTAGACGGGCCCTCAGCCTTGATGGACGGGCCCTCAGCCTTGATGGACAGGCCCTAAGCCTTGATAGACGGGCCCTCAGCCTTGATGGACCTCAGCCTTGATGGACGGGCCCTCAGCCTTGATGGACGGGCCCTCAGCCTTGTTAGACGGGCCCTCAGCCTTGATGGACGGGGCCTCAGCCTTGATGGACGGGCCCTAAGCCTTGATAGACGGGCCCTCAGCCTTGATGGACCTCAGCCTTGATGGACGGGCCCTCAGCCTTGATGGACGGGCCCTCAGCCTTGATGGACGGGCCCTCAGCCTTGATGGACCTCAGCCTTGATGGACGGGCCCTCAGCCTTGTTAGACGGACCCTCAGCCTTGATGGACGGGCCCTCAGCCTTGATGGACGGGCCCTAAGCCTTGATAGACGGGCCCGCAGCCTTGATGGACCTCAGCCTTGATGGACGGGCCCTCAGCCTTGATGGACGGGCCCTAAGCCTTGATAGACGGGCCCTCAGCCTTGATGGACCTCAGCCTTGATGGACGGGCCCTCAGCCTTGATGGACGGGCCCTCAGCCTTGATGGACGGGCCCTCAGCCTTAATGGACCTCAGCCTTGATGGACGGGCCCTCAGCCTTGATGGACGGGCCCTCAGCCTTGATAGACGGGCCCTCAGCCTTGATGGACGGGCCCTCAGCCTTGATGGACGGGCCCTCAGCCTTGATGGACGGGCCCTCAGCCTTGATGGACGGGCCCTCAGCCTTGATGGACGGGCCCTCAGCCTTGAACCTTCATCTCTCAGGCGTCTCTTCTGCTCACATTTGGTCTTCACACTTGGCTCTTCTCGGTGTTTTGGGGGGTTCTTCGGGGCCGTGACACGGGGCCCCTGTCGTTTCCAGAGTGTTACAACCGATAAAACCCGACAAACAGTGATTATCGAAGAGCCAACGGACACAAAAGGACACAGATGCCCTCCCTCGCACTCCTATGTCCCGAGTGTAATTTCCTTGACGACAAAGAGGACGGCGAGCAGAAGCGTTGCCGCAGCGACACTCGAGTGTGTTCAAGTGTCCGAGACGAGCCGCGTCCGAGACGAGGCGCGTTCTCCGAGAGCTCGTTATGTCACACGGTTATGGAGATTTCATCACTTCAGAGTCAAAGGACATTTTTATAAACGCCGCCGAGGAGCTGGACGACAGGAGGGGCAGGACGACAGGAGGAGCAGGACGACAGGAGGAGCAGGACGACAGGAGGAGCGGGACGACACGAGGAGGAGGACGACAGGAGGAGCAGGACGACAGGAGGAGCAGGACGACACGAGGAGCAGGACGACACGAGGAGCAGGACGACACGAGGAGCAGGACGACAGGAGGAGCAGGACGACAGGAGGAGCAGGACGACAGGAGGAGCAGGACGACACGAGTAGCAGGACGACACAAGGAGCAGGACGACAGGAGGAGCAGGACGACACGAGGAGCAGGACGACACAAGGAGCAGGACGACAGGAGGAGCAGGACGACAGGAGGAGCAGGACGACACGAGGAGGAGGACGACAGGAGGATCAGGACGACAGGAGGAGCAGGACGACAGGAGGAGCAGGACGACACGAGGAGCAGGACGACAGGAGGAGCAGGACGACAGGAGGAGCAGGACGACACGAGGAGGAGGACGACAGGAGGAGCAGGACGACAGGAGGAGCAGGACGACACGAGGAGCAGGACGACACGAGGAGCAGGACGACAGGAGGAGCAGGACGACAGGAGGAGCAGGACGACACGAGGAGGAGGACGTTAGGAGGAGCAGGACGACAGGAGGAGCAGGACGACACGAGGAGCAGGACGACACGAGGAGCAGGACGACAGGAGGAGCAGGAAGACAGGAGGAGCAGGACGACAGGAGGAGCAGGACGACAGGAGGAGCAGGACGACAGGAGGAGCAGGACGACACGAGGAGGAGGACGACAGGAGGAGCAGGACGACAGGAGGAGCAGGACGACACGAGGAGCAGGACGACACGAGGAGCAGGACGACAGGAGGAGCAGGACGACAGGAGGAGCAGGACGACACGAGGAGGAGGACGTCAGGAGGAGCAGGACAACAGGAGGAGCAGGACGACACGAGGAGCAGGACGACACGAGGAGCAGGACGACACGAGGAGCAGGACGACAGGAGGAGCAGGACGACACGAGGAGGAGGACGACACGAGGAGCAGGACGACAGGAGGAGCAGGACGACAGGAGGAGCAGGACGACAGGAGGAGCAGGACGACAGGAGGAGCAGGACGACACGAGGAGGACGACAGGAGGAGCAGGACGACAGGAGGAGCAGGACGACACGAGGAGGAGGACGTCAGGAGGAGCAGGACGACAGGAGGAGCAGGACGACACGAGGAGCAGGACGACACAAGGAGCAGGACGACACGAGGAGCAGGACGACAGGAGGAGCAGGACGACAGGAGGAGCAGGACGACACGAGTAGCAGGACGACACGAGGAGCAGGACGACAGGAGGAGCAGGACGACAGGAGGAGCAGGACGACACGAGGAGGAGGACGACAGGAGGAGCAGGACGACAGGAGGAGCAGGACGACACGAGGAGCAGGACGACACGAGGAGCAGGACGACAGGAGGAGCAGGACGACAGGAGGAGCAGGACGACACGAGGAGGAGGACGTCAGGAGGAGCAGGACGACAGGAGGAGCAGGACGACACGAGGAGCAGGACGACACGAGGAGCAGGACGACACGAGGAGCAGGACGACAGGAGGAGCAGGACGACAGGAGGAGCAGGACGACACGAGTAGCAGGACGACACAAGGAGCAGGACGACAGGAGGAGCAGGACGACAGGAGGAGCAGGACGACACGAGGAGCAGGACGACAGGAGGAGCAGGACGACAGGAAGAGCAGGACGACATGAGGAGGAGGACGACAGGAGGAGCAGAACGACAGGAGGAGCAGAACGACACGAGGAGCAGGACGACAGGAGGAGCAGGACGACACGGGGAGGAGGACGACAGGAGGAGCCGGACGACAGGAGGAGCAGGACGACAGGAGGAGCAGGACGACAGGAGGAGCAGGACGACAGGAGGAGCAGGACGACACGAGGAGGAGGACGACACGAGGAGCAGGACGACAGGAGGAGCAGGACAACACAAGGAGGAGGACGACAGGAGGAGCAGGACGACAGGAGGAGCAGGACGACACGAGGAGCAGGACGACACGAGGAGCAGGACGACAGGAGGAGCAGGACGACACGAGGAGCAGGACGACAGGAGGAGCAGGACGACAGGAGGAGCAGGACGACACGAGGAGCAGGTCGACAGGAGGAGCAGGACGACAGGAGGAGCAGGACGACACAAGTAGCAGGACGACACAAGGAGCAGGACGACAGGAGGAGCAGGACGACAGGAGGAGCAGGACGACAGGAGGAGCAGGACGACACGAGTAGCAGGACGACACGAGGAGCAGGACGACAGGAGGAGCAGGACGACAGGAGGAGCAGGACGACACGAGGAGGAGGACGACAGGAGGAGCAGGACGACAGGAGGAGCAGGACGACACGAGGAGCAGGACGACACGAGGAGCAGGACGACAGGAGGAGCAGGACGACAGGAGGAGCAGGACGACACGAGGAGGAGGACGTCAGGAGGAGCAGGACGACAGGAGGAGCAGGACGACACGAGGAGCAGGACGACACGAGGAGCAGGACGACACGAGGAGCAGGACGACAGGAGGAGCAGGACGACAGGAGGAGCAGGACGACACGAGTAGCAGGACGACACGAGGAGCAGGACGACAGGAGGAGCAGGACGACAGGAGGAGCAGGACGACACGAGGAGCAGGACGACAGGAGGAGCAGGACGACAGGAAGAGCAGGACGACATGAGGAGGAGGACGACAGGAGGAGCAGAACGATAGGAGGAGCAGAACGACACGAGGAGCAGGACGACAGGAGGAGCAGGACGACACGGGGAGGAGGACGACAGGAGGAGCCGGACGACAGGAGGAGCAGGACGACAGGAGGAGCAGGACGACAGGAGGAGCAGGACGACAGGAGGATCAGGACGACACGAGGAGGAGGACGACACGAGGAGCAGGACGACAGGAGGAGCAGGACAACACAAGGAGGAGGACGACAGGAGGAGCAGGACGACAGGAGGAGCAGGACGACACGAGGAGCAGGACGACACGAGGAGCAGGACGACAGGAGGAGCAGGACGACACGAGGAGCAGGACGACACGAGGAGCAGGACGACACGAGGAGCAGGACGACACGAGGAGCAGGACGACAGGAGGAGCAGGACGACACGAGTAGCAGGACGACACGAGGAGCAGGACGACAGGAGGAGCAGGACGACAGGAGGAGCAGGACGACACGAGGAGGAGGACGACACGAGGAGCAGGACGACAGGAGGAGCAGGACGACACGAGGAGCAGGACGACACGAGGAGCAGGACGACAGGAGGAGCAGGACGACAGGAGGAGCAGGACGACACGAGGAGGAGGACGTCAGGAGGAGCAGGACGACAGGAGGAGCAGGACGACACGAGGAGCAGGACGACACGAGGAGCAGGACGACACGAGGAGGAGGACGACAGGAGGAGCAGGACGACAGGAGGAGCAGGACGACACGAGGAGGAGGACGTCAGGAGGAGCAGGACGACAGGAGGAGCAGGACGACACGAGGAGCAGGACGACACGAGGAGCAGGACGACACGAGGAGCAGGACGACAGGAGGAGCAGGACGACAGGAGGAGCAGGACGACACGAGTAGCAGGACGACACGAGGAGCAGGACGACAGGAGGAGCAGGACGACAGGAGGAGCAGGACGACACGAGGAGGAGGACGACAGGAGGAGCAGGACGACAGGAGGAGCAGGACGACACGAGGAGCAGGACGACACGAGGAGCAGGACGACAGGAGGAGCAGGACGACAGGAGGAGCAGGACGACACGAGGAGGAGGACGTCAGGAGGAGCAGGACGACAGGAGGAGCAGGACGACACGAGGAGCAGGACGACACGAGGAGCAGGACGACACGAGGAGCAGGACGACAGGAGGAGCAGGACGACAGGAGGAGCAGGACGACACGAGTAGCAGGACGACACAAGGAGCAGGACGACAGGAGGAGCAGGACGACAGGAGGAGCAGGACGACACGAGGAGCAGGACGACAGGAGGAGCAGGACGACAGGAAGAGCAGGACGACATGAGGAGGAGGACGACAGGAGGAGCAGAACGACAGGAGGAGCAGAACGACACGAGGAGCAGGACGACAGGAGGAGCAGGACGACACTGGGAGGAGGACCACAGGAGGAGCCGGACGACAGGAGGAGCAGGACGACAGGAGGAGCAGGACGACAGGAGGAGCAGGACGACAGGAGGAGCAGGACGACACGAGGAGGAGGACGACACGAGGAGCAGGACGACACGAGGAGCAGGACGACACGAGGAGGAGGACGACAGGAGGAGCAGGACGACAGGAGGAGCAGGACGACACGAGGAGGAGGACGTCAGGAGGAGCAGGACGACAGGAGGAGCAGGACGACACGAGGAGCAGGACGACACGAGGAGCAGGACGACACGAGGAGCAGGACGACAGGAGGAGCAGGACGACAGGAGGAGCAGGACGACACGAGTAGCAAGACGACACGAGGAGCAGGACGACAGGAGGAGCAGGACGACAGGAGGAGCAGGACGACACGAGGAGGAGGACGACAGGAGGAGCAGGACGACAGGAGGAGCAGGACGACACGAGGAGCAGGACGACACGAGGAGCAGGACGACAGGAGGAGCAGGACGACAGGAGGAGCAGGACGACAGGAGGAGCAGGACGACAGGAGGAGCAGGACGACACGAGGAGCAGGACGACACGAGGAGCAGGACGACAGGAGGAGCAGGACGACAGGAGGAGCAGGACGACACGAGTAGCAGGACGACACAAGGAGCAGGACGACAGGAGGAGCAGGACGACAGGAGGAGCAGGACGACACGAGGAGCAGGACGACAGGAGGAGCAGGACGACAGGAAGAGCAGGACGACATGAGGAGGAGGACGACAGGAGGAGCAGAACGACAGGAGGAGCAGAACGACACGAGGAGCAGGACGACAGGAGGAGCAGGACGACACGGGGAGGAGGACGACAGGAGGAGCCGGACGACAGGAGGAGCAGGACGACAGGAGGAGCAGGACGACAGGAGGAGCAGGACGACAGGAGGAGCAGGACGACACGAGGAGGAGGACGACACGAGGAGCAGGACGACAGGAGGAGCAGGACAACACAAGGAGGAGGACGACAGGAGGAGCAGGACGACAGGAGGAGCAGGACGACACGAGGAGCAGGACGACACGAGGAGCAGGACGACAGGAGGAGCAGGACGACACGAGGAGCAGGACGACAGGAGGAGCAGGACGACAGGAGGAGCAGGACGACACGAGGAGCAGGTCGACAGGAGGAGCAGGACGACAGGAGGAGCAGGACGACACGAGTAGCAGGACGACAGGAGGAGCAGGACGACAGGAGGAGCAGGACGACACGAGTAGCAGGACGACACGAGGAGCAGGACGACAGGAGGAGCAGGACGACAGGAGGAGCAGGACGACACGAGGAGGAGGACGACAGGAGGAGCAGGACGACAGGAGGAGCAGGACGACACGAGGAGCAGGACGACACGAGGAGCAGGACGACAGGAGGAGCAGGACGACAGGAGGAGCAGGACGACACGAGGAGGAGGACGTCAGGAGGAGCAGGACGACAGGAGGAGCAGGACGACACGAGGAGCAGGACGACACGAGGAGCAGGACGACACGAGGAGCAGGACGACAGGAGGAGCAGGACGACAGGAGGAGCAGGACGACACGAGTAGCAGGACGACACGAGGAGCAGGACGACAGGAGGAGCAGGACGACAGGAGGAGCAGGACGACACGAGGAGCAGGACGACAGGAGGAGCAGGACGACAGGAAGAGCAGGACGACATGAGGAGGAGGACGACAGTAGGAGCAGAACGACAGGAGGAGCAGAACGACACGAGGAGCAGGACGACAGGAGGAGCAGGACGACACGGGGAGGAGGACGACAGGAGGAGCCGGACGACAGGAGGAGCAGGACGACAGGAGGAGCAGGACGACAGGAGGAGCAGGACGACAGGAGGAGCAGGACGACACGAGGAGGAGGACGACACGAGGAGCAGGACGACAGGAGGAGCAGGACAACACAAGGAGGAGGACGACAGGAGGAGCAGGACGACAGGAGGAGCAGGACGACACGAGGAGCAGGACGACACGAGGAGCAGGACGACAGGAGGAGCAGGACGACACGAGGAGCAGGACGACACGAGGAGCAGGACGACATGAGGAGCAGGACGACAGGAGGAGCAGGACGACAGGAGGAGCAGGACGACACGAGTAGCAGGACGACACGAGGAGCAGGACGACAGGAGGAGCAGGACGACAGGAGGAGCAGGACGACACGAGGAGGAGGACGACACGAGGAGCAGGACGACACGAGGAGCAGGACGACAGGAGGAGCAGGACGACACGAGGAGGAGGACGACACGAGGAGCAGGACGACAGGAGGAGCAGGACGACACGAGGAGGAGGACGTCAGGAGGAGCAGGACGACAGGAGGAGCAGGACGACACGAGGAGCAGGACGACACGAGGAGCAGGACGACACGAGGAGCAGGACGACAGGAGGAGCAGGACGACAGGAGGAGCAGGACGACACGAGTAGCAGGACGACACAAGGAGCAGGACGACAGGAGGAGCAGGACGACAGGAGGAGCAGGACGACACGAGGAGCAGGACGACAGGAGGAGCAGGACGACAGGAAGAGCAGGACGACATGAGGAGGAGGACGACAGGAGGAGCAGGACGACACGAGGAGGAGGACGACACGAGGAGCAGGACGACAGGAGGAGCAGGACAACACAAGGAGGAGGACGACAGGAGGAGCAGGACGACAGGAGGAGCAGGACGACAGGAGGAGCAGGACGACAGGAGGAGCAGGACGACACGAGGAGGAGGACGACACGAGGAGCAGGACGACAGGAGGAGCAGGACAACACAAGGAGGAGGACGACAGGAGGAGCAGGACGACAGGAGGAGCAGGACGACACGAGGAGGAGGACGACACGAGGAGCAGGACGACAGGAGGAGCAGGACAACACAAGGAGGAGGACGACAGGAGGAGCAGGACGACAGGAGGAGCAGGACGACACGAGGAGCAGGACGACACGAGGAGCAGGACGACAGGAGGAGCAGGACGACACGAGGAGCAGGACGACACGAGGAGCAGGACGACACGAGGAGCAGGACGACAGGAGGAGCAGGACGACACGAGGAGCAGGACGACAGGAGGAGCAGGACGACACGAGGAGCAGGACGACAGGAGGAGCAGGACGACAGGAGGAGCAGGACGACATGAGGAGCAGGACGACAGGAGGAGCAGGACGACAGGAGGAGAAGGACGACACGAGGAGCAGGACGAGAGGAGGAGCAGGACGAGAGGAGGAGCAGGACGACAGGAGGAGCAGGACGACAGGAGGAGCAGGACGACAGGAGGAGCTGGACGACAGGTCTTAACCAAGTCCAAACCAGGTCTAAACCAGGTCTAAACCAGGACTAAACCAGGTCTAAACCAGGACTAAACCAGGTCCAAATCAGGTCTAAACCAGGACTAAACCAGGTCCAAACCAGGTCTAAACCAGGTCTAAACCAGGACTAAACCAGGTCCAAACCAGGACTAAACCAGGTCTAAACCAGGTCTAAACCAGGTCTAAACCAGGTCTAAACTAGGACTAAACCAGGACTGAACCAGATCTAAACCAGGTCTAAACCAGGACTAAACCAGGACTAAACCAGGACTAAACCATGACTAAACCAGGTCTAAACCAGGTCTAAACCAGGACTAAACCCATGAATGGCCAGAGCTCCATAAAGCCTCCACTAATTATTATAAATGTAATAAATCATCTTTGAACCTCGTTGGTCTGAATCGTGTGAAAGACGTGACTTCAGGTTTAGAGCGGATTTAAACAAATGTAAATGAAGCAGACGCATCACCTCGGCAACAGGCTCTTAACAAGCCTAATGAGGTTTACATGTGTTTGAGGTACGAATGTTTGGATGAGACAAGAAGAGGCATTTTCAGTCCATTTGTGAAGAAAATGTTCCACAGAAAAGCCAGAAAAAAGAAAACAAAGAAGTCACAAAACACTTGTACTCACTTTGTAATGTCACGTGTCATACCCATTTCAGTATTGCACATGGGTATGACAGTATTGCACATGTGTATGTCAGTATTGCACATGTGTATGTCAGTATTGCACATGGGTATGACAGTATTGCACATGGGTATGTCAGTATTGCACATGTGTATGTCAGTATTGCACATGGGTATGTCAGTATTGCACATGTGTATGTCAGTATTGCACATGGGTATGACAGTATTGCACATGGGTATGTCAGTATTGCACATGGGTATGTCAGTATTGCACATGTGTATGTCAGTATTGCACATGTGTATGTCAGTATTGCACATGGGTATGACAGTATTGCACATGGGTATGACAGTATTGCACATGGGTATGTCAGTATTGCACATGTGTATGTCAGTATTGCACATGGGTATGACAGTATTGCACATGGGTATGTCAGTATTGCACATGGGTATGTCAGTATTGCACATGTGTATGTCAGTATTGCACATGTGTATGTCAGTATTGCACATGGGTATGACAGTATTGCACATGGGTATGACAGTATTGCACATGGGTATGTCAGTATTGCACATGTGTATGTCAGTATTGCACATGGGTATGACAGTATTGCACATGGGTATGTCAGTATTGCACATGTGTATGTCAGTATTGCACATGGGTATGACAGTATTGCACATGGGTATGACAGTATTGCACATGGGTATGTCAGTATTGCACATGTGTATGTCAGTATTGCACATGGGTATGTCAGTATTGCACATGGGTATGTCAGTATTGCACATCTGTATGTCAGTATTGCACATGGGTATGTCAGTATTGCACATGGGTATGACAGTATTGCACATGGGTATGTCAGTATTGCACATGGGTATGACAGTATTGCACATGGGTGTGTCAGTATTGCACATGGGTATGACAGTATTGCACATGGGTATGTCAATAATCACATGGGTATGACAGTATTGCACATGGGTGTGTCAGTATTGTACATGATTATGACAGTATTGCACATGGGTATGACAGTATTGCACATTGGTATGACAGTATTGTACATGGGTATGACAGTATTGCACATGATTATGACAGTATTGCACATGGGTATGACAGTATTGCACATGGGTATGACAGTATTGTACATGGGTATGACAGTATTGCACATGGGTATGACAGTATTGCACATGGGCATGACAGTATTGCACATGATTATGACAGTATTGCACATGGGTATGACAGTATTGCACATGGGTATGTCAGTATTGCACATGGGTATGACAGTATTGCACATGGGTATGTCAGTATTACACATGGGTATGCCACATGGGTATGTAAGTATTGCACATGGGTATGTCAGTATTGCACATGTGTATGTCAGTATTGCACATGGGTATGACAGTATTGCACATGGGTATGTCAGTATTGCACATGTGTATGTCAGTATTGCACATGGGTATGACAGTATTGCACATGGGTATGTCAGTAATCACATGGGTATGACAGTATTGAACATGGGTGTGTCAGTATTGTACATGATTATGACAGTATTGCACATGGGTATGACAGTATTGCACATGGGTATGACAGTATTGCACATGGGTATGCCAGTATTGCACATGGGTATGTCAGTATTGCACATGGGTATGACAGTATTGCACATGGGTATGTCAGTATTACACATGGGTATGCCACATGGGTATGTCAGTATTGCACATGGGTATGTCAGTATTGCACATGTGTATGTCAGTATTGCACATGGGTATGACAGTATTGCACATGGGTATGTCAGTAATCACATGGGTATGTCAGTATTGCACATGATATATCAGTATTGCACATGGGTGTGACAGTATTGCACATGGGTATGACAGTATTGCACATGGGTATGACAGTATTGTACATGGGTATGACAGTATTGCACATGGGTATGACAGTATTGCACATGGGCATGACAGTATTGCACATGATTATGACAGTATTGCACATGGGTATGACAGTATTGCACATGGGTATGTCAGTATTGCACATGGGTATGACAGTATTGCACATGGGTATGTCAGTATTACACATGGGTATGCCACATGGGTATGTCAGTATTGCACATGGGTATGTCAGTATTGCACATGTGTATGTCAGTATTGCACATGGGTATGACAGTATTGCACATGGGTATGTCAGTATTGTACATGTGTATGTCAGTATTGCACATGGGTATGACAGTATTGCACATGGGTATGTCAGTAATTACATGGGTATGACAGTATTGCACATGGGTATGACAGTATTGCACATGGGTATGACAGTATTGCACATGGGTATGACAGTATTGCACATGTGTATGACAGTATTGCACATGGGTATGACAGTATTGCACATGGGTATGACAGTATTGTACATGGGTATGACAGTATTGTACATGGGTATGACAGTATTGCACATGTGTATGACAGTATTGCACATGGGTATGACAGTATTGCACATGATTATGACAGTATTGCACATGGGTATGACAGTATTGCACATGGGTACGTCAGTATTGCACATGGGTATGCCAGTATTGCACATGGGTATGTCAGTATTGCACATGGGTATGCCACATGGGTATGTCAGTATTGCACATGGGTATGTCAGTAATTACATGGGTATGACAGTATTGCACATGGGTATGACAGTATTGCACATGAGTATGACAGTATTGTACATGGGTATGACAGTATTGCACATGTGTATGACAGTATTGCACATGGGTATGACAGTATTGCACATGGGTATGACAGTATTGTACATGGGTATGACAGTATTGTACATGGGTATGACAGTATTGCACATGTGTATGACAGTATTGCACATGGGTATGACAGTATTGCACATGATTATGACAGTATTGCACATGGGTATGACAGTAATGCACATGGGTACGTCAGTATTGCACATGGGTATGCCAGTATTGCACATGGGTATGTCAGTATTGCACATGGGTATGCCACATGGGTATGTCAGTATTGCACATGGGTATAACAGTGTTTGTTGTAGAGTCTGACAGCAGCAGAAGGAAAGACCTGCGAAACCTTTCCTTCACACAGCGAGGGTGGATCAGTCTCTCACTGAAGCTGCTCTCCAGAGTGGACAGAGTGTCCTGTAGGGGACAGAGTGTCCTGCAGAGGGCGACATTCATGGTCCAGCATAGATGTGAGTTTAGCCAGGACCCTCCTGTCCCCCACCTCCTGCACCGAGTCCAGAGGACAGCCCAGGACGGAGCTTTGTCCAGCTTCTTCCTCTCCCTCTCTGTGATGACCACACCTACAGGAGCTGATGCACCACAGAGTCAGAGAAGGTCTTCAGGAGTGACAGGAGCGGCCCTGTCAGGAGCGGCCCTGTCACTCCAAAAGACCTGAGTCTCCTCAGGAGGAGGAGCTGACTCTGGCTCTTCCTGTTCAGTCTGTGTTATGAGTCCAGTTTGTGGTTCAGATGAACACCAGGTCCTTGTATGAGTCACTCTCTCAATGTCCCGTCCCTGTTCACTGGTGAGGGGGGCGTGGCCTGTCCCGTCCCTGTTCACTGGTGAGGGGGGCGTGGCCTGTCCCGTCCCTGTTCACTGGTGAGGGGGCGTGGCCTCTGTGGAAGTCCACCACCATCTCCTTTGTCTCCTTTGTCTTCCTCGTGTTGATGAGGAGGAGGTTCCGTGTGTGTTTGTGTTTCTCTCTAAACTCTCTTCTCATTCGAACAGCTTAAGTCTGAGTTCAAACACTTTTCTTCCGTTTGATCGTCTCATTTTGAGGATTCAAACTTTATTAAAGACACAAATAATGAGTCAGACTGTGTTCCTCTCTCAGTTTTATCTCACCGGCCCAGCTGCAGCCCACCAGAGCGTTTGACCCGCCCCGGGCCGCAGAGGGGAGTGGCCGTGAAGGGGAGGGGCCGCGAAGGGGAGGGGCCGCAAAGGGGAGGGGCCGCGAAGGGGAGGGGCCGCGGAGGGGAGTGGCCGTGAAGGGGAGGGGCCGCGAAGGGGAGGGGCCGCAAAGGGGAGGGGCCGCGAAGGGGAGGGGCCGCGGAGGGGAGTGGCCGCGAAGGGGAGGGGCCGCGGAGGGGAGTGGCCGTGAAGGGGAGGGGCCGCGAAGGGGAGGGGCCGCGAAGGGGAGGGGCCGCGGAGGGGAGTGGCCGTGAAGGGGAGGGGCCGCGAAGGGGAGGGGCCGCGAAGGGGAGGGGCCGCGGAGGGGAGTGGCCGTGAAGGGGAGGGGCCGCGGAGGGGAGGGGCCGCGGAGAGGAGGGGCCGCGGAGGGGAGGGGCTGGAGTGCAGTAGTGACACAGCGGTCGTTCTCTTCCTCTCAAATGTAAGAGAAAAAACATAAAGCACAGACAGAAGAAGCCCGTTGCCATGACGACCACGTCACAGAAGAATTCGACGACTCAAACCTCAGCAGCAGGGCCTTAGCAGCAGGGTGTTAGGGTTAGGGTTAGGGTTAGAGTTAGGGGTTAAGGGTTAGAGTTAGGGTTAGGGTTAGGGTTAGAGTTAGGGGTTAGGGTTAGGGGTTAGGGTTAGAGTTAGGGGTTAGGGTTAGGGTTAAGGGTTAAGGGTTAGAGTTAGGGGTTAGGGTTAGGGGTTAGGGTTAGAGTTAGGGGTTAGGGGCTAGGGTTAAGGGTTAAGGGTTAGAGTTAGGGGTTAGGGTTAGGGTTAGGGTTAGAGTTAGGGGTTAGGGGTTAGGGTTAGGGTTAGGGGTTAGGGTTAGAGTTAGGGGTTAGGGGTTAGGGTTAGGGGTTAGGGTTAAGGGTTAGAGTTAGGGGTTAGGGTTAAGGGTTAGAGTTATGGGTTAGGGGTTAGAGTTAGGGGTATGGGGTTAGGGTTAAGGGTTAGGGGTTAGAGTTAGGGGTATGGGGTTAAGGATTAAGGGTTAAGGGTTAGAGTTAGGGGTTAGGGTTAAGGGTTAGAGTTAGGGGTTAGGGGTTAGAGTTAGGGGTTAGGGTTAAGGGTTAGAGTTATGGGTTAGGGATTAGGGGTTAGGGGTTAGAGGTTAGGGGTTAGGGTTAGAGTTAGGGGTTAGGGTTAGGGGTTATAGTTAGGGGTTAGAGTTAGGGGTTAGAGTTAGGGGTATGGGGTTAGGGTTAAGGGTTAGGGGTTAGAGTTAGGGGTTAGAGTTAGGGGTATGGGGTTAGGGTTAAGGGTTAGAGTTAGGGGTATGGGGTTAGGGTTAAGGGTTAGAGTCAGGGGTTAGGGGTTAGAGTTAGGGTTAGGGGTTAGAGTTAGGGGTTAGGGTTAAGGGTTAGAGTTAGGGTTAGGGGTAGGGGTTAGGGTTAGGGGTTAGGGTTAAGGGTTAGAGTTAGGGGTTAGGGTTAGAGTTATGGGTTAGGGATTAAGGGTTAGGGGTTAGAGTTAGGGGTTAGGGGTTAGAGTTAGGGGTATGGGGATAAGGATTAAGGGTTAAGGGTTAAGGGTTAGAGTTAGGGGTTAGGGTTAAGGGTTAGAGTTAGGGGTTAGGGGTTAGAGTTAGGGGTTAGGGTTAAGGGTTAGAGTTATGGGTTAGGGTTAGGGATTAGGGGTTAGGGGTTAGGGGTTAGGGGTTAAGGGTTAGAGTTAGGGGTTAGGGTTAGGGGTTAGAGTTATGGGTTAGAGTTAGGGGTTAGAGTTAGGGGTATGGGGTTAGGGTTAAGGGTTAGGGGTTAGAGTTAGGGGTTAGAGTTAGGGGTATGGGGTTAGGGTTAAGGGTTAGAGTCAGGTGTTAGGGGTTAGGGGTTAGGGGTTAGAGTTAGGGGTTAGGGTTAAGGGTTAGAGTTAGGGGTTAGGGTTAAGGGTTAGAGTTAGGGTTAAGGGTAAAGGGTTAGAGTTAGGGGTTAGGGTTAAGGGTTAGAGTTAGGGGTTAGGGTTAAGGGTTAGAGTTAGGGTTAAGGGTTAGAGTTAGGGGTTAGGGTTAAGGGTTAAGGGTTAGAGTCAGGGGTATGGGGTTAGCTAGGAGAGCAACATCCTTTTATCCATCATTAATTCAGCCACATCACAACTCCAGCTTGATTTATTTACCTTTATTTACCTTGTGGGGGCCCTGCAGTGTGGGGGACCCGCGGTGTGGGGGACCCGCGGTGTGGGGGACCCGCGGTGTGGGGGACCCGCGGTGTGGGGGCCCCGCGGTGTGGGGGCCCCAGGGCACTGTCCTTGCGCCCTTTCTCTTCACCCACTACACTGCAGACCTCAGACATGACACGGACAGCTGTGTCATGCATGTAATAGTATGTTTAGGCTTTTACTTTTTTAAATTTATTTTAAATGTATTTATTTATTTGACAGGGACAATGCATCATACACAGTTACAAACAAAGCTTGCAGCCAATGTGATGCACACAAAGTTTATAGCCTCCAGAGCGTTTGACCCTCCAGTAGAGATGGGGGAGCGCGAGATGATGAGGGGGCGGGGCTGGGGGGCTGTGACTTTCCTGAAGTCCACGACCATCTCCACCGTCTTCTGGGCGTTGAGCTCCAGGTTGTTCCCGCTGCACCAGCTGCTCCACCTCCTGTAGAGACTCATCCCCGTCCCAGATGAGCCCGATGAGGGTGGTGTCGTCATGGCGATGAGGGTGGTGTCGTCATGGCGATGAGGGTGGTGTCGTCATGGCGATGAGGGTGGTGTCGTCACGCTGATGAGGGTGGTGTCGTCACGGGGATGAGGGTGGTGTCGTCATGGCGATGAGGGTGGTGTCGTCACGCCGATGAGGGTGGTGTCGTCACGGGGATGAGGGTGGTGTCGTCATGGCGATGAGGGTGGTGTCGTCATGGCGATGAGGGTGGTGTCGTCACGGCGATGAGGGTGGTGTCGTCACGGCGATAAGGGTGGTGTCGTCATGGTGATGAGGGTGGTGTCGTCATGGTGATGAGGGTGGTGTCGTCCGCAAACTTGATTAGTTTGACGGAGGCGTGGCTGGAGGTGCAGCAGTTCGTTTATAGGGAAAAGAGCAGAGGAGAAAGTACACAGCCCTGTGGACGTTTAGACTTATACACCATGTAATAGTGTGTTTAGACTTATACACCGTGTAATAGTGTGTTTAGACTTATACACCATGTAATAGTGTGTTTAGACTTATACACCATGTAATAGTGTGTTTAGACTTATACACCATGTAATAGTGTGTTTAGACTTATACACCATGTAATAGTGTGTTTAGACTTATACACCATGTAATAGTATGTTTAGACTTATACACCATGTAATAGTGTGTTTAGACTTATACACCATGTAATAGTGTGTTTAGACTTATACACCATGTAATAGTGTGTTTAGACTTATACACCATGTAATAGTGTGTTTAGACTTATACACATGTAATAGTGTGTTTATGGTGCATGTACCTCCCTCACTCGCACGCACTCACTCACACTGACTCACACTCACTCACTCACTCACTCGTTATTTCAAAGGGGGCGTCGTCCTCTCGCGTCCAAACCAATGGCTCAGTGAAAAAGAGGCAGATGAAGAAGAGTGACAAAAGCCTGAGTGAAGACGAGCCGGCTGTGAAAAGGAAGAAGGCGGGAGACAAGATACCACCAAAAAGAAACCACCAAAAAGAAGGTACTGACTCCTCCATCCTCCAGGTCACATGTCAGTGAAGAACTTTACACGTGATGAACAATTATGAGCTTTATAATGAGCTTTACTTCTGTTTCTGACTCATGTGACATCATTTCACTCCAAGGTTTTAGTCCAGTTTATGCATGTTTTCTGCTGTTTTAAGGGATCCCCCAGGGACAGTGCGCCTGGCCCGTCTTCTTCTATCATCCAGGCCGAAGGCTCAAAGAGGCCTGAGAAGTCCGCGCTGTCGCAGACACAGCTGCTGTTTGGAAAACACCCAGATAAAAGCTTTGAGTGGATTCTGCAGAACGAGCCGGGCTACGCCCTTTACCTGGTCGACGCCCACAAGAAGGACCGAAAGAACGACCCGGGTCAGACGGACTTCAGGACCAGAAAGGTACTGCCAAGGGTCCTGTTCCAAACGGGCTGCGCGTGACTAGTCAGTGAGTAGTCAGTGAGTAGTCAGTGAGTGGTCAGTGTGTGGTCAGTGTGTGGTCAGTGAGTAGTCAGTGAGTAGTCAGTGTGTGGTCAGTGAGTAGTCAGTGAGTGGTCAGTGAGTGGTCAGTGAGTGGTCAGTGAGTAGTCAGTGTGTGGTCAGTGAGTGGTCAGTGTGTGGTCAGTGAGTAGTCAGTGTGTGGTCAGTGAGTAGTCAGTGAGTAGTCAGTGAGTGGTCAGTGAGTGGTCAGTGAGTGGTCAGTGAGTGGTCAGTGAGTGGTCAGTGTGTGGGCAGTGACTGCATGTTCTCTCTGTGTCTGCGAAGGTTTCCTCATGTGCAATAGGCTCCTCCCCTCTAAGTGGGCGTGTCCTGTTTCACAGGGAGAACATGCAAAGACAGGACCTTCCTGCTGTGAGACCACTCCCTCAACTGGGGTTTAAACCAAAGCCCCGCCCCCGCAGACACGCCCCCTCTGTCCGAGCCGGTTGGACTAGTGGCTGCTCTGTGGTACTGCACCTCTGGGCCCAATGCATTTTAATCAAACAAAATTATTGTGTGTTTGGTTTCCATGGCTACTGAGCACAGGCTCTTTACAGTTCCATGGGTCTTACCCGGGACGACCGCGCCACGTCTGTGTGTGGGCGCTCACACGGGACAAACCGGATCAATACTTTACATCTATAAGAGTACATTTAAATGGAACTAATAGATTCTAATTCCTGCATGTTGTTTCAGGTTTGAGTGTTCTCCCTGTGCTGCTCTTTAGTCACATCCTCCTCTTTTATTCTCACGAAACAGCTTTTCTTCCATTATTTATGATTTATGTTCTTTTGCCTTGTCATTTCCCAGATGTGTTTTTATAACGTCATGTTTTGTTCATTTGTCAGGACGCTCTGGTTAAGTACCTGAACCTGTGTTATCGCCGTGGAAACGTCCCTCTTGGATTTGGAAAGTACAAATGTCTCACTTGTAAAAACTTGTACGAGTCTCAAGACGAAGATAAGAAAGGGTAAGAAACCAAAGCCTCCTCGAGTTCACACGCTTCGCATTTATCCTTTATTATGAAAGAAAACTATGGAAGTCCAATATCTGCTGGTCTCCATGGAGATGTGTACTCTGGTGTACTCTGATGTACTCTGGTGTACTCTGATGTACTCTGGTGTACTCTGGTGTACTCTGATGTACTCTGGTGTACTCTGGTGTACTCTGGTGTACTCTGATGTACTCTGGTGTACTCTGATGTACTCTGATGTACTCTGATGTACTCTGGTGTACTCTGATGTACTCTGGTGTACTCTGGTGTACTCTGATGTACTTTGACGTGTACTTTGACGTGTACTCTGATGTACTCTGATGTGTACTCTGCTGTACTCTGGTGTACTCTGACGTATACTCTGATGTACTCTGGTGTACTCCTGATGTGTACTCTGCTGTACTCTGGTGTACTTTGATGTGTACTCTGATGTACTCTGGTGTACTCTGGTGTACTCTGCTGTACTCTGGTGTACTTTGATGTGTACTCTGGTGTACTCTGACGTGTACTCTGGTGTACTCTGGTGTACTCTGATGTACTCTGGTGTACTCTGGTGTACTCTGATGTACTCTGGTGTACTCTGATGTACTCTGGTGTACTCTGGTGTACTCTGGTGTACTCTGATGTACTCTGGTGTACTCTGATGTACTCTGGTGTACTCTGATGTACTCTGGTGTACTCTGGTGTACTCTGATGTACTCTGGTGTACTCTGGTGTACTCTGGTGTGCTCTGGTGTACTCTGGTGTACTCTGATGTACTCTGGTGTACTCTGATGTACTCTGATGTACTCTGATGTACTCTGGTGTACTCTGGTGTACTCTGATGTACTTTGACGTGTACTTTGACGTGTACTCTGATGTACTCTGATGTGTACTCTGCTGTACTCTGGTGTACTCTGACGTATACTCTGATGTACTCTGGTGTACTCCTGATGTGTACTCTGCTGTACTCTGGTGTACTTTGATGTGTACTCTGATGTACTCTGGTGTACTCTGACGTGTACTCTGGTGTACTCTGGTGTACTCTGGTGTACTCTGATGTACTCTGGTGTACTCTGGTGTACTCTGGTGTACTCTGATGTACTCTGGTGTACTCTGATGTACTCTGGTGTACTCTGATGTACTCTGGTGTACTCTGGTGTACTCTGGTGTACACTGCTGTACTCTGGTGTACTCTGGTGTACTCTGATGTACTCTGGTGTACTCTGGTGTACTCTGCTGTACTCTGGTGTACTTTGATGTGTACTCTGGTGTACTCTGACGTGTACTCTGGTGTACTCTGGTGTACTCTGATGTACTCTGGTGTACTCTGGTGTACTCTGATGTACTCTGGTGTACTCTGATGTACTCTGGTGTACTCTGGTGTACTCTGGTGTACTCTGATGTACTCTGGTGTACTCTGATGTACTCTGGTGTACTCTGATGTACTCTGGTGTACTCTGGTGTACTCTGGTGTACTCTGGTGTACTCTGATGTACTCTGGTGTACTCTGATGTACTCTGGTGTACTCTGATGTACTCTGGTGTACTCTGGTGTACTCTGGTGTACTCTGATGTACTCTGGTGTACTCTGGTGTACTCTGGTGTACTCTGGTGTACTCTGGTGTACTCTGATGTACTCTGGTGTACTCTGGTGTACTCTGGTGTACTCTGGTGTACTCTGATGTACTCTGGTGTACTCTGATGTACTCTGGTGTACTCTGATGTACTCTGGTGTACTCTGGTGTACTCTGGTGTACTCTGATGTACTCTGGTGTACTCTGGTGTACTCTGGTGTACTCTGGTGTACTCTGGTGTACTCTGGTGTACTCTGATGTACTCTGGTGTACTCTGGTGCACTCTGGTGTAGATACGTGACGTGGCTCCGCTCACAGAAGAGTGACACCTCTCTGCTGAAAAAGGCCGTTGTGAAGTACATCCTGCGCCGCGACAAACAGGCCCCGGGCCCCAAAAAGAAGCCGGGAACTTCTGAACAGCCGTAAGTGACTCATGTTCAACTGTGAAGTGAACGAGACAAATAATCTACAGCTCCACAGGTTTAGTCCTGGTTTAGTCCTGGTTTAGTCCTGGTTTAGTCCTGGTTTAGACCTGGTTTAGACCTGGTTTAGACCTGGTTTAGACCTGGTTCAGACCTGGTTTAGCCCTGGTTTAGTCCTGGTTTAGACCTGGTTCAGACCTGGTTTAGCCCTGGTTTAGTCCTGGTTTAGTCCTGGTTTAGACCTGGTTCAGACCTGGTTTAGACCTGGTTTAGTCCTGATATTGACTGGACTAGTGTGTTACTATGGTTACTTAAAGCTTCTTCATTTGGTACTTTTAGCATGAAGCTAAAAGTAGAGGCAGATGTGTTTTTAAAATGGTTCTTTTTTTTTTTCAGAACTAAACCTGCTGCGAAGAAAAAGAATCACATGACCCCTGACCCCTGACCCCTGACGACGATGCAAAGTGTTTACACGAGGAACATGATCAACACGGGTCTTCTGAGGTGGATGCAGTTTGGGGTCTTCTGGGCCTCGTCCCCGTCTGGGACATGAATTAGAATCATAATTAGAAGAGTGTGGGAGGGAGGGGCACGAAGTCACCAACGCTGATGTGTGTGACCTGGATGCCGCAGTAAGGGGCGGGAAAGGGGCGTGGTCCTGCTCCCGAACTTAAGATTACAAACTTGACGTCATGTCTGACCATTTCAAACACAAAAAGCCCTCGAGCTGCAGCGTTAGTTCTTTAATCCGTCCATTTTTCACATCTAAATGTCCCAAATATGTGTCATTTTTACACAGAAAATGCTCTCTGGGTTATTTATTATATGTATTTATAAAAGTATTTATTTCAAATCTACCGCAGAAGAAGCCTTTAACCTGCTCCTCACTGCCCCCTGTGGTCTGGTTCTTGACATCACACTTTTATACATCATATTCACGTTTGAGGCATTAAAACCTTAAGACCTTTTTTGTACAACAATAAGATAAGATAAGATAAGATATTCCTTTATTGTCCCACATGGGGAAATTTCATTGGTGCAACGCAGGTAGATACAGAGGTAGATCCAGAAGAACAGATCACTTATAGGAAGTCTGAAAAACACTTTCAGTAGAAGATCTCCTATAAATAAATAAAAACTCCCATAGACAAATAAATAAATAAATACCATGTCATGTGATCACAACAGTAATTGCACATGAATATGTGTCACGACAGCACATAGATTGCACATGAATTTCACAGTAATTGCACATATGACAGAATTGCACATCAGTATTAGGTTAGGTCAGTATTGCGCCGGGATAACGTGACGATCTCCGGGTAAGACGACTGTTCTCCGCAGTTTCATGAGTTCCTCCTTTGTGGAAACGCGGTACGGCGCCGGCCGGGGGGCGGGGCCGGAGCCGGGGGGCGGAGCCGGAGCCGGGGGGCGGGGCCGGAGCCAAGACACATCGCCACGACACGACGAAAACACTCAATCCAGCCGAATAAAGTCAAAACAAGTTAATTTAAAGCGATTCCAGTGCATGTCCCGATCGTTCGTGAAGTTCCTCTTTCATATAAACGTGTATATAAACGTGTACCGACGACACGCCGTACTTTAGCGCGGCCGGAGGGCGCGGGGGGGGGCTGGTGGGCTCGCTCGGAGCTAGCTCACGTCACAACAACACAACGAACGCAACGAAAAACGCTCAAATCCAGCCGAAAAAAGTCTAAAACAGTTGAATTAAAAAACTATTCCAGCGCGTGTGCCTATCGTACAGTAAAATAGAAAAAATATACTAACAATATTTACAAAATATAGGAGATAAAGCACAATAAGTGTGAGAAAGAAGAGAGAGCGTTTACACCGGGCTGCCAGCTATACCAGCGCCTTTAAAGCTTTTAAAAGAGTGAGTTTGTTTCTTTGACCTTTTCCACTGAGTTTCGTCTTATACAAACGTTTAGTCCGTCTGTTCACCCTCTCGTCCGGTGGCGGTCGTAAGCAAAGTGCTGTTGATGTTCCCCCTGTGTTAGCAGTGTTAGCGCTTCCCTCGGGGTTAGCGCCGCCGCAGTGTTAGCTTCAGAGGGTTCTCTTCGCTTCAGAGGGTTCTCTTCGCTTCAGAGGGTTCTCTTCGCTTCAGAGGGTTCTCTTCGCTTCAGAGGGTTCTCTTCGCTTCAGAGGGTTCTCTTCGCTTCAGAGGGTTCTCTTCGCTTCAGAGGGTTCTCTTCGCTTCAGAGGGTTCTCTTCGCTTCAGAGGGTTCTCTTCGCTTCAGAGGGTTCTCTTCGCTTCAGAGGGTTCTCTTCGCTTCAGAGGGTTCTCTTCGCTTCAGAGGGTTCTCTTCACTTCAGAGGGTCAGAGGGTTCTCTTCGCTTCAGAGGGTTCTCTTCGCTTCAGAGGGTTCTCTTCGCTTCAGAGGGTTCTCTTCGCTTCAGAGGGTTCTCTTCGCTTCAGAGCGTTCTCTTCACTTCAGAGGGTTCTCTTCACTTCAGAGGGTTCTCTTCACTTCAGAGGGTTCTCTTCACTTCAGAGGGTTCTCTTCGCTTCAGAGGGTTCTCTTCGCTTCAGAGGGTTCTCTTCGCTTCAGAGAATTCTCTTCACTTCAGAGGGTTCTCTTCGCTTCAGAGGGTTCTCTTCGCTTCAGAGGGTTCTCTTCGCTTCAGAGGGTTCTCTTCGCTTCAGAGGGTTCTCTTCATTTCAGAGGGTTCTCTTCGCTTCAGAGGGTTCTCTTCGCTTCAGAGGGTTCTCTTCGCTTCAGAGGGTTCTCTTCGCTTCAGAGGGTTCTCTTCGCTTCAGAGGGTTCTCTTCGCTTCAGAGGGTTCTCTTCGCTTCAGAGGGTTCTCTTCGCTTCAGAGGGTTCTCTTCGCTTCAGAGGGTTCTCTTCGCTTCAGAGGGTTCTCTTCGCTTCAGAGGGTTCTCTTCGCTTCAGAGGGTTCTCTTCACTTCAGAGGGTTCTCTTCACTTCAGAGGGTCAGAGGGTTCTCTTCGCTTCAGAGGGTTCTCTTCGCTTCAGAGGGTTCTCTTCGCTTCAGAGCGTTCTCTTCGCTTCAGAGCGTTCTCTTCGCTTCAGAGGGTTCTCTTCACTTCAGAGGGTTCTCTTCACTTCAGAGGGTTCTCTTCACTTCAGAGGGTTCTCTTCACTTCAGAGGGTTCTCTTCACTTCAGAGGGTTCTCTTCGCTTCAGAGGGTTCTCTTCATTTCAGAGGGTTCTCTTCACTTCAGAGGGTTCTCTTCGCTTCAGAGGGTTCTCTTCGCTTCAGAGGGTTCTCTTCATTTCAGAGGGTTCTCTTCGCTTCAGAGGGTTCTCTTCGCTTCAGAGGGTTCTCTTCGCTTCAGAGGGTTCTCTTCGCTTCAGAGGGTTCTCTTCGCTTCAGAGGGTTCTCTTCGCTTCAGAGGGTTCTCTTCGCTTCAGAGGGTTCTCTTCGCTTCAGAGGGTTCTCTTCGCTTCAGAGGGTTCTCTTCGCTTCAGAGGGTTCTCTTCACTTCAGAGGGTTCTCTTCACTTCAGAGGGTCAGAGGGTTCTCTTCGCTTCAGAGGGTTCTCTTCGCTTCAGAGGGTTCTCTTCGCTTCAGAGGGTTCTCTTCGCTTCAGAGCGTTCTCTTCGCTTCAGAGGGTTCTCTTCACTTCAGAGGGTTCTCTTCACTTCAGAGGGTTCTCTTCACTTCAGAGGGTTCTCTTCACTTCAGAGGGTTCTCTTCACTTCAGAGGGTTCTCTTCGCTTCAGAGGGTTCTCTTCATTTCAGAGGGTTCTCTTCACTTCAGAGGGTTCTCTTCGCTTCAGAGGGTTCTCTTCGCTTCAGAGAATTCTCTTCACTTCAGAGGGTTCTCTTCACTTCAGAGGGTTCTCTTCACTTCAGAGGGTTCTCTTCACTTCAGAGGGTTCTCTTCACTTCAGAGGGTTCTCTTCGCTTCAGAGGGTTCTCTTCACTTCAGAGGGTTCTCTTCGCTTCAGAGGGTTCTCTTCGCTTCAGAGGGTTCTCTTCGCTTCAGAGGGTTCTCTTCACTTCAGAGGGTTCTCTTCGCTTCAGAGGGTTCTCTTCGCTTCAGAGGGTTCTCTTCGCTTCAGAGGGTTCTCTTCGCTTCAGAGGGTTCTCTTCGCTTCAGAGGGTTCTCTTCGCTTCAGAGGGTTCTCTTCGCTTCAGAGGGTTCTCTTCACTTCAGAGGGTTCTCTTCGCTTCAGAGGGTTCTCTTCGCTTCAGAGGGTTCTCTTCACTTCAGAGGGTTCTCTTCGCTTCAGAGGGTTCTCTTCACTTCAGAGGGTTCTCTTCGCTTCAGAGGGTTCTCTTCGCTTCAGAGGGTTCTCTTCGCTTCAGAGGGTTCTTCTCAGTCAGGTTTGTGCTCCACGGCTTTAGCTCCGCCCCCTTCTGGCGGTCAGCAGAAATAGAACGAAAGTTACGAATGTAACTACGGTTCTACGACACTCAGAATCCTTGCGAGAAGGTCTGAGAACAACTCGGCTCCTGCGCGACTCCTGCGCGGGCTGTTTGAGATGCGGCTCCTGCGCGGGCTGTTCAAGATGCGGCTCCTGAGCGGCTCCTGCGCGGGCTGTTCGAGATGCGGCTCCTGCGCGGGCTGTTCAAGATGCGGCTCCTGAGCGACTCCTGCGCGGGCTGTTTGAGATGCGGCTCCTGAGCGGCTCCTGCGCGGCTCAAAACTGCTGGACACAAACATTTGTCCTTCACTTATTTGTACAAAAAAAAGTTGGACATTTATTATTTTACATTTTTAATAACTTCATTTTCCTTCAAAATAAGACACAAAAGTTCAAAGTAAATTATTTACAGATTTAAGACTTTTACAAAAGTCTTGACTCTCTCCTGCGTCAGAGATGAAACAGACTCTAATTAAATAAAGTCTGATGAAGGTTTTAAACTTCAACGAGCTCGTGTGAATGAAGCGTGTTTAGCACATTTAGCACGTTTAGCATAAACAGCTATGGAAAGACGAATCTGCAGAGAAGACACTCATGTACTCCAGGTGTTCCTCCAGGAGCAGAGCAGCTCAGTAGGTGGTCCTCCAGGAGCAGAGCAGCTCAGTAGGTGGTCCTCCAGGAGCAGAGCAGCTCAGTAGGTGTAGCTCAGTAGGTGGTCCTCCAGGAGCAGAGCAGCTCAGTAGGTGTAGCTCAGTAGGTCTTCCTCCAGGAGCAGAGCAGCTCAGTAGGTGTAGCTCAGTAGGTCTTCCTCCAGGAGCGCAGGTACAGCTGGATGGGCAGCAGAGGGTTCCTCTTCTGGAGACTCGGGTGGAACACGTCAAAGTCGGCCCTCCTCAGCCTCTGGAGATAATCCTCTAAACACACCTGGAAACACAAGCTGAGTCAACAAGGCTCTGGACAGAGGAGTCGGACAGGGCTGTGCCTGGTCTCTCCTCCTCTTCACTTTGTACTTGGAACCATCAGAAACAATCTAAAGCAGAAGATGTTTCTGGCCAAAGTCTGGAAACAAACTGACTGTTAAAGGACTTTATTTCAGGTGTGGTGCCGAGGGTTCCTGTACTGGTCTTATACTGAGAGTCATGTGGTGCCGAGGGTTCCTGTACTGGTCTTATACTGAGAGTCATGTGGTGCCGGGGGTTCCTGTACTGGTCTTATACTGAGAGTCATGTGGTGCCGGGGGTTCCTGTACAGGTCTTATACTGAGAGTCATGTGGTGCCGAGGGTTCCTGTACTGGTCTTATACTGAGAGTCATGTGGTGCCGAGGGTTCCTGTACTGGTCTTATACTGAGAGTCATGTGGTGCCGGGGGTTCCTGTACAGGTCTTATACTGAGAGTCATGTGGTGCCGGGGGTTCCTGTACAGGTCTTATACTGAGAGTAATGTGGTGCCGGGGGTTCCTGTACAGGTCTTATACTGAGAGTCATGTGGTGCCGGGGGTTCCTGTACAGGTCCTATACTGAGAGTCATGTGGTGCCGGGGGTTCCTGTACAGATCTTATACTGAGAGTCATGTGGTGCCGGGGGTTCCTGTACAGGTCTTATACTGAGAGTCATGTGGTGCCGGGGGTTCCTGTACAGGTCTTATACTGAGAGTCATGTGGTGCCGGGGGTTCCTGTACAGGTCTTATACTGAGAGTCATGTGGTGCCGGGGGTTCCTGTACAGTTCTTACTGCAGATGACAGACGCTTGAGTCATGAGGAGGAAGTGAAGAATCTCTGGCTCAAATCTGTTCTTACCACATGGAAGGAGCTGATCAGAACAAACTAAACACAGATGTTACAAACTTAAACTGGTAAAACTTTATGACCAAAGGTTTTGTACCAAATAGAACTGAGCTGAGACTCAAGTGACAAGAGAAGCTCTAACTGAGCCTTCTTGAAATATTGAATACTGTAATACTTGTGTTTCTTACCGTGTGTAAAAAAGCAGGAGCAGCTTCAGGAGGAACGTTCTGTGTGAACGAGCGAGCCTGAAACAACACAGCATTTAGACCCGGTTTAGACCCGGTTTAGACCCGGTTTAGTCCTGGTTTAGTCCTGGTTTAGTCCTGGTTTAGTCCTGGTTTAGTCCTGGTTTAGTCCTGGTTTAAACCCGGTTTAGTCCTGGTTTAAACCCGGTTTAGTCCTGGTTTAAACCCGGTTTAAACCCGGTTTAGACCCGGTTTAGACCCGGTTTAGACCTAGTTTAGACCCGGTTTAGACCTAGTTTAGACACTTGAAATAGCCTCAGTCTTGAGTCTAATTACTGGTTTAATTGTCTTGATTAATTGAGCTCTTTTTAGTTTCCAGGTGTTTACGCTTCAATGAACCGTGAATTACTTCTTAAATCGACAGAGTCAGATGCCCTAACATGACAGAGCCAGATAACCTGGACTAAACCAGGGCTAAACCAGGGCTAAACGCGGCTAAACCAGGGCTAAGACGCAGCTAAACCAGCGCTAAGACGCAGCTAAACCAGCGCTAAGACGCAGCTAAACCAGGGCTAAGACGCAGCTAAACCAGGGCTAAGACGCAGCTAAACCAGCGCTAAGACGCAGCTAAACCAGCGCTAAGACGCAGCTAAACCAGGGCTAAACCAGGGCTAAAACATGGCTAAACGAGGACTAAAACATGGCTAAACCAGGGCTAAAACGTAGCTAAACCAGGGCTAAAACAGGGCTAAACCGCAGCTAAACCAGGGCTAAGACGCAGCTAAACCAGGGCTAAGACACAGCTAAACCAGGGCTAAGACACAGCTAAACCAGGGCCAAGACCCAGCTAAACCAGGGCTAAAACGCAGCTAAACCAGGGCTAAACCAGGGCTAAGACGCAGCTAAACCAGGGCTAAAACGCAGCTAAACCAGGGCTAAGACACAGCTAAACCAGGGCTAAGACACAGCTAAACCAGGGCTAAGACACAGCTAAACCAGGGCCAAGACCCAGCTAAACCAGGGCTAAAACGCAGCTAAACCAGGGCTAAACCAGGGCTAAGACGCAGCTAAACCAGGGCTAAAACGCAGCAAAACCAGGGCTAAAACGCAGCAAAACCAGGGCTAAAACGCAGCTAAAACAGGGCTAAGACGCAGCTAAACCAGGGCTAAAACATAGCTAAACCAGGGCTAAAACGCAGCTAAACCAGGGCTAAACCAGGGCTAAGACGCAGCTAAACCAGGGCTAAGACGCAGCTAAACCAGGGCTAAGACGCAGCTAAACCAGGGCTAAGACGCAGCTAAACCACGGCTAAAACGCAGCTAAACCAGGGCTAAGACGCAGCTAAACCAGAGCTAAAACATAGCTAAACCAGGGCTAAAACGCAGCTAAACCAGGGCTAAACCAGGGCTAAGACGCAGCTAAACCAGGGCTAAGACGCAGCTAAACCAGGGCTAAGACGCAGCTAAACCAGGGCTAAAACGCAGCTAAACCAGGGCTAAGACGCAGCTAAACCAGGGCTAAAACATAGCTAAAACGCAGCTAAACCAGGGCTAAGACGCAGCTAAACCAGGGCTAAGACGCAGCTAAACCAGGGCTAAGACGCAGCTAAACCAGGGCTAAGACGCAGCTAAACCAGGGCTAAGACGCAGCTAAACCAGGGCTAAAACGCAGCTAAACCAGGGCTAAGACACAGCTAAAACAGGGCTAAGACACAGCTAAAACAGGTCTGAGTCTGTGATGAGACCCTCAGAGTGGAAGAGTCTTAAGAGTGACGGGACAGTGACCGTACGTGCTGCGGGACAGTGGGACAGTGACCGTACGTGCTGCGGGACAGTGGGACAGTGACCGTACGTGCTGCGGGACAGTGGGACAGTGACCGTACGTGCTGCGGGACAGCGACAGTGACCGTACGTGCTGCAGATGGGCGTGGGCTTGACCGGCGATGTCGAAAACCACGTCTCTGACCGATCCGTCTCTGGCGCCGCGGATGAAGTCCTCCTGAGACGCTCCGTGCTGAAACACACAGGGTCGTTAGGGTCAAGAGGCGTCGTTAGGGTCAAGAGGCGTCGTTAGGGTCAAGAGGCGTCGTTAGGGTCAAGAGGCGTCGTTAGGGTCAAGAGGCGTCGTTAGGGTCAAGAGGCGTCGTTAGGGTCAGGAGGAGGCGTCGTTAGGGTCAGGAGGAGGCGTCTTTAGGGTCAGGAGGAGGCGTCGTTAGGGTCAGGAGGAGGCGTCTTTAGGGTCAGGAGGAGGCGTCTTTAGGGTCAGGAGGAGGCGTCGTTAGGGTCAGGCGGAGGCGTCTTTAGGGTCAGGAGGAGGCGTCTTTAGGGTCAGGAGGAGGCGTCTTTAGGGTCAGGAGGAGGCGTCTTTAGGGTCAGGAGGAGGCGTCGTTAGGGTCAGGAGGAGGCGTCTTTAGGGTCAGGAGGAGGCGTCTTTAGGGTCAGGAGGAGGCGTCTTTAGGGTCAGGAGGAGGCGTCTTTAGGGTCAGGAGGAGGCGTCGTTAGGGTCAGGAGGAGGCGTCGTTAGGGTCAGGAGGAGGCGTCTTTAGGGTCAGGAGGAGGCGTCTTTAGGGTCAGGAGGAGGCGTCGTTAGGGTCAGGCGGAGGCGTCTTTAGGGTCAGGAGGAGGCGTCTTTAGGGTCAGGAGGAGGCGTCTTTAGGGTCAGGAGGAGGCGTCTTTAGGGTCAGGAGGAGGCGTCGTTAGGGTCAGGAGGAGGCGTCTTTAGGGTCAGGAGGAGGCGTCTTTAGGGTCAGGAGGAGGCGTCTTTAGGGTCAGGAGGAGGCGTCTTTAGGGTCAGGAGGAGGCGTCGTTAGGGTCAGGAGGAGGCGTCGTTAGGGTCAGGAGGAGGCGTCTTTAGGGTCAGGAGGAGGCGTCTTTAGGGTCAGGAGGAGGCGTCTTTAGGGTCAGGAGGCGTCGTTAGGGTCAGGAGGCGTCGTTAGAGTCAGGAGGCGTCGTTAGGGTCAGGAGGAGGCGTCGTTAGGGTCAGGAGGAGGCGTCTTTAGGGTCAAGAGGCGTCGTTAGGGTCAAGAGGCGTCGTTAGGGTCAGGAGGAGGCGTCGTTAGGGTCAGGAGGAGGCGTCGTTAGGGTCAGGAGGAGGCGTCGTTAGGGTCAGGAGGAGGCGTCTTTAGGGTCAGGAGGAGGCGTCTTTAGGGTCAGGAGGAGGCGTCGTTAGGGTCAGGAGGAGGCGTCTTTAGGGTCAGGAGGAGGCGTCTTTAGGGTCAGGAGGAGGCGTCGTTAGGGTCAGGAGGAGGCGTCTTTAGGGTCAGGAGGAGGCGTCTTTAGGGTCAGGAGGAGGCGTCGTTAGGGTCAGGAGGAGGCGTCTTTAGGGTCAGGAGGAGGCGTCTTTAGGGTCAGGAGGCGTCGTTAGGGTCAGGAGGCGTCGTTAGGGTCAGGAGGCGTCGTTAGGGTCAGGAGGCGTCGTTAGGGTCAGGAGGCGTCGTTAGGGTCAGGAGGCGTCGTTAGGGTCAAGAGGCGTCGTTAGGGTCAAGAGGCGTCGTTAGGGTCAAGAGGCGTCGTTAGGGTCAAGAGGCGTCGTTAGGGTCAAGAGGCGTCGTTAGGGTCAAGAGGCGTCGTTAGGGTCAAGAGGCGTCTTTAGGGTCAGGAGGAGGCGTCTTTAGGGTCAGGAGGAGGCGTCTTTAGGGTCAGGAGGAGGCGTCTTTAAGGTCAGGAGGAGGCGTCGTTAGGGTCAGGAGGAGGCGTCTTTAGGGTCAGGAGGAGGCGTCGTTAGGGTCAGGAGGAGGCGTCGTTAGGGTCAGGAGGAGGCGTCTTTAGGGTCAGGAGGAGGCGTCGTTAGGGTCAGGAGGAGGCGTCTTTAGGGTCAGGAGGAGGCGTCTTTAGGGTCAGGAGGAGGCGTCTTTAGGGTCAGGAGGAGGCGTCGTTAGGGTCAGGAGGAGGCGTCGTTAGGGTCAGGAGGAGGAGGCGTTAGGGTCAGGAGGAGGCGTCTTTAGGGTCAGGAGGAGGCGTCTTTAGGGTCAGGAGGAGGCGTCTTTAGGGTCAGGAGGAGGCGTCTTTAGGGTCAGGAGGCGTGGTTAGGGTCAGGAGGCGTGGTTAGGGTCAGGAGGCGTGGTTAGGGTCAGGAGGCGTGGTTAGGGTCAGGAGGTGTCTTTAGTAGGGTCAGGAGGTGTCTTTAGTAGGGTCAGGAGGTGTCTTTAGTAGGGTCAGGAGGTGTCTTTAGTAGGGTCAGGAGGCGTGGTTAGGGTCAGGAGGCGTGGTTAGGGTCAGGAGGGTCAGGTGGTGGGTCAGATGTTCTGGACGGGCTGCACCTTCACGCACACGTCCATGGGCAGATAAACCCGGCGGCGGCTGCTGTGATACGGCGTCGCTCTCAAACACGTCACGATCCCGTGAGCTTTGCCGATGTGACTCGCCGCGTGATCCGCGTGGACGTTCTTCAAACCTGCAGGAAAAGACTTTTGTTTAGTCCTGGTTGAGTCCTGTTTTGGACCTGGTTTGGACCTGGTTTAGTCCTGGTTTGGACCTGGTTTGGACCTGGTTTGGACCTGGTTTGGACGACCTGGTTTGGACCTGGTTTGGACCTGGATTTCATGCCTTGTAAAAGGTTCATTTGTTTGAGTCTCAGTCACAGATGCAGCTCTGGTGGAGCAGGAGGTGCGGAGGAACCATTATGTAAATGAGACTGAGCAATCTGTCAACCAGGACTAAACCAGGTCTAAACCAGGTCTAAACCAGGACTAAACCAGGTCTAAACCAGGTCTAAACCAGGACTAAACCTGGACTAAACCAAATCTAAACCAGGTCTAAACCAGGTCTAAACCAGGACTAAACCAGGACTAAACCAGATCTAAACCAGGACTAAACCAGATCTAAACCAGATCTAAACCAGGTCTGAACCAGATCTAAACCAGATCCAAACCAGGACTAAACCAGGTCTAAACCAGGTCCAAACAAGATCTAAACCAGATCTAAACCAGGACTAAACCAGGTCTAAACCAGATCTAAACCAGATCTAAACCAGGTCTAAACCAGGACTAAACAGGGACTAAACAGGGACTAAACCAGTACTAAACCAGGTCCAAACCAGGTCCAAACAAGATCTAAACCAGATCTAAACCAGGACTAAACCAGATCTAAACCAGATCTAAACCAGATCTAAACCAGATCCAAACCAGGACTAAACCAGGACTAAACCAGGACTAAACCAGGACTAAACCAGGACTAAACCAGGTCTAAACCAGGTCTAAACCAGGACTAAACCAGGTCTAAACCAGGTCTAAACCAGGACTAAACCAAATCTAAACCAAATCTAAACCAGGTCTAAACCAGGTCTAAACCAGGTCCAAACAAGATCTAAACCAGATCTAAACCAGGACTAAACCAGGTCTAAACCAGATCTAAACCAGGTCTAAACCAGGTCTAAACCAGGTCCAAACAAGATCTAAACCAGATCTAAACCAGGACTAAACCAGGTCCAAACAAGATCTAAACCAGGTCTAAACCATTTCTAAACAAGATCTAAACCAGATCTAAACCAGGACTAAACCTGGACTAAACCAAATCTAAACCAGGTCTAAACCAGATCCAAACCAGTACTAAACCAGGTCTAAACCAGGTCTAAACCAGGACTAAACCAGATCTAAACCAGATCCAAACCAGGACTAAACCAGGTCTAAACCAGGTCCAAACAAGATCTAAACCAGATCTAAACCAGGACTAAACCAGGTCTAAACCAGATCTAAACCAGATCTAAACCAGGTCTAAACCAGGACTAAACAGGGACTAAACAGGGACTAAACCAGTACTAAACCAGGTCCAAACCAGGTCCAAACAAGATCTAAACCAGTACTAAACCAGGACTAAACCAGATCTAAACCAGATCTAAACCAGATCTAAACCAGATCTAAACCAGATCCAAACCAGGACTAAACCAGGTCTAAACCAGGTCTAAACCAGGTCCAAACCAGGTCCAAAATCTGCTCTGTAAATGGTTTGGGGTCTAATAAATGGACAAATTAAGACATTTAAAGCTGCTCTGTCCATGTTTTACAGTAAACGGCCCAAATATGTGACACTTGGGCCGTTTTTACACAGAAAACTCCTTATTTGTGTAGAAAACACGACACGCTGCAGAACGTCCCGCTCCTGAGATGTTCCTCTCACAGAAGATGGAGGTTCTGAGGCTGTGGAACACGTGAAGAGCAGAGTGTCTGACCGAGCGCCTCCAGCAGCAGGTAGAGCAGAGACGACTGCGTGTTCTCAGCGTACGACTCCAGCTCCAGCAGGCTCCTGTACGCTCGGTCCTCCAGGTCCTTCTCCTGAACAGCAGCCTCGCTCAGTTATGCAGAAGAACAAGACACACGTGCGATTTAGAGACGTTTTATCTCACTCTCTCTGCGACGATCCGCAGCAGCCAGCGCTTTGTGAGCAGATGTTTCCTCACGGCCTGAAACAGAAGCAGAAGAACCGTGTGACGCTCACTGTGCAGCTGGAGGTCAGGGGGGAGTCGAACCCGTCACCCTCTGGTGGAGGTCAGGGGGGAGTCGAACCCGTCACCCTCTGGTGGAGGTCAGGGGGGAGTCGAACCCGTCACCCTCTGGTGGAGGTCAGGGGGGAGATGAACCCGTCACCCTCTGGTGGAGGTCAGGGGGGAGTCGAACCCGTGACCCTCTGGAGGTCAGGGGGGAGTCGAACCCGTCACCCTCTGGTGGAGGTCAGGGGGGAGTCGAACCCGTCACCCTCTGGTGGAGGTCAGGGGGGAGTCGAACCCGTCACCCTCTGGTGGAGGTCAGGGGGGAGTCGAACCCGTCACCCTCTGGTGGAGGTCAGGGGGGAGATGAACCCGTCACCCTCTGGTGGAGGTCAGGGGGGAGTCGAACCCGTGACCCTCTGGAGGTCAGGGGGGAGTCGAACCCGTCACCCTCTGGTGGAGGTCAGGGGGGAGATGAACCCGTCACCCTCTGGTGGAGGTCAGGGGGGAGTCGAACCCGTCACCCTCTGGCGGAGGTCAGGGGGGAGATGAACCCGTCACCCTCTGGTGGAGGTCAGGGGGGAGATGAACCCGTCACCCTCTGGTGGAGGTCAGGGGGGAGTCGAACCCGTGACCCTCTGGAGGTCAGGGGGGAGTCGAACCCGTCACCCTCTGGTGGAGGTCAGGGGGGAGATGAACCCGTCACCCTCTGGTGGAGGTCAGGGGGGAGTCGAACCCGTCACCCTCTGGCGGAGGTCAGGGGGGAGATGAACCCGTCACCCTCTGGTGGAGGTCAGGGGGGAGATGAACCCGTCACCCTCTGGTGGAGGTCAGGGGGGAGTCGAACCCGTGACCCTCTGGAGGTCAGGGGGGAGTCGAAATCGTGACCCTCTGGTGGTCATGGGGGAGTCGAACCCGTGACCCTCTGGAGGTCAGGGGGGAGTTGAACCAGTCACCCTCTGGTGGTCATGGGGGAGTTGAACCCGTGACCCTCTGGAGGTCAGGGGGGAGTTGAACCAGTCACCCTCTGGAGGTCAGGGGGGAGTCGAACCCGTGACCCTCCGGTCAGACTCACCCTCCACAGTTCGGCGCTGACCGGTTGGTTCGGAGGCTCGTCGCGATAAATCTCTTCGATGGCCGTTTTCCAGAACTGCATCCGCATCAGGCCAATGGTCTTCTGGGAAATGGAGTCCTTCACCTTCAAAAGAGGGAAACAAGAGGAAGTCAGAGGTCAAAGGTCAGAGGTCAGAGTCCCGGTGGTGGAGTTTGTTGGTACCTGAGCCAGCTCCACATTAAAGGCCCTCAGAGCCAGAGACGAGCGCCGAGCTTCATCCGGGAGCAGCAGAGAACACACGAAGCCCTCATAGTCTCTGGACCTGGACCAGAGCAAGAGATAGACCTGGTTTAGTCCTAGTTTAGACCTGGTTTAGACCTGGTTTAGTCCTGGTTTAGACCTGGTTTAGACCTGGTTTAGACCTGGTTTAGTCCTAGTTTAGACCTGGTTTAGACCTGGTTTAGACCTGGTTTAGACCTGGTTTAGTCCTGGTTTAGACCTGGTTTAGTCCTGGTTTAGACCTGGTTTAGACCTGGTTTAGTCCTGGTTTAGTCCTGGTTTAGTCCTGGTTTAGTCCTGGTTTAGACCTGGTTTAGACCTGGTTTAGACCTGGTTTAGTCCTGGTTTAGTCCTGGTTTAGTCCTGGTTTAGACCTGGTTTAGTCCTGGTTTAGTCCTGGTTTAGACCTGGTTTAGACCTGGTTTAGTCCTGGTTTAGACCTGGTTTGGACCTGGTTTGGACCTGGTTTGGACCTGGTTTGGACCGGGTTTAGTCCGGGTTTAGTCCTGGTTTAGTCATGGTTTAGTCATGGTTTAGTCATGGTTTAGTCATGGTTTAGTCCGGGTTTAGTCCTGGTTTAGTCCTGGTTTAGTCCGGGTTTAGTCCGGGTTTAGTCATGGTTTAGTCCTGGTTTAGTCATGGTTTAGTCATGGTTTAGTCATGGTTTAGTCATGGTTTAGTCCGGGTTTAGTCCGGGTTTAGTCATGGTTTAGTCCTGGTTTAGTCCTGGTTTAGTCCTGGTTTAGTCCTGGTTTAGACCTGGTTTAGACCTGGTTTAGTCCTGGTTTAGTCCTGGTTTAGACCTGGTTTAGACCTGGTTTAGTCCTGGTTTAGTCCTGGTTTAGACCTGGTTTAGTCCTGGTTTAGACCTGGTTTAGACCTGGTTTAGACCTGGTTTAGTCCTGGTTTAGACCTGGTTTGGACCTGGTTTGGACCTGGTTTGGACCTGGTTTAGTCCTGGTTTAGTCCTGGTTTAGTCCTGGTTTAGTCCTGGTTTAGTCCTGGTTTAGTCCTGGTTTAGTCCGGGTTTAGTCCGGGTTTAGTCCTGGTTTAGTCATGGTTTAGTCCTGGTTTAGTCATGGTTTAGTCATGGTTTAGTCATGGTTTAGTCATGGTTTAGTCATGGTTTAGTCCTGGTTTAGTCCGGGTTTAGTCCTGGTTTAGTACCTGACCAGCTCGAGGCAGAGCTTGTGGTTCAGAATCTCTGTGACTCTCGCGTCTCGGGCTGAATTTCTTCCGCAAAAAGATAAAATGTGACTTTTATTCCGCAAAAAGCGGCGCCTGAAGCCGGAGGCCGCGGCCATGTTCTCCTCCAACTGTCCTGGAGGAGGCGGAGAGAGGAGGAGCGCGCCCCCTGCTGCACGGGAGGAGAAACACACAGAGCGCCTCCTGCTGCACGGGAAGAGAAACACACAGAGCGCCTCCTGCTGCACGGGAGGAGAAACACACAGAGCGCCTCCTGCTGCTGCAGGAGGATAAACACACAGAGCGCCTCCTGCTGCTGCAGGAGGATAAACACAGAGAGCGCCTCCTGCTGCAGGAGGAGGAGAAACACACAGAGCGCCTCCTGCTGCTGCAGGAGGAGAAACACACAGAGCGCCTCCTGCTGCAGGAGGAGAAACACACAGAGCACCTCCTGCTGCTGCAGGAGGAGAAACACACAGAGCGCCTCCTGCTGCTGCAGGAGGATAAACACACAGAGCGCCTCCTGCTGCTGCAGGAGGATAAACACAGATAGCGCCTCCTGCTGCAGGAGGAGGAGAAACACACAGAGCGCCTCCTGCTGCTGCAGGAGGAGAAACACACAGAGCGCCTCCTGCTGCAGGAGGAGAAACACACAGAGCACCTCCTGCTGCTGCAGGAGGAGAAACACACAGAGCGCCTCCTGCTGCAGGAGGAGAAACACACAGAGCGCCTCCTGCTGCTGCAGGAGGAGAAACACACAGAGCGCCTCCTGCTGCAGGAGGAGAAACACACAGAGCGCCTCCTGCTGCAGGAGGAGAAACACACAGAGCGCCTCCTGCTGCTCGGGAGGAGAAACACACAGAGCACCTCCTGCTGCAGGAGGAAAAACACACAGAGCGTCCCCTGCTGCTCGGGAGGAGATACTCACAGAGCGCCTTCTGCTGCTGCAGGAGGAGAAACACACAGAGCGCCTCCTGCTGTTGCAGGAGAAACACACAGAGCGCCTCCTGCTGCACGGGAGGAGAAACACACAGAGCGCCTCCTGCTGCTGCAGGAGGATAAACACACAGAGCGCCTGCTGCTGCTGCAGGAGGATAAACACAGAGAGCGCCTCCTGCTGCAGGAGGAGGAGAAACACACAGAGCGCCTCCTGCTGCAGGAGGAGAAACACACAGAGCACCTCCTGCTGCTGCAGGAGGAGAAACACACAGAGAGCCTCCTGCTGCAGGAGGAGAAACACACAGAGCGCCTCCTGCTGCACGGGAGGAAAAACGCACAGAGCGCCTCCTGCTGCACGGGAGGAAAAACGCACAGAGCGCCTACTGCTGCTCAAGAGGAGAAACACACAGAGCGCCTCGTGCTGCACGAGAGGAGAAACACACAGAGCGCCTCCTGCTGCACGGGAGGAGAAACAAAAAAAGCACCTCCTGCTGCAGGAGGAGAAAAACACAGAGCGCCTCCTGTTGCACGGGAGGTGAAACACACAGAGCACCTCCTGCTGCGCGGGAGGAGAAACACACAGAGCGCCTCGTGCTGCACGGGAGGAGAAACACATAGTGCACCTCCTGCTGCGCGGGAGGAGAAACAAACAGAGCTTCTCCTGCTGCACGAGAAGAGAAACACACAGAGCGCCTCCTGCTGCACGGGAGGAGAAACACATAGAGCACCTCCTGCTGCAGGAGGAGAGACACAGAGCGCTTCCTGCTGCACGAGAGGAGAAACACACAGTGCGCCTCCTGCTGCACGGGAGGAGAAACACACAGAGCGCCTCCTGCTGCATGGGAGGAGAAACGCACAGAGCGCCTCCTGCTGCATGGGTGGAGAAACACACAGAGCGCCTCCTGCTGCACAAGAGGAGAAACACACAGAGCGCCTCCTGCTGCATGGGAGGAGAAACACATAGAGCACCTCCTGCTGCAGGAGGAGAAAAACACAGAGCGCCTCCTGTTGCACGGGAAGTGAAACACACAGAGCACCTCCTGCTGCGCGGGAGGAGAAACACACAGAGCGCCTCCTGCTGCAGGAGGAGAAACACACAGAGCGCCTCCTGCTGCATGAGAGGAGAAACACACAGAGCGCCTTCTGCTGCTGCAGGAGGAGAAACACACAGAGCGCCTCCTGCTGCATGAAAGGAGAAACACACAGAGCGCCTCCTGCTGCTGCAGGAGGAGAAACACACAGAGCGCCTCCTGCTGCATGAGAGGAGAAACACACAGAGCGCTTCCTGCTGCACGAGAGGAGAAACCCTCAGAGCGCCTCCTGCTGCACGGGAGGTGAAACACACAGAGCACCTCCTGCTGCAGGAGGAGAGACACACAGAGCGCCTCCTGCTGCAGGAGGAGAGACACACAGAGCGCTTCCTGCTGCACGAGAGGAGAAACACACAGAGCGCCTCCTGCTGCTCGGGAGGAGAAACGCACAGAGCGCCTCCTGCTGCACGGGAGGAGAAACACACAGAGCACAATCTGTTGCTTGGGAGGAGAATCGCACAGAGCGCCCCCTGCTGAAGGAGGAGAAACACACAGAGCGCCTCCTGCTGCGCAGGAGGAGAAACACTCAGAGCACCTCCTGCTGCAAGAGAGGAGAAACACACAGAGCGCCTCCTGCTGCACGGGAGGAGAAACACATAGAGAACCTCCTGCTGCAGGAGGAGAAAAACACAGAGCGCCTCCCTCTGCACGAGAGGAGAAACACACAGAGCGCCTCCTGCTGCACGGGAGGAGAAACACATAGAGCACCTCCTGCTGCAGGAGGAGAAACACACAGAGCGCCTCCTGTTGCACGGGAGGTGAAACACACAGAGCACCTCCTGCTGCAGGAGGAGAGACACACAGAGCGCTTCCTGCTGCACGAGAGGAGAAACACACAGAGCGCCTCCTGCTGCACGGGAGGAGAAACACACAGAGCGCCTCCTGCTGCACGGGAGGAGAAACACACAGAGCGCCTCCTGCTGCACGGGAGGAGAAACACACAGAGCGCCACCTGTTGCTTGTGAGGAGAATCGCACAGAGCGCCCCCTGCTGAAGGAGGAGAAACACACAGAGCGCCTCCTGCTGCGCGGGAGGAGAAACACTGAGAGCGCCTCCTGCTGCACGAGAGGAGAAACACACAGAGCGCCTCCTGCTGCAAGAGATGAGAAACACACAGAGCGCCTCCTGTTGCACGGGAGGAGAAACACATAGAGCACCTCCTGCTGCAGGAGGAGAAACACACAGAGCGCCTCCTGTTGCACGGGAGGTGAAACACACAGAGCACCTCCTGCTGCAGGAGGAGAGACACAGAGCGCTTCCTGCTGCACGAGAGGAGAAACACACAGAGCGCCTCCTGCTGCACGGGAGGAGAAACACACAGAGCGCCTCCTGCTGCATGGGAGGAGAAACGCACAGAGCGCCTCCTGCTGCATGGGTGGAGAAACACACAGAGCGCCTCCTGCTGCACAAGAGGAGAAACACACAGAGCGCCTCCTGCTGCATGGGAGGAGAAACACATAGAGCACCTCCTGCTGCAGGAGGAGAAAAACACAGAGCGCCTCCTGTTGCACGGGAAGTGAAACACACAGAGCACCTCCTGCTGCGCGGGAGGAGAAACACACAGAGCGCCTCGTGCTGCACGGGAGGAGAGACACACAGAGCACCTCCTGCTGCGCGGGAGGAGAAACACACAGAGCGCCTCCTGCTGCAGGAGGAGAAACACACAGAGCGCCTCCTGCTGCATGAGAGGAGAAACACACAGAGCGCCTTCTGCTGCTGCAGGAGGAGAAACACACAGAGCGCCTCCTGCTGCATGAGAGGAGAAACACACAGAGCGCCTCCTGCTGCTGCAGGAGGAGAAACACACAGAGCGCCTCCTGCTGCATGAGAGGAGAAACACACAGAGCGCTTCCTGCTGCACGAGAGGAGAAACCCTCAGAGCGCCTCCTGCTGCACGGGAGGTGAAACACACAGAGCACCTCCTGCTGCAGGAGGAGAGACACACAGAGCGCCTCCTGCTGCAGGAGGAGAGACACACAGAGCGCTTCCTGCTGCACGAGAGGAGAAACACACAGAGCGCCTCCTGCTGCTCGGGAGGAGAAACGCACAGAGCGCCTCCTGCTGCACGGGAGGAGAAACACACAGAGCACAATCTGTTGCTTGGGAGGAGAATCGCACAGAGCGCCCCCTGCTGAAGGAGGAGAAACACACAGAGCACCTCCTGCTGCAAGAGAGGAGAAACACATAGAGAACCTCCTGCTGCAGGAGGAGAAAAACACAGAGCGCCTCCCTCTGCACGAGAGGAGAAACACACAGAGCGCCTCCTGCTGCACGGGAGGAGAAACACATAGAGCACCTCCTGCTGCAGGAGGAGAAACACACAGAGCGCCTCCTGTTGCACGGGAGGTGAAACACACAGAGCACCTCCTGCTGCAGGAGGAGAGACACACAGAGCGCTTCCTGCTGCACGAGAGGAGAAACACACAGAGCGCCTCCTGCTGCACGGGAGGAGAAACACACAGAGCGCCTCCTGCTGCATGGGAGGAGAAACACACAGAGCGCCTCCTGCTGCACGGGAGGAGAAACACACAGAGCGCCACCTGTTGCTTGTGAGGAGAATCGCACAGAGCGCCCCCTGCTGAAGGAGGAGAAACACACAGAGCGCCTCCTGCTGCGCGGGAGGAGAAACACTGAGAGCGCCTCCTGCTGCACGAGAGGAGAAACACACAGAGCGCCTCCTGCTGCAAGAGATGAGAAACACACAGAGCGCCTCCTGTTGCACGGGAGGAGAAACACACAGAGCGCCTCCTGCTGCACGAGAGGACAAACACACAGAGCGCCTCCTGCTGCACGGGAGGAGAAACACACAGAGCGCCACCTGCTGCACGGGAGGAGAAACACTCAGAGCGCCTCCTGCTGCATGAGAGGAGAAACACACAGAGCGCCTCCTGCTGCACGAGAGGAGAAACACACAGAGCGCCTCCTGCTGCACGGGAGGAGAAACACATAGAGCACCTCCTGCTGCAGGAGGAGAAAAACACAGAGTGCCTCCTGTTGCACGGGAGGTGAAACACACAGAGCACCTCCTGCTGCAGGAGGAGAGACACACAGAGCGCTTCCTGCTGCACGAGAGGAGAAACACACAAGCGCCTCCTGCTGCGCGGGAGGAGAAACGCACAGAGCGCCTCCTGCTGCACGGGAGGAGAAACACACAGAGCGCCACCTGTTGCTTGGGAGGAGAATCGCACAGAGCGTCCCCTGCTGAAGGAGGAGAAACACACAGAGCGACTCCTGCTGCGCGGGAGGAGAAACACTCAGAGTGCCTCCTGCTGCACGAGAGGAGAAACACACAGAGCGCCTCCTGCTGCTAGAGAGGAGAAACACACAGAGCGCCTCCTGCTGCACGAGAGGAGAAACACACAGAGGGCCTCCTGCTGCACGGGAGGAGAAACAAATAGAGCACCTCCTGCTGCAGGAGGAGAAAAACACAGAGTGCCTCCTGTTGCACGGGAGGTGAAACACACAGAGCACCTCCTGCTGCGCCGGAGGAGAAACACACAGAGCGCCTCCTGCTACACTGGAGGAGAAACACATAGAGCGCCTCCTGCTGCAGGAGGAGAAACACACAGAGCGCATCCTGCTGCACGGGAGGAGAAACACACAGAGCGCATCCTGCTGCACGGGAGGAGAAACACACAGAGCGCATCCTGCTGCACGGGAGGAGAAACACACAGAGCGCCTCCTGATGCGCGGGAGGAGAAACACACAGAGCGCCTCCTGCTGCATGAGGAGAAACACACAGAGCGCCTCCTGCTGCTCGGGAGGAGAAACACACAGAGCGCCTCCTGCTGCACGGGAAGAGAAAAACACAGCGCGCCTCCTGCTGCACGGGAGGAGAAACAAACAGAGCGCCTCCTGCTGCAAGGGAGGAGAAACAGACAGAGTGCCTCCTGCTGCACGGGAGGAGAAACACACAGAGCGCCTCCCGCTGCTCGGGAGGAGAAACACACAGAGCGCCTCCTGCTGCTGCAGTAGGAGAAACACACAGAGCGCCTCCTGCTGCTGCAGGAGGAGAAACACACATAGCGCCTCCTGCTGTACGGGAGGAGAAACACACAGAGCGCCTCCTGCTGCACATGAGGAGAAACACACAGAGCGCCTCCTGCTGCACGGGAGGAGAAACACACAGAGCGCCTCCTGCTGCTCGGGAGGAGAAACACACAGAGCGCCTCCTGCTGCAGGAGGAAAAACACACAGAGCGTCTCCTGCTGCTCGGGAGGAGAAACTCACAGAGCGCCTCCTGCTGCTGCAGGAGGAGAAACACACAGAGCGCCTCCTGCTGTTGCAGGAGAAACACACAGAGCGCCTCCTGCTGCACGGGAGGAGAAACACACAGAGCGCCTCCTGCTGCTGCAGGAGGATAAACACACAGAGCGCCTCCTGCTGCTGCAGGAGGATAAACACAGAGCGCCTCCTGCTGCAGGAGGAGGAGAAACACACAGAGCGCCTCCTGCTGCTGCAGGAGGAGAAACACACAGAGCGCCTCCTGCTGCAGGAGGAGAAACACACAGAGCACCTCCTGCTGCTGCAGGAGGAGAAACACACAGAGCGCCTCCTGCTGCAGGAGGATAAACATACAGAGCGCCTCCTGCTGCTGCAGGAGGAGAAACACACAGAGCGCCTCCTGCTGCAGGAGGAGAAACACACAGAGCGCCCCCTGCTGAAGGAGGAGAAACACACAGAGCGTCTCCTGCTGCGCAGGAGGAGAAACACACAGAGCACCTCCTGCTGCAAGAGAGGAGAAACACACAGAGCGCCTCCTGCTGCACGGGAGGAGAAACACATAGAGAACCTCCTGCTGCAGGAGGAGAAAAACACAGAGCGCCTCCTGCTGCACGAGAGGAGAAACACACAGAGCGCCTCCTGCTGCACGGGAGGAGAAACACATAGAGCACCTCCTGCTGCAGGAGGAGAAACACACAGAGCGCCTCCTGTTGCACGGGAGGTGAAACACACAGAGCACCTCCTGCTGCAGGAGGAGAGACACACAGAGCGCTTCCTGCTGCACGAGAGGAGAAACACACAGAGCGCCTCCTGCTGCACGGGAGGAGAAACACACAGAGCGCCTCCTGCTGCTCGGGAGGAGAAACGCACAGAGCGCCTCCTGCTGCACGGGAGGAGAAACACACAGAGCGCCACCTGTTGCTTGTGAGGAGAATCGCACAGAGCGCCCCCTGCTGAAGGAGGAGAAACACACAGAGCGCCTCCTGCTGCGCGGGAGGAGAAACACTGAGAGCGCCTCCTGCTGCACGAGAGGAGAAACACAGAGAGCGCCTCCTGCTGCAAGAGATGAGAAACACACAGAGCGCCTCCTGCTGCACGGGAGGAGAAACACACAGCGTGCCCCCTGCTGCACGGGAGGAGAAACACACAGAGCGCCACCTGCTGCACGGGAGGAGAAACACTCAGAGCGCCTCCTGCTGCATGAGAGGAGAAACACACAGAGCGCCTCCTGCTGCACGAGAGGAGAAACACACAGAGCGCCACCTGCTGCACGGGAGGAGAAACACTCAGAGCGCCTCCTGCTGCATGAGAGGAGAAACACACAGAGTGCCTCCTGCTGCACGGGAGGAGAAACACACAGAGCGCCTCCCGCTGCTCGGGAGGAGAAACACACAGAGCGCCTCCTGCTGCTGCAGTAGGAGAAACACACAGAGCGCCTCCTGCTGCTGCAGGAGGAGAAACACACATAGCGCCTCCTGCTGTACGGGAGGAGAAACACACAGAGCGCCTCCTGCTGCACATGAGGAGAAACACACAGAGCGCCTCCTGCTGCACGGGAGGAGAAACACACAGAGCGCCTCCTGCTGCTCGGGAGGAGAAACACACAGAGCGCCTCCTGCTGCAGGAGGAAAAACACACAGAGCGTCTCCTGCTGCTCGGGAGGAGAAACTCACAGAGCGCCTCCTGCTGCTGCAGGAGGAGAAACACACAGAGCGCCTCCTGCTGTTGCAGGAGAAACACACAGAGCGCCTCCTGCTGCACGGGAGGAGAAACACACAGAGCGCCTCCTGCTGCTGCAGGAGGATAAACACACAGAGCGCCTCCTGCTGCTGCAGGAGGATAAACACAGAGCGCCTCCTGCTGCAGGAGGAGGAGAAACACACAGAGCGCCTCCTGCTGCTGCAGGAGGAGAAACACACAGAGCGCCTCCTGCTGCAGGAGGAGAAACACACAGAGCACCTCCTGCTGCTGCAGGAGGAGAAACACACAGAGCGCCTCCTGCTGCAGGAGGATAAACATACAGAGCGCCTCCTGCTGCTGCAGGAGGAGAAACACACAGAGCGCCTCCTGCTGCAGGAGGAGAAACACACAGAGCGCCCCCTGCTGAAGGAGGAGAAACACACAGAGCGTCTCCTGCTGCGCAGGAGGAGAAACACACAGAGCACCTCCTGCTGCAAGAGAGGAGAAACACACAGAGCGCCTCCTGCTGCACGGGAGGAGAAACACATAGAGAACCTCCTGCTGCAGGAGGAGAAAAACACAGAGCGCCTCCTGCTGCACGAGAGGAGAAACACACAGAGCGCCTCCTGCTGCACGGGAGGAGAAACACATAGAGCACCTCCTGCTGCAGGAGGAGAAACACACAGAGCGCCTCCTGTTGCACGGGAGGTGAAACACACAGAGCACCTCCTGCTGCAGGAGGAGAGACACACAGAGCGCTTCCTGCTGCACGAGAGGAGAAACACACAGAGCGCCTCCTGCTGCACGGGAGGAGAAACACACAGAGCGCCTCCTGCTGCTCGGGAGGAGAAACGCACAGAGCGCCTCCTGCTGCACGGGAGGAGAAACACACAGAGCGCCACCTGTTGCTTGTGAGGAGAATCGCACAGAGCGCCCCCTGCTGAAGGAGGAGAAACACACAGAGCGCCTCCTGCTGCGCGGGAGGAGAAACACTGAGAGCGCCTCCTGCTGCACGAGAGGAGAAACACAGAGAGCGCCTCCTGCTGCAAGAGATGAGAAACACACAGAGCGCCTCCTGCTGCACGGGAGGAGAAACACACAGCGTGCCCCCTGCTGCACGGGAGGAGAAACACACAGAGCGCCACCTGCTGCACGGGAGGAGAAACACTCAGAGCGCCTCCTGCTGCATGAGAGGAGAAACACACAGAGCGCCTCCTGCTGCACGAGAGGAGAAACACACAGAGCTCCTCCTGCTGCACGGGAGGAGAAACACATAGAGCACCTCCTGCTGCAGGAGGAGAAAAACACAGAGCGCCTCCTGTTGCACGGGAGGTGAAACACACAGAGCACCTCCTGCTGCAGGAGGAGAGACACACAGAGCGCTTCCTGCTGCACGAGAGGAGAAACACACAAGCGCCTCCTGCTGCACGGGAGGAGAAACGCACAGAGCGCCTCCTGCTGCACGGGAGGAGAAACACACAGAGCGCCACCTGTTGCTTGGGAGGAGAATCGCACAGAGCGCCCCCTGCTGAAGGAGGAGAAACACACAGAGCGCCTCCTGCTGCGCGGGAGGAGAAACACTCAGAGCGCCTCCTGCTGCACGAGAGGAGAAACACACAGTGCGCCTCCTGCTGCTCGAGAGGAGAAACACACAGAGCGCCTCCTGCTGCACGGGAAGAGAAAAACACAGCGCGCCTCCTGCTGCACGGGAGGAGAAACACACAGAGCGCCTCCTGCTGCAAGGGAGGAGAAACAGACAGAGTGCCTCCTGCTGCACGGGAGGAGAAACACACAGAGCGCCTCCTGCTGCTGCAGGAGGATAAACACACAGAGCGCCTCCTGCTGCTGCAGTAGGAGAAACACACAGAGCGCCTCCTGCTGCTGCAGGAGGAGAAACACACATAGCGCCTCCTGCTGTACGGGAGGAGAAACACACAGAGCGCCTCCTGCTGCACATGAGGAGAAACACACAGAGCGCCTCCTGCTGCACGGGAGGAGAAACACACAGAGCGCCTCCTGCTGCTCGGGAGGAGAAACACACAGAGCGCCTCCTGCTGCAGGAGGAAAAACACACAGAGCGTCTCCTGCTGCTCGGGAGGAGAAACTCACAGAGCGCCTCCTGCTGCTGCAGGAGGAGAAACACACAGAGCGCCTCCTGCTGTTGCAGGAGAAACACACAGAGCGCCTCCTGCTGCACGGGAGGAGAAACACACAGAGCGCCTCCTGCTGCTGCAGGAGGATAAACACACAGAGCGCCTCCTGCTGCTGCAGGAGGATAAACACAGAGCGCCTCCTGCTGCAGGAGGAGGAGAAACACACAGAGCGCCTCCTGCTGCTGCAGGAGGAGAAACACACAGAGCGCCTCCTGCTGCAGGAGGAGAAACACACAGAGCACCTCCTGCTGCTGCAGGAGGAGAAACACACAGAGCGCCTCCTGCTGCAGGAGGATAAACATACAGAGCGCCTCCTGCTACTGCAGGAGGAGAAACACACAGAGCGCCTCCTGCTGCACGGGAGGAGAAACACATAGAGCACCTCCTGCTGCAGGAGGAGAAAAACACAGAGCGCCTCCTGTTGCACGGGAGGTGAAACACACAGAGCACCTCCTGCTGCAGGAGGAGAGACACACAGAGCGCTTCCTGCTGCACGAGAGGAGAAACACACAAGCGCCTCCTGCTGCACGGGAGGAGAAACGCACAGAGCGCCTCCTGCTGCACGGGAGGAGAAACACACAGAGCGCCACCTGTTGCTTGGGAGGAGAATCGCACAGAGCGCCCCCTGCTGAAGGAGGAGAAACACACAGAGCGCCTCCTGCTGCGCGGGAGGAGAAACACTCAGAGCGCCTCCTGCTGCACGAGAGGAGAAACACACAGTGCGCCTCCTGCTGCTCGAGAGGAGAAACACACAGAGCGCCTCCCTCTGCACGAGAGGAGAAACACACAGAGCGCCTCCTGCTGCACGGGAGGAGAAACACATAGAGCACCTCCTGCTGCAGGAGGAGAAACACACAGAGCGCCTCCTGCTGCTCGAGAGGAGAAACACACAGAGCGCCTCCCTCTGCACGAGAGGAGAAACACACAGAGCGCCTCCTGTTGCAAGGGAGGTGAAACACACAGAGCACCTCCTGCTGCAGGAGGAGAGACACACAGAGCGCTTCCTGCTGCACGAGAGGAGAAACACACAGAGCGCCTCCTGCTGCACGGGAGGAGAAACACACAGAGCGCCTCCTGCTGCACGGGAGGAGAAACACACAGAGCGCCTCCTGCTGCACGGGAGGAGAAACACACAGAGCGCCACCTGTTGCTTGTGAGGAGAATCGCACAGAGCGCCCCCTGCTGAAGGAGGAGAAACACACAGAGCGCCTCCTGCTGCGCGGGAGGAGAAACACTGAGAGCGCCTCCTGCTGCACGAGAGGAGAAACACACAGAGCGCCTCCTGCTGCAAGAGATGAGAAACACACAGAGCGCCTCCTGTTGCACGGGAGGAGAAACACACAGAGCGCCTCCTGCTGCACGAGAGGACAAACACACAGAGCGCCTCCTGCTGCACGGGAGGAGAAACACACAGAGCGCCACCTGCTGCACGGGAGGAGAAACACTCAGAGCGCCTCCTGCTGCATGAGAGGAGAAACACACAGAGCGCCTCCTGCTGCACGAGAGGAGAAACACACAGAGCGCCTCCTGCTGCACGGGAGGAGAAAAACATAGAGCACCTCCTGCTGCAGGAGGAGAAAAACACAGAGCGCCTCCTGTTGCACGGGAGGTGAAACACACAGAGCACCTCCTGCTGCAGGAGGAGAGACACACAGAGCGCTTCCTGCTGCACGAGAGGAGAAACACACAAGCGCCTCCTGCTGCACGGGAGGAGAAACGCACAGAGCGCCTCCTGCTGCACGGGAGGAGAAACACACAGAGCGCCACCTGTTGCTTGGGAGGAGAATCGCACAGAGCGCCCCCTGCTGAAGGAGGAGAAACACACAGAGCGACTCCTGCTGCGCGGGAGGAGAAACACTCAGAGTGCCTCCTGCTGCACGAGAGGAGAAACACACAGAGCGCCTCCTGCTGCTAGAGAGGAGAAACACACAGAGCGCCTCCTGCTGCACGAGAGGAGAAACACACAGAGGGCCTCCTGCTGCACGGGAGGAGAAACAAATAGAGCACCTCCTGCTGCAGGAGGAGAAAAACACAGAGCGCCTCCTGTTGCACGGGAGGTGAAACACACAGAGCACCTCCTGCTGCGCCGGAGGAGAAACACACAGAGCGCCTCCTGCTACACTGGAGGAGAAACACATAGAGCGCCTCCTGCTGCAGGAGGAGAAACACACAGAGCGCCTCCTGCTGCTGCAGGAGGATAAACACACAGAGCGCCTCCTGCTGCTGCAGTAGGAGAAACACACAGAGCGCCTCCTGCTGCTGCAGGAGGAGAAACACACATAGCGCCTCCTGCTGTACGGGAGGAGAAACACACAGAGCGCCTCCTGCTGCACATGAGGAGAAACACACAGAGCGCCTCCTGCTGCACGGGAGGAGAAACACACAGAGCGCCTCCTGCTGCTCGGGAGGAGAAACACACAGAGCGCCTCCTGCTGCAGGAGGAAAAACACACAGAGCGTCTCCTGCTGCTCGGGAGGAGAAACTCACAGAGCGCCTCCTGCTGCTGCAGGAGGAGAAACACACAGAGCGCCTCCTGCTGTTGCAGGAGAAACACACAGAGCGCCTCCTGCTGCACGGGAGGAGAAACACACAGAGCGCCTCCTGCTGCTGCAGGAGGATAAACACACAGAGCGCCTCCTGCTGCTGCAGGAGGATAAACACAGAGCGCCTCCTGCTGCAGGAGGAGGAGAAACACACAGAGCGCCTCCTGCTGCTGCAGGAGGAGAAACACACAGAGCGCCTCCTGCTGCAGGAGGAGAAACACACAGAGCACCTCCTGCTGCTGCAGGAGGAGAAACACACAGAGCTCCTCCTGCTGCAGGAGGATAAACATACAGAGCGCCTCCTGCTGCTGCAGGAGGAGAAACACACAGAGCGCCTCCTGCTGCACGGGAGGAGAAACACATAGAGCACCTCCTGCTGCAGGAGGAGAAAAACACAGAGCGCCTCCTGTTGCACGGGAGGTGAAACACACAGAGCACCTCCTGCTGCAGGAGGAGAGACACACAGAGCGCTTCCTGCTGCACGAGAGGAGAAACACACAAGCGCCTCCTTCTGCACGGGAGGAGAAACGCACAGAGCGCCTCCTGCTGCACGGGAGGAGAAACACACAGAGCGCCACCTGTTGCTTGGGAGGAGAATCGCACAGAGCGCCCCCTGCTGAAGGAGGAGAAACACACAGAGCGCCTCCTGCTGCGCGGGAGGAGAAACACTCAGAGCGCCTCCTGCTGCACGAGAGGAGAAACACACAGTGCGCCTCCTGCTGCTCGAGAGGAGAAACACACAGAGCGCCTCCCTCTGCACGAGAGGAGAAACACACAGAGCGCCTCCTGCTGCACGGGAGGAGAAACACATAGAGCACCTCCTGCTGCAGGAGGAGAAACACACAGAGCGCCTCCTGCTGCTCGAGAGGAGAAACACACAGAGCGCCTCCCTCTGCACGAGAGGAGAAACACACAGAGCGCCTCCTGTTGCACGGGAGGTGAAACACACAGAGCACCTCCTGCTGCAGGAGGAGAGACACACAGAGCGCTTCCTGCTGCACGAGAGGAGAAACACACAGAGCGCCTCCTGCTGCACGGGAGGAGAAACACACAGAGCGCCTCCTGCTGCACGGGAGGAGAAACACACAGAGCGCCTCCTGCTGCACGGGAGGAGAAACACACAGAGCGCCACCTGTTGCTTGTGAGGAGAATCGCACAGAGCGCCCCCTGCTGAAGGAGGAGAAACACACAGAGCGCCTCCTGCTGCGCGGGAGGAGAAACACTGAGAGCGCCTTCTGCTGCACGAGAGGAGAAACACACAGAGCGCCTCCTGCTGCAAGAGATGAGAAACACACAGAGCGCCTCCTGTTGCACGGGAGGAGAAACACACAGAGCGCCTCCTGCTGCACGAGAGGACAAACACACAGAGCGCCTCCTGCTGCACGGGAGGAGAAACACACAGAGCGCCACCTGCTGCACGGGAGGAGAAACACTCAGAGCGCCTCCTGCTGCATGAGAGGAGAAACACACAGAGCGCCTCCTGCTGCACGAGAGGAGAAACACACAGAGCGCCTCCTGCTGCACGGGAGGAGAAACACATAGAGCACCTCCTGCTGCAGGAGGAGAAAAACACAGAGCGCCTCCTGTTGCACGGGAGGTGAAACACACAGAGCACCTCCTGCTGCAGGAGGAGAGACACACAGAGCGCTTCCTGCTGCACGAGAGGAGAAACACACAAGCGCCTCCTGCTGCACGGGAGGAGAAACGCACAGAGCGCCTCCTGCTGCACGGGAGGAGAAACACACAGAGCGCCACCTGTTGCTTGGGAGGAGAATCGCACAGAGCGCCCCCTGCTGAAGGAGGAGAAACACACAGAGCGACTCCTGCTGCGCGGGAGGAGAAACACTCAGAGTGCCTCCTGCTGCACGAGAGGAGAAACACACAGAGCGCCTCCTGCTGCTAGAGAGGAGAAACACACAGAGCGCCTCCTGCTGCACGAGAGGAGAAACACACAGAGGGCCTCCTGCTGCACGGGAGGAGAAACAAATAGAGCACCTCCTGCTGCAGGAGGAGAAAAACACAGAGCGCCTCCTGTTGCACGGGAGGTGAAACACACAGAGCACCTCCTGCTGCGCCGGAGGAGAAACACACAGAGCGCCTCCTGCTACACTGGAGGAGAAACACATAGAGCGCCTCCTGCTGCAGGAGGAGAAACACACAGAGCGCATCCTGCTGCACGGGAGGAGAAACACACAGAGCGCCTCCTGCTGCATGAGGAGAAACACACAGAGCGCCTCCTGCTGCTCGGGAGGAGAAACACACAGAGCGCCTCCTGCTGCATGAGGAGAAACACACAGAGCGCCTCCTGCTGCTCGGGAGGAGAAACACACAGAGCGCCTCCTGCTGCACGGGAAGAGAAAAACACAGCGCGCCTCCTGCTGCACGGGAGGAGAAACACACAGAGCGCCTCCTGCTGCAAGGGAGGAGAAACAGACAGAGTGCCTCCTGCTGCACGGGAGGAGAAACACACAGAGCGCCTCCCGCTGCTCGGGAGGAGAAACACACAGAGCGCCTCCTGCTGCTGCAGTAGGAGAAACACACAGAGCGCCTCCTGCTGCTGCAGGAGGAGAAACACACATAGCGCCTCCTGCTGTACGGGAGGAGAAACACACAGAGCGCCTCCTGCTGCACATGAGGAGAAACACACAGAGCGCCTCCTGCTGCACGGGAGGAGAAACACACAGAGCGCCTCCTGCTGCTCGGGAGGAGAAACACACAGAGCGCCTCCTGCTGCAGGAGGAAAAACACACAGAGCGTCTCCTGCTGCTCGGGAGGAGAAACTCACAGAGCGCCTCCTGCTGCTGCAGGAGGAGAAACACACAGAGCGCCTCCTGCTGTTGCAGGAGAAACACACAGAGCGCCTCCTGCTGCACGGGAGGAGAAACACACAGAGCGCCTCCTGCTGCTGCAGGAGAATAAACACACAGAGCGCCTCCTGCTGCTGCAGGAGGATAAACACAGAGCGCCTCCTGCTGCAGGAGGAGAAGAAACACACAGAGCGCCTCCTGCTGCTGCAGGAGGAGAAACACACAGAGCGCCTCCTGCTGCAGGAGGAGAAACACACAGAGCACCTCCTGCTGCTGCAGGAGGAGAAACACACAGAGCGCCTCCTGCTGCAGGAGGATAAACATACAGAGCGCCTCCTGCTGCTGCAGGAGGAGAAACACACAGAGCGCCTCCTGCTGCAGGAGGAGAAACACACAGAGCGCCCCCTGCTGAAGGAGGAGAAACACACAGAGCGTCTCCTGCTGCGCAGGAGGAGAAACACACAGAGCACCTCCTGCTGCAAGAGAGGAGAAACACACAGAGCGCCTCCTGCTGCACTGGAGGAGAAACACATAGAGAACCTCCTGCTGCAGGAGGAGAAACACACAGAGCGCCTCCTGCTGCGCGGGAGGAGAAACACTGAGAGCACCTCCTGCTGCACGAGAGGAGAAACACAGAGAGCGCCTCCTGCTGCAAGAGATGAGAAACACACAGAGCGCCTCCTGCTGCACGGGAGGAGAAACACACAGCGTGCCCCCTGCTGCACGGGAGGAGAAACACACAGAGCGCCACCTGCTGCACGGGAGGAGAAACACTCAGAGCGCCTCCTGCTGCATGAGAGGAGAAACACACAGAGCGCCTCCTGCTGCACGAGAGGAGAAACACACAGAGCTCCTCCTGCTGCACGGGAGGAGAAACACATAGAGCACCTCCTGCTGCAGGAGGAGAAAAACACAGAGCGCCTCCTGTTGTACGGGAGGTGAAACACACAGAGCACCTCCTGCTGCAGGAGGAGAGACACACAGAGCGCTTCCTGCTGCACGAGAGGAGAAACACACAAGCGCCTCCTGCTGCACGGGAGGAGAAACACATAGAGCACCTCCTGCTGCAGGAGGAGAAACACACAGAGCGCCTCCTGCTGCTCGAGAGGAGAAACACACAGAGCGCCTCCCTCTGCACGAGAGGAGAAACACACAGAGCGCCTCCTGTTGCACGGGAGGTGAAACACACAGAGCACCTCCTGCTGCAGGAGGAGAGACACACAGAGCGCTTCCTGCTGCACGAGAGGAGAAACACACAGAGCGCCTCCTGCTGCACGGGAGGAGAAACACACAGAGCGCCTCCTGCTGCACGGGAGGAGAAACACACAGAGCGCCTCCTGCTGCACGGGAGGAGAAACACACAGAGCGCCACCTGTTGCTTGTGAGGAGAATCGCACAGAGCGCCCCCTGCTGAAGGAGGAGAAACACACAGAGCGCCTCCTGCTGCGCGGGAGGAGAAACACTGAGAGCGCCTTCTGCTGCACGAGAGGAGAAACACACAGAGCGCCTCCTGCTGCAAGAGATGAGAAACACACAGAGCGCCTCCTGTTGCACGGGAGGAGAAACACACAGAGCGCCTCCTGCTGCACGAGAGGACAAACACACAGAGCGCCTCCTGCTGCACGGGAGGAGAAACACACAGAGCGCCACCTGCTGCACGGGAGGAGAAACACTCAGAGCGCCTCCTGCTGCATGAGAGGAGAAACACACAGAGCGCCTCCTGCTGCACGAGAGGAGAAACACACAAAGCGCCTCCTGCTGCACGGGAGGAGAAACACATAGAGCACCTCCTGCTGCAGGAGGAGAAAAACACAGAGCGCCTCCTGTTGCACGGGAGGTGAAACACACAGAGCACCTCCTGCTGCAGGAGGAGAGACACACAGAGCGCTTCCTGCTGCACGAGAGGAGAAACACACAAGCGCCTCCTGCTGCACGGGAGGAGAAACGCACAGAGCGCCTCCTGCTGCACGGGAGGAGAAACACACAGAGCGCCACCTGTTGCTTGGGAGGAGAATCGCACAGAGCGCCCCCTGCTGAAGGAGGAGAAACACACAGAGCGACTCCTGCTGCGCGGGAGGAGAAACACTCAGAGTGCCTCCTGCTGCACGAGAGGAGAAACACACAGAGCGCCTCCTGCTGCTAGAGAGGAGAAACACACAGAGCGCCTCCTGCTGCACGAGAGGAGAAACACACAGAGGGCCTCCTGCTGCACGGGAGGAGAAACAAATAGAGCACCTCCTGCTGCAGGAGGAGAAAAACACAGAGCGCCTCCTGTTGCACGGGAGGTGAAACACACAGAGCACCTCCTGCTGCGCCGGAGGAGAAACACACAGAGCGCCTCCTGCTACACTGGAGGAGAAACACATAGAGCGCCTCCTGCTGCAGGAGGAGAAACACACAGAGCGCATCCTGCTGCACGGGAGGAGAAACACACAGAGCGCCTCCTGCTGCATGAGGAGAAACACACAGAGCGCCTCCTGCTGCTCGGGAGGAGAAACACACAGAGCGCCTCCTGCTGCATGAGGAGAAACACACAGAGCGCCTCCTGCTGCTCGGGAGGAGAAACACACAGAGCGCCTCCTGCTGCACGGGAAGAGAAAAACACAGCGCGCCTCCTGCTGCACGGGAGGAGAAACACACAGAGCGCCTCCTGCTGCAAGGGAGGAGAAACAGACAGAGTGCCTCCTGCTGCACGGGAGGAGAAACACACAGAGCGCCTCCCGCTGCTCGGGAGGAGAAACACACAGAGCGCCTCCTGCTGCTGCAGTAGGAGAAACACACAGAGCGCCTCCTGCTGCTGCAGGAGGAGAAACACACATAGCGCCTCCTGCTGTACGGGAGGAGAAACACACAGAGCGCCTCCTGCTGCACATGAGGAGAAACACACAGAGCGCCTCCTGCTGCACGGGAGGAGAAACACACAGAGCGCCTCCTGCTGCTCGGGAGGAGAAACACACAGAGCGCCTCCTGCTGCAGGAGGAAAAACACACAGAGCGTCTCCTGCTGCTCGGGAGGAGAAACTCACAGAGCGCCTCCTGCTGCTGCAGGAGGAGAAACACACAGAGCGCCTCCTGCTGTTGCAGGAGAAACACACAGAGCGCCTCCTGCTGCACGGGAGGAGAAACACACAGAGCGCCTCCTGCTGCTGCAGGAGGATAAACACACAGAGCGCCTCCTGCTGCTGCAGGAGGATAAACACAGAGCGCCTCCTGCTGCAGGAGGAGAAGAAACACACAGAGCGCCTCCTGCTGCTGCAGGAGGAGAAACACACAGAGCGCCTCCTGCTGCAGGAGGAGAAACACACAGAGCACCTCCTGCTGCTGCAGGAGGAGAAACACACAGAGCGCCTCCTGCTGCAGGAGGATAAACATACAGAGCGCCTCCTGCTGCTGCAGGAGGAGAAACACACAGAGCGCCTCCTGCTGCAGGAGGAGAAACACACAGAGCGCCCCCTGCTGAAGGAGGAGAAACACACAGAGCGTCTCCTGCTGCGCAGGAGGAGAAACACACAGAGCACCTCCTGCTGCAAGAGAGGAGAAACACACAGAGCGCCTCCTGCTGCACTGGAGGAGAAACACATAGAGAACCTCCTGCTGCAGGAGGAGAAAAACACAGAGCGCCTCCTGCTGCACGAGAGGAGAAACACACAGAGCGCCTCCTGCTGCACGGGAGGAGAAACACATAGAGCACCTCCTGCTGCAGGAGGAGAAACACACAGAGCGCCTCCTGTTGCACGGGAGGTGAAACACACAGAGCACCTCCTGCTGCAGGAGGAGAGACACACAGAGCGCTTCCTGCTGCACGAGAGGAGAAACACACAGAGCGCCTCCTGCTGCACGGGAGGAGAAACACACAGAGCGCCTCCTGCTGCTCGGGAGGAGAAACGCACAGAGCGCCTCCTGCTGCACGGGAGGAGAAACACACAGAGCGCCACCTGTTGCTTGTGAGGAGAATCGCACAGAGCGCCCCCTGCTGAAGGAGGAGAAACACACAGAGCGCCTCCTGCTGCGCGGGAGGAGAAACACTGAGAGCACCTCCTGCTGCACGAGAGGAGAAACACAGAGAGCGCCTCCTGCTGCAAGAGATGAGAAACACACAGAGCGCCTCCTGCTGCACGGGAGGAGAAACACACAGCGTGCCCCCTGCTGCACGGGAGGAGAAACACACAGAGCGCCACCTGCTGCACGGGAGGAGAAACACTCAGAGCGCCTCCTGCTGCATGAGAGGAGAAACACACAGAGCGCCTCCTGCTGCACGAGAGGAGAAACACACAGAGCTCCTCCTGCTGCACGGGAGGAGAAACACATAGAGCACCTCCTGCTGCAGGAGGAGAAAAACACAGAGCGCCTCCTGTTGTACGGGAGGTGAAACACACAGAGCACCTCCTGCTGCAGGAGGAGAGACACACAGAGCGCTTCCTGCTGCACGAGAGGAGAAACACACAAGCGCCTCCTGCTGCACGGGAGGAGAAACGCACAGAGCGCCTCCTGCTGCACGGGAGGAGAAACACACAGAGCGCCACCTGTTGCTTGGGAGGAGAATCGCACAGAGCGCCCCCTGCTGAAGGAGGAGAAACACACAGAGCGCCTCCTGCTGCGCGGGAGGAGAAACACTCAGAGCGCCTCCTGCTGCACGAGAGGAGAAACACACAGTGCGCCTCCTGCTGCTCGAGAGGAGAAACACACAGAGCGCCTCCTGCTGCACGGGAAGAGAAAAACACAGCGCTCCTCCTGCTGCACGGGAGGAGAAACACACAGAGCGCCTCCTGCTGCAAGGGAGGAGAAACAGACAGAGTGCCTCCTGCTGCACGGGAGGAGAAACACACAGAGCGCCTCCCGCTGCTCGGGAGGAGAAACACACAGAGCGCCTCCTGCTGCTGCAGGAGGAGAAACACACAGAGCGCCTCCTGCTGCTGCAGGAGGAGAAACACACATAGCGCCTCCTGCTGTACGGGAGGAGAAACACATAGAGCGCCTCCTGCTGCACATGAGGAGAAACACACAGAGCGCCTCCTGCTGCACGGGAGGAGAAACACACAGAGCGCCTCCTGCTGCTCGGGAGGAGAAACACACAGAGCGCCTCCTGCTGCAGGAGGAAAAACACACAGAGCGTCTCCTGCTGCTCGGGAGGAGAAACTCACAGAGCGCCTCCTGCTGCTGCAGGAGGAGAAACACACAGAGCGCCTCCTGCTGTTGCAGGAGAAACACACAGAGCGCCTCCTGCTGCACGGGAGGAGAAACACACAGAGCGCCTCCTGCTGCTGCAGGAGGATAAACACACAGAGCGCCTCCTGCTGCTGCAGGAGGATAAACACAGAGCGCCTCCTGCTGCAGGAGGAGGAGAAACACACAGAGCGCCTCCTGCTGCTGCAGAAGGAGAAACACACAGAGCGCCTCCTGCTGCAGGAGGAGAAACACACAGAGCACCTCCTGCTGCTGCAGGAGGAGAAACACACAGAGCGCCTCCTGCTGCAGGAGGATAAACACACAGAGCGCCTCCTGCTGCTGCAGGAGGAGAAACACACAGAGCGCCTCCTGCTGCAGGAGGAGAAACACACAGAGCGCCATCTGTTGCTTGGGAGGAGAATCGCACAGAGCGCCCCCTGCTGAAGGAGGAGAAACACACAGAGCGCCTCCTGCTGCGCAGGAGGAGAAACACACAGAGCACCTCCTGCTGCAAGAGAGGAGAAACACACAGAGCGCCTCCTGCTGCACGGGAGGAGAAACACATAGAGAACCTCCTGCTGCAGGAAGAGAAAAACACAGAGCGCCTCCTGCTGCACGAGAGGAGAAACACACAGAGCGCCTCCTGCTGCACGGGAGGAGAAACACATAGAGCACCTCCTGCTGCAGGAGGAGAAACACACAGAGCGCCTCCTGTTGCACGGGAGGTGAAACACACAGAGCACCTCCTGCTGCAGGAGGAGAGACACACAGAGCGCTTCCTGCTGCACGAGAGGAGAAACACACAGAGCGCCTCCTGCTGCACGGGAGGAGAAACACACAGAGCGCCCCCTGCTGAAGGAGGAGAAACACACAGAGCGCCTCCTGCTGCGCGGGAGGAGAAACACTGAGAGCGCCTCCTGCTGCACGAGAAGAGAAACACACAGAGCGCTTCCTGCTGCAAGAGATGAGAAACACACAGAGCGCCTCCTGCTGCACGGGAGGAGAAACACACAGCGTGCCCCCTGCTGCACGGGAGGAGAAACACACAGAGCGCCACCTGCTGCACGGGAGGAGAAACACTCAGATCGCCTCCTGCTGCATGAGAGGAGAAACACACAGAGCGCCTCCTGCTGCACGAGAGGAGAAACACACAGAGCGCCTCCTGCTGCACGGGAGGAGAAACACATAGAGCACCTCCTGCTGCAGGAGGAGAAAAACACAGAGCGCCTCCTGTTGCACGGGAGGTGAAACACACAGAGCACCTCCTGCTGCAGGAGGAGAGACACACAGAGCGCTTCCTGCTGCACGGGAGGAGAAACACACAGAGCACCTCCTGCTGCAGGAGGAGAAACGCACAGAGCGCCTCCTGCTGCACGGGAGGAGAAACACACAGAGCGCCACCTGTTGCTTGGGAGGAGAATCGCACAGAGCGCCCCCTGCTGAAGGAGGAGAAACACACAGAGCGCCTCCTGCTGCGCGGGAGGAGAAACACTCAGAGCGCCTCCTGCTGCACGAGAGGAGAAACACACAGAGCGCCTCCTGCTGCTCGAGAGGAGAAACACACAGAGCGCCTCCTGCTGCACGAGGAGAGAAACACACAGAGGGCCTCCTGCTGCACGGGAGGAGAAACAAATAGAGCACCTCCTGCTGCAGGAGGAGAAAAACACAGAGCGCCTCCTGTTGCACGGGAGGTGAAACACACAGAGCACCTCCTGCTGCGCGGGAGGAGAAACACACAGAGCACCTCGTGCTGCACAGGAGGAGAAACACACAGAGCACCTCCTGCTGCGCGGGAGGAGAAACACACAGAGCGCCTCCTGCTGCACGAGAGGAGAAACACACAGAGCGCCTCCTGCTACACGGGAGGAGAAACACATAGAGCGCCTCCTGCTGCAGGAGGAGAAACACACAGAGCGCATCCTGCTGCACGGGAGAAGAAACACACAGAGCGCCTCCTGCTGCATGAGGAGAAACACACAGAGCGCCTCCTGCTGCTCGGGAGGAGAAACACACAGAGCGCCTCCTGCTGCACGGGAAGAGAAACACACAGCGCGCCTCCTGCTGCACGGGAGGAGAAACACACAGAGCGCCTCCTGCTGCACGGGAGGAGAAACACACAGAGCGCCTCCCGCTGCTCGGGAGGAGAAACACACAGAGCGCCTCCTGCTGCTGCAGGAGGAGAAACACACAGAGCGCCTCCTGCTGCTGCAGGAGGAGAAACACACATAGCGCCTCCTGCTGTACGGGAGGAGAAACACACAGAGCGCCTCCTGCTGCACATGAGGAGAAACACACAGAGCGCCTCCTGCTGCACGGGAGGAGAAACACACAGAGCGCCTCCTGCTGCTCGGGAGGAGAAACACACAGAGCGCCTCCTGCTGCAGGAGGAAAAACACACAGAGCGTCTCCCGCTGCTCGGGAGGAGAAACTCACAGAGCGCCTCCTGCTGTTGCAGGAGAAACACACAGAGCGCCTCCTGCTGCTGCAGGAGGATAAACACACAGAGCGCCTCCTGCTGCTGCAGGAGGATAAACACAGAGAGCGCCTCCTGCTGCAGGAGGAGGAGAAACACACAGAGCGCCTCCTGCTGCTGCAGGAGGAGAAACACACAGAGCGCCTCCTGCTGCAGGAGGAGAAACACACAGAGCACCTCCTGCTGCTGCAGGAGGAGAAACACACAGAGCGCCTCCTGCTGCAGGAGGAGAAACAAACAGAGCGCCTCCTGCTGCTGCAGGAGGAGAAACACACAGAGCGCCTCCTGCTGCAGGAGTCGAAACACACAGAGCGCCTCCTGCTGCAGGAGGAGAAACACACAGAGCGCCTCTTGATGCTGCAGGAGGAGAAACACACAGAGCGCCTCCTGCTGCAGGAGGAGAAACACACAGAGCGCCTCCTGCTGCATGAGAGGAGAAACACACAGAGCGCCTCCTGCTGCTGCAGGAGGAGAAACACACAGAGCGCCTCCTGCTGCAAGAGAGGAGAAACACACAGAGCGCCTCCTGCCGCTGCAGGAGGAGAAACACACAGAGCGCCTCCTGCTGGACGAGAAGAGAAACACACAGAGCGCCTCCTGCTGCGCGGGAGGAGAAACACATAGAGCACCTCCTGCTGCACGAGAGGAAAAAACCTCAGAGCGCCTCCTGCTGCGCAGGAGGAGAAATACTCAGAGCACCTCCTGCTGCAAGAGAGGAGAAACACACAGAGCGCCTCATGCTGCACGGGAGGAGAAACACTTAGAGCACCTCCTGCTGCAGGAGGAGAAAAACACAGAGCGCCTCCTGTTGCACGGGAGGTGAAACACACAGAGCACCTCCTGCTGCGCTGGAGAAAAAACACACAGAGCGCCTCGTGTTGCACGGGAGGAGAAACACACAGAGCGCCTCCTGCTGCATGAGGAGAAACACACAGAGCGCCTCCTGCTGCTCGGGAGGAGAAACACACAGAGCGCCTCCTGTTGCACGGGAGGTGAAACACACAGAGCACCTCCTGCTGCAGGAGGAGAGACAAACAGAGCGCTTCCTGCTGCACGAGAGGAGAAACACACAGAGCGCCTCCTGCTGCACGGGAGGAGAAACGCACAGAGCGCCTCCTGCTGCACGGGAGGAGAAACACACAGAGCGCCATCTGTTGCTTGGGAGGAGAATCGCACAGAGCGCCCCCTGCTGAAGGAGGAGAAACACACAGAGCGCCTCCTGCTGCGCAGGAGGAGAAATACTCAGATCACCTCCTGCTGCAAGAGAGGAGAAACACACAGAGCGCCTCGTGCTGCACGGGAGGAGAAACACTTAGAGCACCTCCCGCTGCAGGAGGAGAAAAACACAGAGCGCCTCCTGTTGCACGGGAGGTGAAACACACAGAGCACCTCCTGCTGCGCTGGAGAAAAAACACACAGAGCGCCTCGTGTTGCACGGGAGGAGAAACACACAGAGCACCTCCTGCTGCGCCGGAGTAGAAACACACAGAGCGCCTCCTGCTGCACGAGAGGAGAAACACACAGAGCGCCTCCTGCTGCACGGGAGGAGAAACACATAGAGCACCTCCTGCTGCAGGAGGAGAAACACACAGAGCGCCTCCTGTTGCACGGGAGGTGAAACACACAGAGCACCTCCTGCTGCAGGAGGAGAGACACACAGAGCGCTTCCTGCTGCACGAGAGGAGAAACACACAGAGCGCCTCCTGCTGCACGGGAGGAGAAACACACAGAGCACCTCCTGCTGCAGGAGGAGAGACACACAGAGCGCTTCCTGTTGAACGAGAGGAGAAACACACAGAGCGCCTCCTGCTGCACGGGAGGAGAAACAAATAGAGCACCTCCTGCTGCAGGAGGAGAAACACACAGAGCGCCTCCTGCTGCAGGAGGAGAAACACACAGAGCACCTCCTGCTGCTGCAGGAGGAGAAACACACAGAGCGCCTCCTGCTGCAGGAGGAGAAACACACAGAGCGCCTCCTGCTGCTGCAGGAGGAGAAACACACAGAGCGCCTCCTGCTGCAGGAGGAGAAACACACAGAGCGCCTCCTGCTGCAGGAGGAGAAACACACAGAGCGCCTCCTGCTGCTGCAGGAGGAGAAACACACAGAGCGCCTCCTGCTGCAGGAGGAGAAACACACAGAGCGCCTCCTGCTGCAGGAGGAGAAACACAGAGAGCGCCTCCTGCTGCAGGAGGAGAAACACACAGAGCGCCTCCTGCTGCACGGGAGGAGAAACACTCAGAGCGCCTCCTGCTGCATGAGAGGAGAAACACACAGAGCGCCTTCTGCTGCTGCAGGAGGAGAAACACACAGAGCGCCTCCTGCTGCACGAGAGGAGAAACACACAGATCGCCTCCTGCTGCATGAGAGGAGAAACACACAGAGCGCCTCCTGCTGCTGCAGGAGGAGAAACACACAGAGTACCTCCTGCTGCACGAGAAGAGAAACACACAGAGCGCCTCCTGCTGCGCGGGAGGAGAAACACATAGAGCACCTCCTGCTGCACGAGAGGAGAAACCCTCAGAGCGCCTCCTGCTGCACGAGAGGAGAAACACACAGAGCGCCTCCTGCTGCACGAGAGGAGAAACACACAGAGCGCCTCCTGCTGCACAGGAGGATAAACACATAGAGCACCTCCTGCTGCAGGAGGAGAAAAACACAGAGCGCCTCCTGTTGCACGGGAGGTGAAACACACAGAGCACCTCCTGCTGCGCGGGAGGAGAAACACACAGAGCGCCTCCTGCTGCACGGGAGGACAAACACACAGAGCGCCTCCTGCTGCACGGGAGGAGAAACACATAGAGCACCTCCTGCTGCAGGAGGAGAAAAACACAGAGCGCCTCCTGTTGCACGGGAGGTGAAACACACAGAGCACCTCCTGCTGCAGGAGGAGAGACACACAGAGCGCTTCCTGCTGCACGGGAGGAGAAACGCACAGAGCGCCTCCTGCTGCACGGGAGGAGAAACACACAGAGCGCCACCTGTTGCTTGGGAGGAGAATCGCACAGAGCGCCCCCTGCTGAAGGAGGAGAAACACACAGAGCGCCTCCTGCTGCGCGGGAGGAGAAACACTAAGAGCGCCTCCTGCTGCACGAGAGGAGAAACACACAGAGCGCCTCCTGCTGCTCGAGAGGAGAAACACACAGAGCGCCTCCTGCTGCACGAGAGGAGAAACACACAGAGGGCCTCCTGCTGCACGGGAGGAGAAACAAATAGAGCACCTCCTGCTGCAGGAGGAGAAAAACACAGAGCGCCTCCTGTTGCACGGGAGGTGAAACACACAGAGCACCTCCTGCTGCGCGGGAGGAGAAACACACAGAGCACCTCCTGCTGCGCGGGAGGAGAAACACACAGAGCGCCTCCTGCTGCACGAGAGGAGAAACACATAGAGCACCTCCTGCTGCACGAGAGGAGAAACCCTCAGAGCGCCTCCTGCTGCACGAGAGGAGAAACACACAGAGCGCCTCCTGCTGCACGAGAGGAGAAACACACAGAGCGCCTCCTGCTGCACAGGAGGATAAACACATAGAGCGCCTCCTGCTGCGCGGGAGGAGAAACACACAGAGCGCCTCCTGCTGCACGAGAGGAGAAACACACAGAACGCCTCCTGCTGCATGGGAGGAGAAACACATAGAGCACCTCCTGCTGCAGGAGGAGAAACACACAGAGCGCCTCCTGTTGCACGGGAGGTGAAACACACAGAGCACCTCCTGCTGCAGGAGGAGAGACACACAGAGCGCTTCCTGCTGCACGAGAGGAGAAACACACAGAGCGCCTCCTGCTGCACGGGAGGAGAAACGCACAGAGTGCCTCCTGCTGCACGGGAGGAGAAACACACAGAGCGCCATCTGTTGCTTGGGATGAGAATCGCACAGAGCGCCCCCTGCTGAAGGAGGAGAAACACACAGAGCGCCTCCTGCTGCGCAGGAGGAGAAACACTCAGAGCACCTCCTGCTGCAAGAGAGGAGAAACACACAGAGCGCCTCCTGCTGCACGGGAGGAGAAACACATAGAGCACCTCCTGCTGCAGGAGGAGAAAAACACAGAGCGCCTCCTGTTGCACGGGAGGTGAAACACACAGAGCACCTCCTGCTGCGCGGGAGGAAAAATACACAGAGCGCCTCGTGTTGCACGGGAGGAGAAACACACAGAGCACCTCCTGCTGCGCGGGAGGAGAAACACACAGAGCGCCTCCTGCTGCACGGGAGGACAAACACACAGAGCGCCTCCTGCTGCGCGGGAGGAGAAACACACAGAGCGCCTCCTGCTGCACGAGAGGAGAAACACACAGAACGCCTCCTGCTGCACGGGAGGAGAAACACATAGAGCACCTCCTGCTGCAGGAGGAGAAACACACAGAGCGCCTCCTGTTGCACGGGAGGTGAAACACACAGAGCACCTCCTGCTGCAGGAGGAGAGACACACAGAGCGCTTCCTGCTGCACGAGAGGAGAAACACACAGAGCGCCTCCTGCTGCACGGGAGGAGAAACGCACAGAGTGCCTCCTGCTGCACGGGAGGAGAAACACACAGAGCGCCATCTGTTGCTTGGGATGAGAATCGCACAGAGCGCCCCCTGCTGAAGGAGGGGAAACACACAGAGCGCCTCCTGCTGCGCAGGAGGAGAAACACTCAGAGCACCTCCTGCTGCAAGAGAGGAGAAACACACAGAGCGCCTCCTGCTGCACGGGAGGAGAAACACATAGAGCACCTCCTGCTGCAGGAGGAGAAAAACACAGAGCGCCTCCTGTTGCACGGGAGGTGAAACACACAGAGCACCTCCTGCTGCGCGGGAGGAAAAATACACAGAGCGCCTCGTGTTGCACGGGAGGAGAAACACACAGAGCACCTCCTGCTGCGCGGGAGGAGAAACACACAGAGCGCCTCCTGCTGCACGAGAGGAGAAACACACAGAGCGCCTCCTGCTGCACGGGAGGAGAAACACATAGAGCACCTCCTGCTGCAGGAGGAGAAACACACAGAGCGCCTCCTGTTGCACGGGAGGTGAAACACACAGAGCACCTCCTGCTGCAGGAGGAGAGACACACAGAGCGCTTCCTGCTGCACGAGAGGAGAAACACACAGAGCGCCTCCTGCTGTGCGGGAGGAGAAACACTCAGAGCGCCTCCTGCTGCACGAGAGGAGAAACACACAGAGGGCCTCCTGCTGCAAGAGAGGAGAAACACACAGAGCGCCTCCTGCTGCACGGGAGGAGAAACACACAGAGCGCCTCCTGCTGCACGAGAGGACAAACACACAGAGCACCTGCTGCTGCAGGAGGAGAAACACACAGAGCGCCTCCTGCTGCAGGAGGAGAAACAAACAGAGCGCCTCCTGCTGCTGCAGGAGGAGAAACACACAGAGCGCCTCCTGCTGCAGGAGGAGAAACACACAGAGCGCCTCCTGCTGCAGGAGGAGAAACACACAGAGCGCCTCTTGATGCTGCAGGAGTAGAAACACACACAGCGCCTCCTGCTGCAGGAGGAGAAACACACAGAGCGCCTCCTGCTGCAGGAGGAGAAACACACAGAGCGCCTCCTGCTGCACGGGAGGAGAAACACTCAGAGCGCCTCCTGCTGCATGAGAGGAGAAACACACAGAGCGCCTTCTGCTGCTGCAGGAGGAGAAACACACAGAGCGCCTCCTACTGCACGAGAGGAGAAACACACAGAGCGCCTCCTGCTGCATGAGAGGAGAAACACACAGAGCACAGAGCGCCTCCTGCTGCTGCACGAGGAGAAACACACAGAGCGCCTCCTGCTGCATGAGAGGAGAAACACACAGAGCGCCTCCTGCCGCTGCAGGAGGAGAAACACACAGAGCGCCTCCTGGTGCACGAGAAGAGAAACACACAGAGCGCCTCCTGCTGCGCGGGAGGAGAAACACATAGAGCACCTCCTGCTGCACGAGAGGAGAAAACCTCAGAGCGCCTCCTGCTGCACGAGAGGAGAAACACACAGAGCGCCTCCTGCTGCACGAGAGGAGAAACACACAGAGCGCCTCCTGCTGCACGGGAGGATAAACACATAGAGCACCTCCTGCTGCAGGAGGAGAAAAACACAGAGCGCCTCCTGTTGCACGGGAGGTGAAACACACAGAGCACCTCGTGCTGCGCGTGAGGAGAAACACACAGAGCGCCTCCTGCTGCACGGGAGGACAAACACACAGAGCGCCTCCTGCTGCGCGGGAGGAGAAACACACAGAGCGCCTCCTGCTGCACGAGAGGAGAAACACACAGAGCGCCTCCTGCTGCACGGGAGGAGAAACACATAGAGCACCTCCTGCTGCAGGAGGAGAAACACACAGAGCGCCTCCTGTTGCACTGGAGGTGAAACACACAGAGCACCTCCTGCTGCAGGAGGAGAGACAAACAGAGCGCTTCCTGCTGCACGAGAGGAGAAACACACAGAGCGCCTCCTGCTGCACGGGAGGAGAAACGCACAGAGCGCCTCCTGCTGCACGGGAGGAGAAACACACAGAGCGCCATCTGTTGCTTGGGAGGAGAATCGCACAGAACGCCCCCTGCTGAAGGAGGAGAAACACACAGAGCGCCTCCTGCTGCGCAGGAGGAGAAATACTCAGAGCACCTCCTGCTGCAAGAGAGGAGAAACACACAGAGCGCCTCGTGCTGCACGGGAGGAGAAACACATAGAGCACCTCCTGCTGCAGGAGGAGAAAAACACAGAGCGCCTCCTGTTGCACGGGAGGTGAAACACACAGAGCACCTCCTGCTGCGCTGGAGAAAAAACACACAGAGCGCCTCGTGTTGCACGGGAGGAGAAACACACAGAGCGCCTCCTGCTGCACGGGAGGAGAAACACACAGAGCACCTCCTGCTGCAGGAGGAGAAACACACAGAGCGCCTCCTGTTGCACGGGAGGTGAAACACACAGAGCACCTCCTGCTGCAGGAGGAGAGACACACAGAGCGCTTCCTGCTGCACGAGAGGAGAAAAACACAGAGCGCCTCCTGCTGCACGGGAGGAGAAACGCACAGAGTGCCTCCTGCTGCACGGGAGGAGAAACACACAGAGCGCCATCTGTTGCTTGGGATGAGAATCGCACAGAGCGCCCCCTGCTGAAGGAGGAGAAACACACAGAGCGCCTCCTGCTGCGCAGGAGGAGAAACACTCAGAGCACCTCCTAATGCAAGAGAGGAGAAACACACAGAGCGCCTCCTGCTGCACGGGAGGAGAAACACATAGAGCACCTCCTGCTGCAGGAGGAGAAAAACACAGAGCGCCTCCTGTTGCACGGGAGATGAAACACACAGAGCACCTCCTGCTGCGCGGGAGGAAAAATACACAGAGCGCCTCGTGTTGCACGGGCGGAGAAACACACAGAGCACCTCCTGCTGCGCGGGAGGAGAAACACACAGAGCGCCTCCTGCTGCACGGGAGGACAAACACACAGAGCGCCTCCTGCTGCGCGGGAGGAGAAACACACAGAGCGCCTCCTGCTGCACGAGAGGAGAAACACACAGAGCGCCTCCTGCTGCACGGGAGGAGAAACACATAGAGCACCTCCTGCTGCAGGAGGAGAAACACACAGAGCGCCTCCTGTTGCACTGGAGGTGAAACACACAGAGCACCTCCTGCTGCAGGAGGAGAGACAAACAGAGCGCTTCCTGCTGCACGAGAGGAGAAACACACAGAGCGCCTCCTGCTGCACGGGAGGAGAAACGCACAGAGCGCCTCCTGCTGCACGGGAGGAGAAACACACAGAGCGCCATCTGTTGCTTGGGAGGAGAATCGCACAGAACGCCCCCTGCTGAAGGAGGAGAAACACACAGAGCGCCTCCTGCTGCGCAGGAGGAGAAATACTCAGAGCACCTCCTGCTGCAAGAGAGGAGAAACACACAGAGCGCCTCGTGCTGCACGGGAGGAGAAACACATAGAGCACCTCCTGCTGCAGGAGGAGAAAAACACAGAGCGCCTCCTGTTGCACGGGAGGTGAAACACACAGAGCACCTCCTGCTGCGCTGGAGAAAAAACACACAGAGCGCCTCGTGTTGCACGGGAGGAGAAACACACAGAGCGCCTCCTGCTGCACGGGAGGAGAAACACACAGAGCACCTCCTGCTGCAGGAGGAGAAACACACAGAGCGCCTCCTGTTGCACGGGAGGTGAAACACACAGAGCACCTCCTGCTGCAGGAGGAGAGACACACAGAGCGCTTCCTGCTGCACGAGAGGAGAAAAACACAGAGCGCCTCCTGCTGCACGGGAGGAGAAACGCACAGAGTGCCTCCTGCTGCACGGGAGGAGAAACACACAGAGCGCCATCTGTTGCTTGGGATGAGAATCGCACAAAGCGCCCCCTGCTGAAGGAGGAGAAACACACAGAGCGCCTCCTGCTGCGCAGGAGGAGAAACACTCAGAGCACCTCCTAATGCAAGAGAGGAGAAACACACAGAGCGCCTCCTGCTGCACGGGAGGAGAAACACATAGAGCACCTCCTGCTGCAGGAGGAGAAAAACACAGAGCGCCTCCTGTTGCACGGGAGGTGAAACACACAGAGCACCTCCTGCTGCGCGGGAGGAAAAATACACAGAGCGCCTCGTGTTGCACGGGAGGAGAAACACACAGAGCACCTCCTGCTGCGCGGGAGGAGAAACACACAGAGCGCCTCCTGCTGCACGGGAGGACAAACACACAGAGCGCCTCCTGCTGCGCGGGAGGAGAAACACACAGAGCGCCTCCTGCTGCACGAGAGGAGAAACACACAGAACGCCTCCTGCTGCACGGGAGGAGAAACACATAGAGCACCTCCTGCTGCAGGAGGAGAAACACACAGAGCGCCTCCTGTTGCACGGGAGGTGAAACACACAGAGCACCTCCTGCTGCAGGAGGAGAGACACACAGAGCGCTTCCTGCTGCACGAGAGGAGAAACACACAGAGCGCCTCCTGCTGCACGAGAGGAGAAACACACAGAGCGCCTCCTGCTGCACGGGAGGATAAACACATAGAGCACCTCCTGCTGCAGGAGGAGAAAAACACAGAGCGCCTCCTGTTGCACGGGAGGTGAAACACACAGAGCACCTCGTGCTGCGCGGGAGGAGAAACACACAGAGCGCCTCCTGCTGCACGGGAGGACAAACACACAGAGCGCCTCCTGCTGCGGCGCGGGAGGAGAAACACACAGAGCGCCTCCTGCTGCATGATAGGAGAAACACACAGAGCGCCTCCTGCTGCACGGGAGGAGAAACACATAGAGCACCTCCTGCTGCAGGAGGAGAAACACACAGAGCGCCTCCTGTTGCACTGGAGGTGAAACACACAGAGCACCTCCTGCTGCAGGAGGAGAGACAAACAGAGCGCTTCCTGCTGCACGAGAGGAGAAACACACAGAGCGCCTCCTGCTGCACGGGAGGAGAAACGCACAGAGCGCCTCCTGCTGCACGGGAGGAGAAACACACAGAGCGCCATCTGTTGCTTGGGAGGAGAATCGCACAGAACGCCCCCTGCTGAAGGAGGAGAAACACACAGAGCGCCTCCTGCTGCGCAGGAGGAGAAATACTCAGAGCACCTCCTGCTGCAAGAGAGGAGAAACACACAGAGCGCCTCGTGCTGCACGGGAGGAGAAACACATAGAGCACCTCCTGCTGCAGGAGGAGAAAAACACAGAGCGCCTCCTGTTGCACGGGAGGTGAAACACACAGAGCACCTCCTGCTGCGCTGGAGAAAAAACACACAGAGCGCCTCGTGTTGCACGGGAGGAGAAACACACAGAGCGCCTCCTGCTGCACGGGAGGAGAAACACACAGAGCACCTCCTGCTGCAGGAGGAGAAACACACAGAGCGCCTCCTGTTGCACGGGAGGTGAAACACACAGAGCACCTCCTGCTGCAGGAGGAGAGACACACAGAGCGCTTCCTGCTGCACGAGAGGAGAAAAACACAGAGCGCCTCCTGCTGCACGGGAGGAGAAACGCACAGAGTGCCTCCTGCTGCACTGGAGGAGAAACACACAGAGCGCCATCTGTTGCTTGGGATGAGAATCGCACAGAGCGCCCCCTGCTGAAGGAGGAGAAACACACAGAGCGCCTCCTGCTGCGCAGGAGGAGAAACACTCAGAGCACCTCCTAATGCAAGAGAGGAGAAACACACAGAGCGCCTCCTGCTGCACGGGAGGAGAAACACATAGAGCACCTCCTGCTGCAGGAGGAGAAAAACACAGAGCGCCTCCTGTTGCACGGGAGGTGAAACACACAGAGCACCTCCTGCTGCGCGGGAGGAAAAATACACAGAGCGCCTCGTGTTGCACGGGAGGAGAAACACACAGAGCACCTCCTGCTGCGCGGGAGGAGAAACACACAGAGCGCCTCCTGCTGCACGGGAGGACAAACACACAGAGCGCCTCCTGCTGCGCGGGAGGAGAAACACACAGAGCGCCTCCTGCTGCACGAGAGTTGAAACACACAGAACGCCTCCTGCTGCACGGGAGGAGAAACACATAGAGCACCTCCTGCTGCAGGAGGAGAAACACACAGAGCGCCTCCTGTTGCACGGGAGGTGAAACACACAGAGCACCTCCTGCTGCAGGAGGAGAGACACACAGAGCGCTTCCTGCTGCACGAGAGGAGAAACACACAGAGCGCCTCCTGCTGCACGAGAGGAGAAACACACAGAGCGCCTCCTGCTGCACGGGAGGATAAACACATAGAGCACCTCCTGCTGCAGGAGGAGAAAAACACAGAGCGCCTCCTGTTGCACGGGAGGTGAAACACACAGAGCACCTCGTGCTGCGCGGGAGGAGAAACACACAGAGCGCCTCCTGCTGCACGGGAGGACAAACACACAGAGCGCCTCCTGCTGCGGCGCGGGAGGAGAAACACACAGAGCACCTCCTGCTGCACGATAGGAGAAACACACAGAGCGCCTCCTGCTGCACGGGAGGAGAAACACATAGAGCACCTCCTGCTGCAGGAGGAGAAACACACAGAGCGCCTCCTGTTGCACTGGAGGTGAAACACACAGAGCACCTCCTGCTGCAGGAGGAGAGACAAACAGAGCGCTTCCTGCTGCACGAGAGGAGAAACACACAGAGCGCCTCCTGCTGCACGGGAGGAGAAACGCACAGAGCGCCTCCTGCTGCACGGGAGGAGAAACACACAGAGCGCCATCTGTTGCTTGGGAGGAGAATCGCACAGAACGCCCCCTGCTGAAGGAGGAGAAACACACAGAGCGCCTCCTGCTGCGCAGGAGGAGAAATACTCAAAGCACCTCCTGCTGCAAGAGAGGAGAAACACACAGAGCGCCTCGTGCTGCACGGGAGGAGAAACACATAGAGCACCTCCTGCTGCAGGAGGAGAAAAACACAGAGCGCCTCCTGTTGCACGGGAGGTGAAACACACAGAGCACCTCCTGCTGCGCTGGAGAAAAAACACACAGAGCGCCTCGTGTTGCACGGGAGGAGAAACACACAGAGCGCCTCCTGCTGCACGGGAGGAGAAACACACAGAGCACCTCCTGCTGCAGGAGGAGAAACACACAGAGCGCCTCCTGTTGCACGGGAGGTGAAACACACAGAGCACCTCCTGCTGCAGGAGGAGAGACACACAGAGCGCTTCCTGCTGCACGAGAGGAGAAAAACACAGAGCGCCTCCTGCTGCACGGGAGGAGAAACGCACAGAGTGCCTCCTGCTGCACTGGAGGAGAAACACACAGAGCGCCATCTGTTGCTTGGGATGAGAATCGCACAGAGCGCCCCCTGCTGAAGGAGGAGAAACACACAGAGCGCCTCCTGCTGCGCAGGAGGAGAAACACTCAGAGCACCTCCTAATGCAAGAGAGGAGAAACACACAGAGCGCCTCCTGCTGCACGGGAGGAGAAACACATAGAGCACCTCCTGCTGCAGGAGGAGAAAAACACAGAGCGCCTCCTGTTGCACGGGAGGTGAAACACACAGAGCACCTCCTGCTGCGCGGGAGGAAAAATACACAGAGCGCCTCGTGTTGCACGGGAGGACAAACACACAGAGCGCCTCCTGCTGCGCGGGAGGAGAAACACACAGAGCGCCTCCTGCTGCACGAGAGGAGAAACACACAGAACGCCTCCTGCTGCACGGGAGGAGAAACACATAGAGCACCTCCTGCTGCAGGAGGAGAAACACACAGAGCGCCTCCTGTTGCACGGGAGGTGAAACACACAGAGCACCTCCTGCTGCAGGAGGAGAGACACACAGAGCGCTTCCTGCTGCACGAGAGGAGAAACACACAGAGCGCCTCCTGCTGCACGGGAGGAGAAACGCACAGAGTGCCTCCTGCTGCACGGGAGGAGAAACACACAGAGCGCCATCTGTTGCTTGGGATGAGAATCGCACAGAGCGCCCCCTGCTGAAGGAGGCGAAACACACAGAGCGCCTCCTGCTGCGCAGGAGGAGAAACACTCAGAGCACCTCCTGCTGCAAGAGAGGAGAAACACACAGAGCGCCTCCTGCTGCACAGGAGGAGAAACACATTGAGCACCTCCTGCTGCAGGAGGAGAAAAACACAGAGCGCCTCCTGTTGCACGGGAGGTGAAACACACAGAGCACCTCCTGCTGCGCGGGAGGAAAAATACACAGAGCGCCTCGTGTTGCACGGGAGGAGAAACACACAGAGCACCTCCTGCTGCGCGGGAGGAGAAACACACAGAGCGCCTCCTGCTGCACGAGAGGAGAAACACACAGAGCGCCTCCTGCTGCACGGGAGGAGAAACACACAGAGCACCTTCTGCTGCAGGAGGAGAAACACACAGAGCACCTCCTGTTGCACGGGAGGTGAAACACACAGAGCACCTCCTGCTGCAGGAGGAGATACACACAGAGCGCTTCCTGCTGCACGAGAGGAGAAACACACAGAGCGCCTCCTGCTGCGCGGGAGGAGAAACACTCAGAGCGCCTCCTGCTGCACGAGAGGAGAAACACACAGAGCGCCTCCTGCTGCAAGAGAGGAGAAACACACAGAGCGCCTCCTGCTGCACGGGAGGAGAAACACACAGAGCGCCTCCTGCTGCAGGAGGAGAAAAACACAGAGCGCCTCCTGTTGCACGGGAGGTGAAACACACAGAGCACCTCCTGCTGCGCGGGAGGAGAAACACACAGAGCGCCTCCTGCTGCACGGGAGGACAAACACACAGAGCGCCTCCTGCTGCGCGGGAGGAGAAACACACAGAGCGCCTCCTGCTGCACGAGAGGAGAAACACACAGAACGCCTCCTGCTGCACGGGAGGAGAAACACATAGAGCACCTCCTGCTGCAGGAGGAGAAACACACAGAGCGCCTCCTGTTGCACGGGAGGTGAAACACACAGAGCACCTCCTGCTGCAGGAGGAGAGACACACAGAGCGCTTCCTGCTGCACGAGAGGAGAAACACACAGAGCGCCTCCTGCTGCACGGGAGGAGAAACGCACAGAGTGCCTCCTGCTGCACGGGAGGAGAAACACACAGAGCGCCATCTGTTGCTTGGGATGAGAATCGCACAGAGCGCCCCCTGCTGAAGGAGGCGAAACACACAGAGCGCCTCCTGCTGCGCAGGAGGAGAAACACTCAGAGCACCTCCTGCTGCAAGAGAGGAGAAACACACAGAGCGCCTCCTGCTGCACGGGAGGAGAAACACATAGAGCACCTCCTGCTGCAGGAGGAGAAAAACACAGAGCGCCTCCTGTTGCACGGGAGGTGAAACACACAGAGCACCTCCTGCTGCGCGGGAGGAAAAATACACAGAGCGCCTCGTGTTGCACGGGAGGAGAAACACACAGAGCACCTCCTGCTGCGCGGGAGGAGAAACACACAGAGCGCCTCCTGCTGCACGAGAGGAGAAACACACAGAGCGCCTCCTGCTGCACGGGAGGAGAAACACACAGAGCACCTTCTGCTGCAGGAGGAGAAACACACAGAGCACCTCCTGTTGCACGGGAGGTGAAACACACAGAGCACCTCCTGCTGCAGGAGGAGAGACACACAGAGCGCTTCCTGCTGCACGAGAGGAGAAACACACAGAGCGCCTCCTGCTGCACGGGAGGAGAAACACTCAGAGCGCCTCCTGCTGCACGAGAGGAGAAACACACAGAGCGCCTCCTGCTGCAAGAGAGGAGAAACACACAGAGCGCCTCCTGCTGCACGGGAGGAGAAACACACAGAGCGCCTCCTGCTGCACGAGAGGACAAACACACAGAGCGCCCCCTGCTGCACGGGAGGAGAAACACACAGCGTCCCCCCTGCTGCACGGGAGGAGAAACACATAGAGCACCTCCTGCTGCAGGAGGAGAAAAACACAGAGCGCCTCCTGTTGCACGGGAGGTGAAACACACAGAGCACCTCCTGCTGCGTGGGAGGAGAAACACACAGAGCGCCTCGTGCTTCACGGGAGGAGAAACACACAGAGCACCTCCTGCTGCGCGGGAGGAGAAACACACAGAGCGCCTCCTGCTGCAGGAGGAGAAACACACAGAGCGCCTCCTGCTGCAGGAGGAGAAACACACAGAGCGCATCCTGCTGCACGGGAGGAGAAACACACAGAGCGCCTCCTGCTGCGCCGGAGGAAAAACACACAGAGCGCCTCCTGCTGCGCGGGAGGAGAAACACACAGAGCGCCTCCTGCTGCATGAGGAGAAACACACAGAGCGCTTCCTGCTGCAGGAGGAGAAACACACAGAGCGCCTCCTGCTGCAGGAGGAGAAACACACAGAGCGCATCCTGCTGCACGGGAGGAGAAACACACAGAGCGCCTCCTGCTGCGCCGGAGGAAAAACACACAGAGCGCCTCCTGCTGCGCGGGAGGAGAAACACACAGAGCGCCTCCTGCTGCACGAGAGGAGAAACACACAGAGCGCCTCCTGCTGCATGAGAGGAGAAACACACAGAGCGCCTCCTGCTGCTGCAGGAGGAGAAACACACAGAGCGCCTCCTGCTGCATGAGAGGAGAAACACACAGAGCGCCTCCTGCTGCTGCAGGAGGAGAAACACACAGAGCGCCTCCTGCTGCACGAGAAGAGAAACACACAGAGCGCCTCCTGCTGCGCGGGAGGAGAAACACATAGAGCACCTCCTGCTGCAAAAGAGGAGAAACCCTCAGAGCGCCTCCTGCTGCACGAGAGGAGAAACACACAGAGCGCCTCCTGCTGCACGAGAGGAGAAACACACAGAGCGCCTCCTGCTGCACGGGAGGATAAACACATAGAGCACCTCCTGCTGCAGGAGGAGAAAAACACAGAGCGCCTCCTGTTGCACGGGAGGTGAAACACACAGAGCACCTCCTGCTGCGCGGGAGGAGAAACACACAGAGCGCCTCCTGCTGCACGGGAGGACAAACACACAGAGCGCCTCCTGCTGCGCGGGAGGAGAAACACACAGAGCGCCTCCTGCTGCACGAGAGGAGAAACACACAGAACGCCTCCTGCTGCACGGGAGGAGAAACACATAGAGCACCTCCTGCTGCAGGCGGAGAAACACACAGAGCGCCTCATGTTGCATGGGAGGTGAAACACACAGAGCACCTCCTGCTGCAGGAGGAGAGACACACAGAGCGCTTCCTGCTGCACGAGAGGAGAAACACACAGAGCGCCTCCTGCTGCACGGGAGGAGAAACGCACAGAGTGCCTCCTGCTGCACGGGAGGAGAAACACACAGAGCGCCATCTGTTGCTTGGGTTGAGAATCGCACAGAGCGCCCCCTGCTGAAGGAGGAGAAACACACAGAGCGCCTCCTGCTGCGCAGGAGGAGAAACACTCAGAGCACCTCCTGCTGCAAGAGAGGAGAAACACACAGAGCGCCTCCTGCTGCACGGGAGGAGAAACATATAGAGCACCTCCTGCTGCAGGAGGAAAAATACACAGAGCGCCTCGTGTTGCACGGGAGGAGAAACACACAGAGCACCTCCTGCTGCGCGGGAGGAGAAACACACAGAGCGCCTCCTGCTGCACGAGAGGAGAAACACACAGAGCGCCTCCTGCTGCAGGAGGAAAAACACACAGAGTGTCTCCCGCTGCTCGGGAGGAGAAACTCACAGAGCGCCTCCTGCTGTTGCAGGAGAAACACACAGAGCGCCTCCTGCTGCTGCAGGAGGATAAACACACAGAGCGCCTCCTGCTGCGCGGGAGGAGAAACACTCAGAGCGCCTCCTGCTGCACGAGAGGAGAAACACACAGAGCGCCTCCTGCTGCAAGAGAGGAGAAACACACAGAGCGCCTCCTGCTGCACGGGAGGAGAAACACACAGAGCGCCTCCTGCTGCACGAGAGGACAAACACACAGAGCGCCCCCTGCTGCACGGGAGGAGAAACACACAGCGTGCCCCCTGCTGCACGGGAGGAGAAACACATAGAGCACCTCCTGCTGCAGGAGGAGAAAAACACAGAGCGCCTCCTGTTGCACGGGAGGTGAAACACACAGAGCACCTCCTGCTGCGTGGGAGGAGAAACACACAGAGCGCCTCGTGCTTCACGGGAGGAGAAACACACAGAGCACCTCCTGCTGCGCGGGAGGAGAAACACACAGAGCGCCTCCTGCTGCAGGAGGAGAAACACACAGAGCGCCTCCTGCTGCAGGAGGAGAAACACACAGAGCGCATCCTGCTGCACGGGAGGAGAAACACACAGAGCGCCTCCTGCTGCGCCGGAGGAAAACACACAGAGCGCCTCCTGCTGCGCGGGAGGAGAAACACACAGAGCGCCTCCTGCTGCATGAGGAGAAACACACAGAGCGCCTCCTGCTGCTCGGGAGGAGAAACACACAGAGCACCTCCTGCTGCACGGGAAGAGAAACACACAGAGCGCCTCCTGCTGCACGGGAGGAGAAACACACAGAGCGCCTCCTGCTGCACGGTAGGAGAAACACACAGAGCGCCTCCTGCTGCAAGGGAGGAGAAACAGACAGAGTGCCTCCTGCTGCACGGGAGGAGAAACACACAGAGCGCCTCCCGCTGCTCGGGAGGAGAAACACACAGAGCGCCTCCTGCTGCTGCAGGAGGAGAAACACACAGAGCGCCTCCTGCTGCTGCAGGAGGAGAAACACACATAGCGCCTCCTGCTGTACGGGAGGAGAAACACACAGAGCGCCTCCTGCTGCACATGAGGAGAAACACACAGAGCGCCTCCTGCTGCTCGGGAGGAGAAACACACAGAGCGCCTCCTGCTGCAGGAGGAAAAACACACAGAGCGTCTCCTGCTGCTCGGGAGGAGAAACTCACAGTGCGTCTCCTGCTGCTGCAGGAGGAAAAACACACAGAGCGTCTCCTGCTGCTGCAGGAGGAGAAACACACAGAGCGCCTCCTGATGTTGCAGGAGAAACACACAGAGCGCCTCCTGCTGCACGGGAGGAGAAACACACAGAGCGCCTCCTGCTGTTGCAGGAGGAGAAACACACAGAGCGCCTCCTGCTGCTGCAGGAGGAGAAACACACAGAGCGCCTCCTGCTGCACGAGAGGAGAAACACACAGAGCGCCTCCTGCTGCATGAGAGGAGAAACACACAGAGCGCCTCCTGCTGCATGAGAGGAGAAACACACAGAGCGCCTCCTGCTGCTGCAGGAGGAGAAACACACAGAGCGCCTCCTGCTGCTGCAGGAGGATAAACACACAGAGCGCCTCCTGCTGCTGAAGGAGGATAAACACAGAGAGCGCCTCCTGCTGCAGGAGGAGGAGAAACACACAGAGCGCCTCCTGCTGCTGCAGGAGGAGAAACACACAGAGCGCCTCCTGCTGCAGGAGGAGAAACACACAGAGCGCCTCCTGCTGCTGCAGGAGTAGAAACACACAGAGCGCCTCCTGCTGCAGGAGGAGAAACACACAGAGCGCATCCTGCTGCTGCAGGAGGAGAAACACACAGAGCGCCTCCTGCTGCAGGAGGAGAAACACACAGAGCGCCATCTGTTGCTTGGGAGGAGAATCGCACAGAGCGCCCCCTGCTGAAGGAGGAGAAACACACAGAGCGCCTCCTGCTGCGCGGGAGGAGAAACACTCAGAGCGCCTCCTGCTGCACGAGAGGAGAAACACACAGAGCGCCTCCTGCTGCAAGAGAGGAGAAACACACAGAGCGCCTCCTGCTGCACGGGAGGAGAAACACACAGAGCGCCTCCTGCTGCACGAGAGGACAAACACACAGAGCGCCCCCTGCTGCACGGGAGGAGAAACACACAGCGTGCCCCCTGCTGCACGGGAGGAGAAACACTCAGAGCGCCTCCTGCTGCATGAGAGGAGAAACACACAGAGCGCCTATTGCTGCACGAGAGGAGAAACACACAGACCGCCTCCTGCTGCACGGGAGGAGAAACACATAGAGCACCTCCTGCTGCAGGAGGAGAAAAACACAGAGCGCCTCCTGTTGCACGGGAGGTGAAACACACAGAGCACCTCCTGCTGCAGGAGGAGAGACACACAGAGCGCTTCCTGCTGCACGAGAGGAGAAACACACAAAGCGCCTCCTGCTGCACGGGAGGAGAAACGCACAGAGCGCCTCCTGCTGCACGGGAGGAGAAACACACAGAGCGCCACCTGTTGCTTTGGAGGAGAATCGCACAGAGCGCCCCCTGCTGAAGGAGGAGAAACACACAGAGCGCCTCCTGCTGCGCGGGAGGAGAAACACTCAGAGCGCCTCCTGCTGCACGAGAGGAGAAACACACAGAGCGCCTCCTGCTGCTCGAGAGGAGAAACACACAGAGCGCCTCCTGCTGCACGAGAGGAGAAACACACAGAGCGCCTCCTGCTGCACGGGAGGAGAAACAAATAGAGCACCTCCTGCTGCACGAGAGGAGAAACACACAGAGCGCCTCCTGCTGCACGGGAGGAGAAACAAATAGAGCACCTCCTGCTGCAGGAGGAGAAACACACAGAGCGCCTCCTGTTGCACGGGAGGTGAAACACACAGAGCACCTCCTGCTGCGCGGGAGGAGAAACACACAGAGCGTCTCCTGCTGCTCGGGAAGAGAAACTCACAGAGCACCTCCTGCTGCTGCAGGAGGAGAAACACACAGAGCGCCTCCTGCTGTTGCAGGAGAAACACACAGAGCGCCTCCTGCTGCACGGGAGGAGAAACACACAGAGCGCCCCCTGCTGAAGGAGGAGAAACACACAGAGCGCCTCCTGCTGCGCAGGAGGAGAAACACACAGAGCACCTCCTGCTGCAAGAGAGGAGAAACACACAGAGCGCCTCCTGCTGCACGGGAGGAGAAACACATAGAGAACCTCCTGCTGCAGGAGGAGAAAAACACACAGCGCCTCCTGCTGCACGAGAGGAGAAACACACAGAGCGCCTCCTGTTGCACGGGAGGTGAAACACACAGAGCACCTCCTGCTGCAGGAGGAGAGACACACACAGCGCTTCCTGCTGCACGAGAGGAGAAACACACAGAGCGCCTCCTGCTGCACGGGAGGAGAAACGCACAGAGTGCCTCCTGCTGCACGGGAGGAGAAACACACAGAGCGCCATCTGTTGCTTGGGTTGAGAATCGCACAGAGCCCCCCCTGCTGAAGGAGGAGAAACACACAGAGCGCCTCCTGCTGCGCAGGAGGAGAAACACTCAGAGCACCTCCTGCTGCAAGAGAGGAGAAACAAACAGAGCGCCTCCTGCTGCACGGGAGGAGAAACATATAGAGCACCTCCTGCTGCAGGAGGAGAAAAACACAGAGCGCCTCCTGTTGAACGGGAGGTGAAACACACAGAGCACCTCCTGCTGCGCGGGAGGAAAAATACACAGAGCGCCTCGTGTTGCACGGGAGGAGAAACACACAGAGCACCTCCTGCTGCGCGGGAGGAGAAACACACAGAGCGCTTCCTGCTGCACGAGAGGAGAAACACACAGAGCGACTCCTGCTGCAGGAGGAAAAACACACAGAGTGTCTCCCGCTGCTCGGGAGGAGAAACTCACAGAGCGCCTCCTGCTGTTGCAGGAGAAACACACAGAGCGCCTCCTGCTGCTGCAGGAGGATAAACACACAGAGCGCCTCCTGCTGCGCGGGAGGAGAAACACTCAGAGCGCCTCCTGCTGCACGAGAGGAGAAACACACAGAGCGCCTCCTGCTGCAAGAGAGGAGAAACACACAGAGCGCCTCCTGCTGCACGGGAGGAGAAACGCACAGAGTGCCTCCTGCTGCACGGGAGGAGAAACACACAGAGCGCCATCTGTTGCTTGGGTTGAGAATCGCACAGAGCCCCCCCTGCTGAAGGAGGAGAAACACACAGAGCGCCTCCTGCTGCGCAGGAGGAGAAACACTCAGAGCACCTCCTGCTGCAAGAGAGGAGAAACAAACAGAGCGCCTCCTGCTGCACGGGAGGAGAAACATATAGAGCACCTCCTGCTGCAGGAGGAGAAAAACACAGAGCGCCTCCTGTTGAACGGGAGGTGAAACACACAGAGCACCTCCTGCTGCGCGGGAGGAAAAATACACAGAGCGCCTCGTGTTGCACGGGAGGAGAAACACACAGAGCACCTCCTGCTGCGCGGGAGGAGAAACACACAGAGCGCTTCCTGCTGCACGAGAGGAGAAACACACAGAGCGACTCCTGCTGCAGGAGGAAAAACACACAGAGTGTCTCCCGCTGCTCGGGAGGAGAAACTCACAGAGCGCCTCCTGCTGTTGCAGGAGAAACACACAGAGCGCCTCCTGCTGCTGCAGGAGGATAAACACACAGAGCGCCTCCTGCTGCGCGGGAGGAGAAACACTCAGAGCGCCTCCTGCTGCACGAGAGGAGAAACACACAGAGCGCCTCCTGCTGCAAGAGAGGAGAAACACACAGAGCGCCTCCTGCTGCACGGGAGGAGAAACACACAGAGCGCCTCCTGCTGCACGAGAGGACAAACACACAGAGCGCCCCCTGCTGCACGGGAGGAGAAACACATAGAGCACCTCCTGCTGCAGGAGGAGAAAAACACAGAGCGCCTCCTGTTGCACGGGAGGTGAAACACACAGAGCACCTCCTGCTGCGCGGGAGGAGAAACACACAGAGCGCCTCCTGCTGCAGGAGGAGAGACACACAGAGCGCCTCCTGCTGCAGGAGGAGAAACACACAGAGCGCCTCCTGCTGCACGGGAGGAGAAACGCACAGAGTGCCTCCTGCTGCACGGGAGGAGAAACACACAGAGCGCCATCTGTTGCTTGGGTTGAGAATCGCACAGAGCGCCCCCTGCTGAAGGAGGAGAAACACACAGAGCGCCTCCTGCTGCGCAGGAGGAGAAACACTCAGAGCACCTCCTGCTGCAAGAGAGGAGAAACACACAGAGCGCCTCCTGCTGCACGGGAGGAGAAACATATAGAGCACCTCCTGCTGCAGGAGGAGAAAAACACAGAGCGCCTCCTGTTGAACGGGAGGTGAAACACACAGAGCACCTCCTGCTGCGCGGGAGGAAAAATACACAGAGCGCCTCGTGTTGCACGGGAGGAGAAACACACAGAGCACCTCCTGCTGCGCGGGAGGAGAAACACACAGAGCGCCTCCTGCTGCACGAGAGGAGAAACACACAGAGCGCCTCCTGCTGCAGGAGGAAAAACACACAGAGTGTCTCCCGCTGCTCGGGAGGAGAAACTCACAGAGCGCCTCCTGCTGTTGCAGGAGAAACACACAGAGCGCCTCCTGCTGCTGCAGGAGGATAAACACACAGAGCGCCTCCTGCTGCGCGGGAGGAGAAACACTCAGAGCGCCTCCTGCTGCACGAGAGGAGAAACACACAGAGCGCCTCCTGCTGCAAGAGAGGAGAAACACACAGAGCGCCTCCTGCTGCACGGGAGGAGAAACACACAGAGCGCCTCCTGCTGCACGAGAGGACAAACACACAGAGCGCCCCCTGCTGCACGGGAGGAGAAACACACAGCGTGCCCCCTGCTGCACGGGAGGAGAAACACATAGAGCACCTCCTGCTGCAGGAGGAGAAAAACACAGAGCGCCTCCTGTTGCACGGGAGGTGAAACACACAGAGCACCTCCTGCTGCGTGGGAGGAGAAACACACAGAGCGCCTCGTGCTTCACGGGAGGAGAAACACACAGAGCACCTCCTGCTGCGCGGGAGGAGAAACACACAGAGCGCCTCCTGCTGCAGGAGGAGAAACACACAGAGCGCCTCCTGCTGCAGGAGGAGAAACACACAGAGCGCATCCTGCTGCACGGGAGGAGAAACACACAGAGCGCCTCCTGCTGCGCCGGAGGAAAACACACAGAGCGCCTCCTGCTGCGCGGGAGGAGAAACACACAGAGCGCCTCCTGCTGCATGAGGAGAAACACACAGAGCGCCTCCTGCTGCTCGGGAGGAGAAACACACAGAGCACCTCCTGCTGCACGGGAAGAGAAACACACAGAGCGCCTCCTGCTGCACGGGAGGAGAAACACACAGAGCGCCTCCTGCTGCACGGTAGGAGAAACACACAGAGCGCCTCCTGCTGCAAGGGAGGAGAAACAGACAGAGTGCCTCCTGCTGCACGGGAGGAGAAACACACAGAGCGCCTCCCGCTGCTCGGGAGGAGAAACACACAGAGCGCCTCCTGCTGCTGCAGGAGGAGAAACACACAGAGCGCCTCCTGCTGCTGCAGGAGGAGAAACACACATAGCGCCTCCTGCTGTACGGGAGGAGAAACACACAGAGCGCCTCCTGCTGCACATGAGGAGAAACACACAGAGCGCCTCCTGCTGCTCGGGAGGAGAAACACACAGAGCGCCTCCTGCTGCAGGAGGAAAAACACACAGAGCGTCTCCTGCTGCTCGGGAGGAGAAACTCACAGTGCGTCTCCTGCTGCTGCAGGAGGAAAAACACACAGAGCGTCTCCTGCTGCTGCAGGAGGAGAAACACACAGAGCGCCTCCTGATGTTGCAGGAGAAACACACAGAGCGCCTCCTGCTGCACGGGAGGAGAAACACACAGAGCGCCTCCTGCTGTTGCAGGAGGAGAAACACACAGAGCGCCTCCTGCTGCTGCAGGAGGAGAAACACACAGAGCGCCTCCTGCTGCACGAGAGGAGAAACACACAGAGCGCCTCCTGCTGCATGAGAGGAGAAACACACAGAGCGCCTCCTGCTGCATGAGAGGAGAAACACACAGAGCGCCTCCTGCTGCTGCAGGAGGAGAAACACACAGAGCGCCTCCTGCTGCTGCAGGAGGATAAACACACAGAGCGCCTCCTGCTGCTGAAGGAGGATAAACACAGAGAGCGCCTCCTGCTGCAGGAGGAGGAGAAACACACAGAGCGCCTCCTGCTGCTGCAGGAGGAGAAACACACAGAGCGCCTCCTGCTGCAGGAGGAGAAACACACAGAGCGCCTCCTGCTGCTGCAGGAGTAGAAACACACAGAGCGCCTCCTGCTGCAGGAGGAGAAACACACAGAGCGCATCCTGCTGCTGCAGGAGGAGAAACACACAGAGCGCCTCCTGCTGCAGGAGGAGAAACACACAGAGCGCCATCTGTTGCTTGGGAGGAGAATCGCACAGAGCGCCCCCTGCTGAAGGAGGAGAAACACACAGAGCGCCTCCTGCTGCGCGGGAGGAGAAACACTCAGAGCGCCTCCTGCTGCACGAGAGGAGAAACACACAGAGCGCCTCCTGCTGCAAGAGAGGAGAAACACACAGAGCGCCTCCTGCTGCACGGGAGGAGAAACACACAGAGCGCCTCCTGCTGCACGAGAGGACAAACACACAGAGCGCCCCCTGCTGCACGGGAGGAGAAACACACAGCGTGCCCCCTGCTGCACGGGAGGAGAAACACTCAGAGCGCCTCCTGCTGCATGAGAGGAGAAACACACAGAGCGCCTATTGCTGCACGAGAGGAGAAACACACAGACCGCCTCCTGCTGCACGGGAGGAGAAACACATAGAGCACCTCCTGCTGCAGGAGGAGAAAAACACAGAGCGCCTCCTGTTGCACGGGAGGTGAAACACACAGAGCACCTCCTGCTGCAGGAGGAGAGACACACAGAGCGCTTCCTGCTGCACGAGAGGAGAAACACACAAAGCGCCTCCTGCTGCACGGGAGGAGAAACGCACAGAGCGCCTCCTGCTGCACGGGAGGAGAAACACACAGAGCGCCACCTGTTGCTTTGGAGGAGAATCGCACAGAGCGCCCCCTGCTGAAGGAGGAGAAACACACAGAGCGCCTCCTGCTGCGCGGGAGGAGAAACACTCAGAGCGCCTCCTGCTGCACGAGAGGAGAAACACACAGAGCGCCTCCTGCTGCTCGAGAGGAGAAACACACAGAGCGCCTCCTGCTGCACGAGAGGAGAAACACACAGAGCGCCTCCTGCTGCACGGGAGGAGAAACAAATAGAGCACCTCCTGCTGCACGAGAGGAGAAACACACAGAGCGCCTCCTGCTGCACGGGAGGAGAAACAAATAGAGCACCTCCTGCTGCAGGAGGAGAAACACACAGAGCGCCTCCTGTTGCACGGGAGGTGAAACACACAGAGCACCTCCTGCTGCGCGGGAGGAGAAACACACAGAGCGTCTCCTGCTGCTCGGGAAGAGAAACTCACAGAGCACCTCCTGCTGCTGCAGGAGGAGAAACACACAGAGCGCCTCCTGCTGTTGCAGGAGAAACACACAGAGCGCCTCCTGCTGCACGGGAGGAGAAACACACAGAGCGCCCCCTGCTGAAGGAGGAGAAACACACAGAGCGCCTCCTGCTGCGCAGGAGGAGAAACACACAGAGCACCTCCTGCTGCAAGAGAGGAGAAACACACAGAGCGCCTCCTGCTGCACGGGAGGAGAAACACATAGAGAACCTCCTGCTGCAGGAGGAGAAAAACACACAGCGCCTCCTGCTGCACGAGAGGAGAAACACACAGAGCGCCTCCTGTTGCACGGGAGGTGAAACACACAGAGCACCTCCTGCTGCAGGAGGAGAGACACACACAGCGCTTCCTGCTGCACGAGAGGAGAAACACACAGAGCGCCTCCTGCTGCACGGGAGGAGAAACGCACAGAGTGCCTCCTGCTGCACGGGAGGAGAAACACACAGAGCGCCATCTGTTGCTTGGGTTGAGAATCGCACAGAGCCCCCCCTGCTGAAGGAGGAGAAACACACAGAGCGCCTCCTGCTGCGCAGGAGGAGAAACACTCAGAGCACCTCCTGCTGCAAGAGAGGAGAAACAAACAGAGCGCCTCCTGCTGCACGGGAGGAGAAACATATAGAGCACCTCCTGCTGCAGGAGGAGAAAAACACAGAGCGCCTCCTGTTGAACGGGAGGTGAAACACACAGAGCACCTCCTGCTGCGCGGGAGGAAAAATACACAGAGCGCCTCGTGTTGCACGGGAGGAGAAACACACAGAGCACCTCCTGCTGCGCGGGAGGAGAAACACACAGAGCGCTTCCTGCTGCACGAGAGGAGAAACACACAGAGCGACTCCTGCTGCAGGAGGAAAAACACACAGAGTGTCTCCCGCTGCTCGGGAGGAGAAACTCACAGAGCGCCTCCTGCTGTTGCAGGAGAAACACACAGAGCGCCTCCTGCTGCTGCAGGAGGATAAACACACAGAGCGCCTCCTGCTGCGCGGGAGGAGAAACACTCAGAGCGCCTCCTGCTGCACGAGAGGAGAAACACACAGAGCGCCTCCTGCTGCAAGAGAGGAGAAACACACAGAGCGCCTCCTGCTGCACGGGAGGAGAAACACACAGAGCGCCTCCTGCTGCACGAGAGGACAAACACACAGAGCGCCCCCTGCTGCACGGGAGGAGAAACACATAGAGCACCTCCTGCTGCAGGAGGAGAAAAACACAGAGCGCCTCCTGTTGCACGGGAGGTGAAACACACAGAGCACCTCCTGCTGCGTGGGAGGAGAAACACACAGAGCGCCTCGTGCTTCACGGGAGGAGAAACACACAGAGCACCTCCTGCTGCGCGGGAGGAGAAACACACAGAGCGCCTCCTGCTGCAGGAGGAGAAACACACAGAGCGCCTCCTGCTGCAGGAGGAGAAACACACAGAGCGCATCCTGCTGCACGGGAGGAGAAACACACAGAGCGCCTCCTGCTGCGCCGGAGGAAAACACACAGAGCGCCTCCTGCTGCGCGGGAGGAGAAACACACAGAGCGCCTCCTGCTGCATGAGGAGAAACACACAGAGCGCCTCCTGCTGCTCGGGAGGAGAAACACACAGAGCACCTCCTGCTGCACGGGAAGAGAAACACACAGAGCGCCTCCTGCTGCACGGGAGGAGAAACACACAGAGCGCCTCCTGCTGCACAGTAGGAGAAACACACAGAGCGCCTCCTGCTGCAAGGGAGGAGAAACAGACAGAGTGCCTCCTGCTGCACGGGAGGAGAAACACACAGAGCGCCTCCTGCTGCATGAGGAGAAACACACAGAGCGCCTCCTGCTGCTGCAGGAGGAGAAACACACATAGCGCCTCCTGCTGTACGGGAGGAGAAACACACAGAGCGCCTCCTGCTGAACATGAGGAGAAACACACAGAGCGCCTCCTGCTGCTCGGGAGGAGAAACACACAGAGCGCCTCCTGATGTTGCAGGAGAAACACACAGAGCGCCTCCTGCTGCACGGGAGGAGAAACACACAGAGCGCCTCCTGCTGTTGCAGGAGGAGAAACACACAGAGCGCCTCCTGCTGCTGCAGGAGGAGAAACACACAGAGCGCCTCCTGCTGCACGAGAGGAGAAACACACAGAGCGCCTCCTGCTGCATGAGAGGAGAAACACACAGAGCGCCTCCTGCTGCATGAGAGGAGAAACACACAGAGCGCCTCCTGCTGCTGCAGGAGGAGAAACACACAGAGCGCCTCCTGCTGCTGCAGGAGGATAAACACACAGAGCGCCTCCTGCTGCTGAAGGAGGATAAACACAGAGAGCGCCTCCTGCTGCAGGAGGAGGAGAAACACACAGAGCGCCTCCTGCTGCTGCAGGAGGAGAAACACACAGAGCGCCTCCTGCTGCAGGAGGAGAAACACACAGAGCGCCTCCTGCTGCTGCAGGAGTAGAAACACACAGAGCGCCTCCTGCTGCAGGAGGAGAAACACACAGAGCGCATCCTGCTGCTGCAGGAGGAGAAACACACAGAGCGCCTCCTGCTGCAGGAGGAGAAACACACAGAGCGCCATCTGTTGCTTGGGAGGAGAATCGCACAGAGCGCCCCCTGCTGAAGGAGGAGAAACACACAGAGCGCCTCCTGCTGCGCGGGAGGAGAAACACTCAGAGCGCCTCCTGCTGCACGAGAGGAGAAACACACAGAGCGCCTCCTGCTGCAAGAGAGGAGAAACACACAGAGCGCCTCCTGCTGCACGGGAGGAGAAACACACAGAGCGCCTCCTGCTGCACGAGAGGACAAACACACAGAGCGCCCCCTGCTGCACGGGAGGAGAAACACACAGCGTGCCCCCTGCTGCACGGGAGGAGAAACACTCAGAGCGCCTCCTGCTGCATGAGAGGAGAAACACACAGAGCGCCTATTGCTGCACGAGAGGAGAAACACACAGACCGCCTCCTGCTGCACGGGAGGAGAAACACATAGAGCACCTCCTGCTGCAGGAGGAGAAAAACACAGAGCGCCTCCTGTTGCACGGGAGGTGAAACACACAGAGCACCTCCTGCTGCAGGAGGAGAGACACACAGAGCGCTTCCTGCTGCACGAGAGGAGAAACACACAAAGCGCCTCCTGCTGCACGGGAGGAGAAACGCACAGAGCGCCTCCTGCTGCACGGGAGGAGAAACACACAGAGCGCCACCTGTTGCTTTGGAGGAGAATCGCACAGAGCGCCCCCTGCTGAAGGAGGAGAAACACACAGAGCGCCTCCTGCTGCGCGGGAGGAGAAACACTCAGAGCGCCTCCTGCTGCACGAGAGGAGAAACACACAGAGCGCCTCCTGCTGCTCGAGAGGAGAAACACACAGAGCGCCTCCTGCTGCACGAGAGGAGAAACACACAGAGCGCCTCCTGCTGCACGGGAGGAGAAACAAATAGAGCACCTCCTGCTGCACGAGAGGAGAAACACACAGAGCGCCTCCTGCTGCACGGGAGGAGAAACAAATAGAGCACCTCCTGCTGCAGGAGGAGAAACACACAGAGCGCCTCCTGTTGCACGGGAGGTGAAACACACAGAGCACCTCCTGCTGCGCGGGAGGAGAAACACACAGAGCGTCTCCTGCTGCTCGGGAGGAGAAACTCACAGAGCACCTCCTGCTGCTGCAGGAGGAGAAACACACAGAGCGCCTCCTGCTGTTGCAGGAGAAACACACAGAGCGCCTCCTGCTGCACGGGAGGAGAAACACACAGAGCGCCCCCTGCTGAAGGAGGAGAAACACACAGAGCGCCTCCTGCTGCGCAGGAGGAGAAACACACAGAGCACCTCCTGCTGCAAGAGAGGAGAAACACACAGAGCGCCTCCTGCTGCACGGGAGGAGAAACACATAGAGAACCTCCTGCTGCAGGAGGAGAAAAACACACAGCGCCTCCTGCTGCACGAGAGGAGAAACACACAGAGCGCCTCCTGTTGCACGGGAGGTGAAACACACAGAGCACCTCCTGCTGCAGGAGGAGAGACACACACAGCGCTTCCTGCTGCACGAGAGGAGAAACACACAGAGCGCCTCCTGCTGCACGGGAGGAGAAACGCACAGAGTGCCTCCTGCTGCACGGGAGGAGAAACACACAGAGCGCCATCTGTTGCTTGGGTTGAGAATCGCACAGAGCCCCCCCTGCTGAAGGAGGAGAAACACACAGAGCGCCTCCTGCTGCGCAGGAGGAGAAACACTCAGAGCACCTCCTGCTGCAAGAGAGGAGAAACAAACAGAGCGCCTCCTGCTGCACGGGAGGAGAAACATATAGAGCACCTCCTGCTGCAGGAGGAGAAAAACACAGAGCGCCTCCTGTTGAACGGGAGGTGAAACACACAGAGCACCTCCTGCTGCGCGGGAGGAAAAATACACAGAGCGCCTCGTGTTGCACGGGAGGAGAAACACACAGAGCACCTCCTGCTGCGCGGGAGGAGAAACACACAGAGCGCTTCCTGCTGCACGAGAGGAGAAACACACAGAGCGACTCCTGCTGCAGGAGGAAAAACACACAGAGTGTCTCCCGCTGCTCGGGAGGAGAAACTCACAGAGCGCCTCCTGCTGTTGCAGGAGAAACACACAGAGCGCCTCCTGCTGCTGCAGGAGGATAAACACACAGAGCGCCTCCTGCTGCGCGGGAGGAGAAACACTCAGAGCGCCTCCTGCTGCACGAGAGGAGAAACACACAGAGCGCCTCCTGCTGCAAGAGAGGAGAAACACACAGAGCGCCTCCTGCTGCACGGGAGGAGAAACACACAGAGCGCCTCCTGCTGCACGAGAGGACAAACACACAGAGCGCCCCCTGCTGCACGGGAGGAGAAACACATAGAGCACCTCCTGCTGCAGGAGGAGAAAAACACAGAGCGCCTCCTGTTGCACGGGAGGTGAAACACACAGAGCACCTCCTGCTGCGTGGGAGGAGAAACACACAGAGCGCCTCGTGCTTCACGGGAGGAGAAACACACAGAGCACCTCCTGCTGCGCGGGAGGAGAAACACACAGAGCGCCTCCTGCTGCAGGAGGAGAAACACACAGAGCGCCTCCTGCTGCAGGAGGAGAAACACACAGAGCGCATCCTGCTGCACGGGAGGAGAAACACACAGAGCGCCTCCTGCTGCGCCGGAGGAAAACACACAGAGCGCCTCCTGCTGCGCGGGAGGAGAAACACACAGAGCGCCTCCTGCTGCATGAGGAGAAACACACAGAGCGCCTCCTGCTGCTCGGGAGGAGAAACACACAGAGCACCTCCTGCTGCACGGGAAGAGAAACACACAGAGCGCCTCCTGCTGCACGGGAGGAGAAACACACAGAGCGCCTCCTGCTGCACAGTAGGAGAAACACACAGAGCGCCTCCTGCTGCAAGGGAGGAGAAACAGACAGAGTGCCTCCTGCTGCACGGGAGGAGAAACACACAGAGCGCCTCCTGCTGCATGAGGAGAAACACACAGAGCGCCTCCTGCTGCTGCAGGAGGAGAAACACACATAGCGCCTCCTGCTGTACGGGAGGAGAAACACACAGAGCGCCTCCTGCTGCACATGAGGAGAAACACACAGAGCGCCTCCTGCTGCTCGGGAGGAGAAACACACAGAGCGCCTCCTGCTGCAGGAGGAAAAACACACAGAGCGTCTCCTGCTGCTCGGGAGGAGAAACTCACAGTGCGTCTCCTGCTGCTGCAGGAGGAAAAACACACAGAGCGTCTCCTGCTGCTGCAGGAGGAGAAACACACAGAGCGCCTCCTGATGTTGCAGGAGAAACACACAGAGCGCCTCCTGCTGCACGGGAGGAGAAACACACAGAGCGCCTCCTGCTGTTGCAGGAGGAGAAACACACAGAGCGCCTCCTGCTGCTGCAGGAGGAGAAACACACAGAGCGCCTCCTGCTGCACGAGAGGAGAAACACACAGAGCGCCTCCTGCTGCATGAGAGGAGAAACACACAGAGCGCCTCCTGCTGCATGAGAGGAGAAACACACAGAGCGCCTCCTGCTGCTGCAGGAGGAGAAACACACAGAGCGCCTCCTGCTGCTGCAGGAGGATAAACACACAGAGCGCCTCCTGCTGCTGAAGGAGGATAAACACAGAGAGCGCCTCCTGCTGCAGGAGGAGGAGAAACACACAGAGCGCCTCCTGCTGCTGCAGGAGGAGAAACACACAGAGCGCCTCCTGCTGCAGGAGGAGAAACACACAGAGCGCCTCCTGCTGCTGCAGGAGTAGAAACAAACAGAGCGCCTCCTGCTGCAGGAGGAGAAACACACAGAGCGCATCCTGCTGCTGCAGGAGGAGAAACACACAGAGCGCCTCCTGCTGCAGGAGGAGAAACACACAGAGCGCCATCTGTTGCTTGGGAGGAGAATCGCACAGAGCGCCCCCTGCTGAAGGAGGAGAAACACACAGAGCGCCTCCTGCTGCGCGGGAGGAGAAACACTCAGAGCGCCTCCTGCTGCACGAGAGGAGAAACACACAGAGCGCCTCCTGCTGCAAGAGAGGAGAAACACACAGAGCGCCTCCTGCTGCACGGGAGGAGAAACACACAGAGCGCCTCCTGCTGCACGAGAGGACAAACACACAGAGCGCCCCCTGCTGCACGGGAGGAGAAACACACAGCGTGCCCCCTGCTGCACGGGAGGAGAAACACTCAGAGCGCCTCCTGCTGCATGAGAGGAGAAACACACAGAGCGCCTATTGCTGCACGAGAGGAGAAACACACAGACCGCCTCCTGCTGCACGGGAGGAGAAACACATAGAGCACCTCCTGCTGCAGGAGGAGAAAAACACAGAGCGCCTCCTGTTGCACGGGAGGTGAAACACACAGAGCACCTCCTGCTGCAGGAGGAGAGACACACAGAGCGCTTCCTGCTGCACGAGAGGAGAAACACACAAAGCGCCTCCTGCTGCACGGGAGGAGAAACGCACAGAGCGCCTCCTGCTGCACGGGAGGAGAAACACACAGAGCGCCACCTGTTGCTTTGGAGGAGAATCGCACAGAGCGCCCCCTGCTGAAGGAGGAGAAACACACAGAGCGCCTCCTGCTGCGCGGGAGGAGAAACACTCAGAGCGCCTCCTGCTGCACGAGAGGAGAAACACACAGAGCGCCTCCTGCTGCTCGAGAGGAGAAACACACAGAGCGCCTCCTGCTGCACGAGAGGAGAAACACACAGAGCGCCTCCTGCTGCACGGGAGGAGAAACAAATAGAGCACCTCCTGCTGCAGGAGGAGAAACACACAGAGCGCCTCCTGTTGCACGGGAGGTGAAACACACAGAGCACCTCCTGCTGCGCGGGAGGAGAAACACACAGAGCGTCTCCTGCTGCTCGGGAGGAGAAACTCACAGAGCACCTCCTGCTGCTGCAGGAGGAGAAACACACAGAGCGCCTCCTGCTGTTGCAGGAGAAACACACAGAGCGCCTCCTGCTGCACGGGAGGAGAAACACACAGAGCGCCCCCTGCTGAAGGAGGAGAAACACACAGAGCGCCTCCTGCTGCGCAGGAGGAGAAACACACAGAGCACCTCCTGCTGCAAGAGAGGAGAAACACACAGAGCGCCTCCTGCTGCACGGGAGGAGAAACACATAGAGAACCTCCTGCTGCAGGAGGAGAAAAACACACAGCGCCTCCTGCTGCACGAGAGGAGAAACACACAGAGCGCCTCCTGCTGCACGGGAGGAGAAACACATAGAGCACCTCCTGCTGCAGGAGGAGAAACACACAGAGCGCCTCCTGTTGCACGGGAGGTGAAACACACAGAGCACCTCCTGCTGCAGGAGGAGAGACACACACAGCGCTTCCTGCTGCACGAGAGGAGAAACACACAGAGCGCCTCCTGCTGCACGGGAGGAGAAACACACAGAGCGCCTCCTGCTGCTCGGGAGGAGAAACGCACAGAGCGCCTCCTGCTGCACGGGAGGAGAAACACACAGAGCGCCACCTGTTGCTTGTGAGGAGAATCGCACAGAGCGCCCCCTGCTGAAGGAGGAGAAACACACAGAGCGCCTCCTGCTGCGCGGGAGGAGAAACACTGAGAGCGCCTCCTGCTGCACGAGAGGAGAAACACACAGAGCGCCTCCTGCTGCAAGAGATGAGAAACACACAGAGCGCTTCCTGCTGCACGAGAGGAGAAACACACAGAGCGCCTCCTACTGCACGGGAGGTGAAACACACAGAGCACCTCCTGCTGCGCGGGAGGAGAAACACACAGAGCGCCTCCTGCTGCATGAGAGGAGAAACACACAGAGCGCCTCCTGCTGCACGAGAGGAGAAACACACAGAGCGCCTCCTGCTGCACGGGAGGAGAAACACATAGAGCACCTCCTGCTGCAGGAGGAGAAAAACACAGAGCGCCTCCTGTTGCACGGGAGGTGAAACACACAGAGCACCTCCTGCTGCAGGAGGAGAGACACACAGAGCGCTTCCTGCTGCACGAGAGGAGAAACACACAAGCGCCTCCTGCTGCACGGGAGGAGAAACGCACAGAGCGCCTCCTGCTGCACGGGAGGAGAAACACACAGAGCGCCACCTGTTGCTTGGGAGGAGAATCGCACAGAGCGCCCCCTGCTGAAGGAGGAGAAACACACAGAGCGCCTCCTGCTGCGCGGGAGGAGCAACACTCAGAGCGCCTCCTGCTGCACGAGAGGAGAAACACACAGTGCGCCTCCTGCTGCTCGAGAGGAGAAACACACAGAGCGCCTCCTGCTGCACGGGAAGAGAAAAACACAGCGCGCCTCCTGCTGCACGGGAGGAGAAACACACAGAGCGCCTCCTGCTGCAAGGGAGGAGAAACAGACAGAGTGCCTCCTGCTGCACGGGAGGAGAAACACACAGAGCGCCTCCCGCTGCTCGGGAGGAGAAACACACAGAGCGCCTCCTGCTGCTGCGGGAGGAGAAACACACAGAGCGCCTCCTGCTGCTGCAGGAGGAGAAACACACATAGCGCCTCCTGCTGTACGGGAGGAGAAACACACAGAGCGCCTCCTGCTGCACATGAGGAGAAACACACAGAGCGCCTCCTGCTGCACGGGAGGAGAAACACACAGAGCGCCTCCTGCTGCTCGGGAGGAGAAACACACAGAGCGCCTCCTGCTGCAGGAGGAAAAACACACAGAGCGTCTCCTGCTGCTCGGGAGGAGAAACTCACAGAGCGCCTCCTGCTGCTGCAGGAGGAGAAACACACAGAGCGCCTCCTGCTGTTGCAGGAGGAGAAACACACAGAGCGCCTCCTGCTGCACGGGAGGAGAAACACACAGAGCGCCTCCTGCTGCTGCAGGAGGATAAACACACAGAGCGCCTCCTGCTGCTGCAGGAGGATAAACACAGAGCGCCTCCTGCTGCAGGAGGAGGAGAAACACACAGAGCGCCTCCTGCTGCTGCAGGAGGAGAAACACACAGAGCGCCTCCTGCTGCAGGAGGAGAAACACACAGAGCTCCTCCTGCTGCTGCAGGAGGAGAAACACACGGAGCGCCTCCTGCTGCAGGAGGATACACACACAGAGCGCCTCCTGCTGCTGCAGGAGGAGAAACACACAGAGCGCCTCCTGCTGCAGGAGGAGAAACTCACAGAGCGCCATCTGTTGCTTGGGAGGAGAATCGCACAGAGCGCCCCCTGCTGAAGGAGGAGAAACACACAGAGCGCCTCCTGCTGCGCAGGAGGAGAAACACACAGAGCACCTCCTGCTGCAAGAGAGGAGAAACACACAGAGCGCCTCCTGCTGCACGGGAGGAGAAACACACAGAGCGCCTCCTGCTGCACGGGAGGAGAAACACATAGAGCACCTCCTGCTGCAGGAGGAGAAACACACAGAGCGCCTCCTGTTACACGGGAGGTGAAACACACAGAGCACCTCCTGCTGCAGGAGGAGAGACACACAGAGCGCTTCCTGCTGCACGAGAGGAGAAACACACAGAGCGCCTCCTGCTGCACGGGAGGAGAAACACACAGAGCGCCCCCTGCTGAAGGAGGAGAAACACACAGAGCGCCTCCTGCTGCGCGGGAGGAGAAACACTGAGAGCGCCTCCTGCTGCAAGAGAGGAGAAACACACAGAGCGCCTCCTGCTGCAAGAGATGAGAAACACACAGAGCGCTTCCTGCTGCACGGGAGGAGAAACACACAGCGTGCCCCCTGCTGCACGGGAGGAGAAACACACAGAGCGCCACCTGCTGCACGGGAGGAGAAACACTCAGATCGCCTCCTGCTGCATGAGAGGAGAAACACACAGAGCGCCTCCTGCTGCACGAGAGGAGAAACACACAGAGCGCCTCCTGCTGCACGGGAGGAGAAACACATAGAGCACCTCCTGCTGCACGGGAGGAGAAACACTCAGATCGCCTCCTGCTGCACGAGAGGAGAAACACACAAGCGCCTCCTGCTGCACGGGAGGAGAAACGCACAGAGCGCCTCCTGCTGCACGGGAGGAGAAACACACAGAGCGCCACCTGTTGCTTGGGAGGAGAATCGCACAGAGCGCCCCCTGCTGAAGGAGGAGAAACACACAGAGCGCCTCCTGCTGCGCGGGAGGAGAAACACTCAGAGCGCCTCCTGCTGCACGAGAGGAGAAACACACAGAGCGCCTCCTGCTGCTCGAGAGGAGAAACACACAGAGCGCCTCCTGCTGCACGAGAGGAGAAACACACAGAGGGCCTCCTGCTGCACGGGAGGAGAAACAAACAGAGCACCTCCTGCTGCAGGAGGAGAAAAACACAGAGCGCCTCCTGTTGCACGGGAGGTGAAACACACAGAGCACCTCCTGCTGCGCGGGAGGAGAAACACACAGAGCACCTCGTGCTGCACGGGAGGAGAAACACACAGAGCACCTCCTGCTGCGCGGGAGGAGAAACACACAGAGCGCCTCCTGCTGCACGAGAGGAGAAACACACAGAGCGCCTCCTGCTACACGGGAGGAGAAACACATAGAGCGCCTCCTGCTGCAGGAGGAGAAACACACAGAGCGCATCCTGCTGCACGGGAGGAGAAACACACAGAGCGCCTCCTGCTGCGCCGGAGGAAAAACACTCAGAGCGCCTCCTGATGCGCGGGAGGAGAAACACACAGAGCGCCTCCTGCTGCATGAGGAGAAACACACAGAGCGCCTCCTGCTGCTCGGGAGGAGAAACACACAGAGCGCCTCCTGCTGCACGGGAAGAGAAACACACAGCGCGCCTCCTGCTGCACGGGAGGAGAAACACACAGAGCATCTCCTGCTGCACGGGAGGAGAAACACACAGAGCGCCTCCCGCTGCTCGGGAGGAGAAACACACAGAGCGCCTCCTGCTGCTGCAGGAGGAGAAACACACAGAGCGCCTCCTGCTGCTGCAGGAGGAGAAACACACATAGCGCCTCCTGCTGTACGGGAGGAGAAACACACAGAGCGCCTCCTGCTGCACATGAGGAGAAACACACAGAGCGCCTCCTGCTGCACGGGAGGAGAAACACACAGAGCGCCTCCTGCTGCTCGGGAGGAGAAACACACAGAGCGCCTCCTGCTGCAGGAGGAAAAACACACAGAGCGTCTCCTGCTGCACGGGAGGAGAAACACACAGAGCGCCTCCTGCTGCTGCAGGAGGATAAACACACAGAGCGCCTCCTGCTGCTGCAGGAGGATAAACACAGAGAGCGTCTCCTGCTGCAGGAGGAGGAGAAACACACAGAGCGCCTCCTGCTGCTGCAGGAGGAGAAACACACAGAGCGCCTCCTGCTGCAGGAGGAGAAACACACAGAGCACCTCCTGCTGCTGCAGGAGGAGAAACACACAGAGCGCCTCCTGCTGCAGGAGGAGAAACAAACATAGCGCCTCCTGCTGCTGCAGGAGGAGAAACACACAGAGCGCCTCCTGCTGTTGCAGGAGAAACACACAGCGCGCCTCCTGCTGCACGGGAGGAGAAACACACAGAGCGCCCCCTGCTGAAGGAGGAGAAACACACAGAGCGCCTCCTGCTGCGCAGGAGGAGAAACACACAGAGCACCTCCTGCTGCACTAGAGGAGAAACACACAGAGCGCCTCCTGCTGCACGGGAGGAGAAACACATAGAGAACCTCCTGCTGCAGGAGGAGAAAAACACACAGCGCCTCCTGCTGCACGAGAGGAGAAACACACAGAGCGCCTCCTGCTGCACGGGAGGAGAAACACATAGAGCACCTCCTGCTGCAGGAGGAGAAACACACAGAGCGCCTCCTGTTGCACGGGAGGTGAAACACACAGAGCACCTCCTGCTGCAGGAGGAGAGACACACAGAGCGCTTCCTGCTGCACGAGAGGAGAAACACACAGAGCGCCTCCTGCTGCACGGGAGGAGAAACACACAGAGCGCCTCCTGCTGCTCGGGAGGAGAAACGCACAGAGCGCCTCCTGCTGCACGGGAGGAGAAACACACAGAGCGCCACCTGCTGAAGGAGGAGAAACACACAGAGCGCCTCCTGCTGCGCGGGAGGAGAAACACTGAGAGCGCCTCCTGCTGCACGAGAGGAGAAACACACAGAGCGCCTCCTGCTGCAAGAGATGAGAAACACACAGAGCGCTTCCTGCTGCACGAGAGGAGAAACACACAGAGCGCCTCCTACTGCACGGGAGGTGAAACACACAGAGCACCTCCTGCTGCGCGGGAGGAGAAACACACAGAGCGCCTCCTGCTGCATGAGAGGAGAAACACACAGAGCGCCTCCTGCTGCACGAGAGGAGAAACACACAGAGCGCCTCCTGCTGCGCGGGAGGAGAAACACTGAGAGCGCCTCCTGCTGCACGAGAGGTGAAACACACAGAGCACCTCCTGCTGCAGGAGGAGAGACACACAGAGCGCTTCCTGCTGCACGAGAGGAGAAACACACAAGCGCCTCCTGCTGCACGGGAGGAGAAACGCACAGAGCGCCTCCTGCTGCACGGGAGGAGAAACACACAGAGCGCCACCTGTTGCTTGGGAGGAGAATCGCACAGAGCGCCCCCTGCTGAAGGAGGAGAAACACACAGAGCGCCTCCTGCTGCGCGGGAGGAGCAACACTCAGAGCGCCTCCTGCTGCACGAGAGGAGAAACACACAGTGCGCCTCCTGCTGCTCGAGAGGAGAAACACACAGAGCGCCTCCTGCTGCACGGGAAGAGAAAAACACAGCGCGCCTCCTGCTGCACGGGAGGAGAAACACACAGAGCGCCTCCTGCTGCAAGGGAGGAGAAACAGACAGAGTGCCTCCTGCTGCACGGGAGGAGAAACACACAGAGCGCCTCCCGCTGCTCGGGAGGAGAAACACACAGAGCGCCTCCTGCTGCTGCGGGAGGAGAAACACACAGAGCGCCTCCTGCTGCTGCAGGAGGAGAAACACACATAGCGCCTCCTGCTGTACGGGAGGAGAAACACACAGAGCGCCTCCTGCTGCACATGAGGAGAAACACACAGAGCGCCTCCTGCTGCACGGGAGGAGAAACACACAGAGCGCCTCCTGCTGCTCGGGAGGAGAAACACACAGAGCGCCTCCTGCTGCAGGAGGAAAAACACACAGAGCGTCTCCTGCTGCTCGGGAGGAGAAACTCACAGAGCGCCCCCTGCTGCTGCAGGAGGAGAAACACACAGAGCGCCTCCTGCTGTTGCAGGAGAAACACATAGAGCGCCTCCTGCTGCACGGGAGGAGAAACACACAGAGCGCCTCCTGCTGCTGCAGGAGGATAAACACACAGAGCGCCTCCTGCTGCTGCAGGAGGATAAACACAGAGCGCCTCCTGCTGCAGGAGGAGGAGAAACACACAGAGCGCCTCCTGCTGCTGCAGGAGGAGAAACACACAGAGCGCCTCCTGCTGCAGGAGGAGAAACACACAGAGCACCTCCTGCTGCTGCAGGAGGAGAAACACACGGAGCGCCTCCTGCTGCAGGAGGATACACACACAGAGCGCCTCCTGCTGCTGCAGGAGGAGAAACACACAGAGCGCCTCCTGCTGCAGGAGGAGAAACTCACAGAGCGCCATCTGTTGCTTGGGAGGAGAATCGCACAGAGCGCCCCCTGCTGAAGGAGGAGAAACACACAGAGCGCCTCCTGCTGCGCAGGAGGAGAAACACACAGAGCACCTCCTGCTGCAAGAGAGGAGAAACACACAGAGCGCCTCCTGCTGCACGGGAGGAGAAACACACAGAGCGCCTCCTGCTGCACGGGAGGAGAAACACATAGAGCACCTCCTGCTGCAGGAGGAGAAACACACAGAGCGCCTCCTGTTACACGGGAGGTGAAACACACAGAGCACCTCCTGCTGCAGGAGGAGAGACACACAGAGCGCCTCCTGCTGCACGGGAGGAGAAACACACAGAGCGCCCCCTGCTGAAGGAGGAGAAACACACAGAGCGCCTCCTGCTGCGCGGGAGGAGAAACACTGAGAGCGCCTCCTGCTGCACGAGAGGAGAAACACACAGAGCGCCTCCTGCTGCAAGAGATGAGAAACACACAGAGCGCTTCCTGCTGCACGGGAGGAGAAACACACAGCGTGCCCCCTGCTGCACGGGAGGAGAAACACACAGAGCGCCACCTGCTGCACGGGAGGAGAAACACTCAGATCGCCTCCTGCTGCATGAGAGGAGAAACACACAGAGCGCCTCCTGCTGCACGAGAGGAGAAACACACAGAGCGCCTCCTGCTGCACGGGAGGAGAAACACATAGAGCACCTCCTGCTGCAGGAGGAGAAACAAACATAGCGCCTCCTGCTGCTGCAGGAGGAGAAACACACAGAGCGCCTCCTGCTGTTGCAGGAGAAACACACAGCGCGCCTCCTGCTGCACGGGAGGAGAAACACACAGAGCGCCCCCTGCTGAAGGAGGAGAAACACACAGAGCGCCTCCTGCTGCGCAGGAGGAGAAACACACAGAGCACTTCCTGCTGCAAGAGAGGAGAAACACACAGAGCGCCTCCTGCTGCACGGGAGGAGAAACACATAGAGAACCTCCTGCTGCAGGAGGAGAAAAACACACAGCGCCTCCTGCTGCACGAGAGGAGAAACACACAGAGCGCCTCCTGCTGCACGGGAGGAGAAACACATAGAGCACCTCCTGCTGCAGGAGGAGAAACACACAGAGCGCCTCCTGTTGCACGGGAGGTGAAACACACAGAGCACCTCCTGCTGCAGGAGGAGAGACACACAGAGCGCTTCCTGCTGCACGAGAGGAGAAACACACAGAGCGCCTCCTGCTGCACGGGAGGAGAAACACACAGAGCGCCTCCTGCTGCTCGGGAGGAGAAACGCACAGAGCGCCTCCTGCTGCACGGGAGGAGAAACACACAGAGCGCCACCTGTTGCTTGTGAGGAGAATCGCACAGAGCGCCCCCTGCTGAAGGAGGAGAAACACACAGAGCGCCTCCTGCTGCGCGGGAGGAGAAACTCTGAGAGCGCCTCCTGCTGCACGAGAGGAGAAACACACAGAGCGCCTCCTGCTGCAAGAGATGAGAAACACACAGAGCGCTTCCTGCTGCACGAGAGGAGAAACACACAGAGCGCCTCCTACTGCACGGGAGGTGAAACACACAGAGCACCTCCTGCTGCGCGGGAGGAGAAACACACAGAGCGCCTCCTGCTGCATGAGAGGAGAAACACACAGAGCGCCTCCTGCTGCACGAGAGGAGAAACACACAGAGCGCCTCCTGCTGCACGGGAGGAGAAACACATAGAGCACCTCCTGCTGCAGGAGGAGAAAAACACAGAGCGCCTCCTGTTGCACGGGAGGTGAAACACACAGAGCACCTCCTGCTGCAGGAGGAGAGACACACAGAGCGCTTCCTGCTGCACGAGAGGAGAAACACACAAGCGCCTCCTGCTGCACGGGAGGAGAAACGCACAGAGCGCCTCCTGCTGCACGGGAGGAGAAACACACAGAGCGCCACCTGTTGCTTGGGAGGAGAATCGCACAGAGCGCCCCCTGCTGAAGGAGGAGAAACACACAGAGCGCCTCCTGCTGCGCGGGAGGAGCAACACTCAGAGCGCCTCCTGCTGCACGAGAGGAGAAACACACAGTGCGCCTCCTGCTGCTCGAGAGGAGAAACACACAGAGCGCCTCCTGCTGCACGGGAAGAGAAAAACACAGCGCGCCTCCTGCTGCACGGGAGGAGAAACACACAGAGCGCCTCCTGCTGCAAGGGAGGAGAAACAGACAGAGTGCCTCCTGCTGCACGGGAGGAGAAACACACAGAGCGCCTCCCGCTGCTCGGGAGGAGAAACACACAGAGCGCCTCCTGCTGCTGCGGGAGGAGAAACACACAGAGCGCCTCCTGCTGCTGCAGGAGGAGAAACACACATAGCGCCTCCTGCTGTACGGGAGGAGAAACACACAGAGCGCCTCCTGCTGCACATGAGGAGAAACACACAGAGCGCCTCCTGCTGCACGGGAGGAGAAACACACAGAGCGCCTCCTGCTGCTCGGGAGGAGAAACACACAGAGCGCCTCCTGCTGCAGGAGGAAAAACACACAGAGCGTCTCCTGCTGCTCGGGAGGAGAAACTCACAGAGCGCCCCCTGCTGCTGCAGGAGGAGAAACACACAGAGCGCCTCCTGCTGTTGCAGGAGAAACACATAGAGCGCCTCCTGCTGCACGGGAGGAGAAACACACAGAGCGCCTCCTGCTGCTGCAGGAGGATAAACACACAGAGCGCCTCCTGCTGCTGCAGGAGGATAAACACAGAGCGCCTCCTGCTGCAGGAGGAGGAGAAACACACAGAGCGCCTCCTGCTGCTGCAGGAGGAGAAACACACAGAGCGCCTCCTGCTGCAGGAGGAGAAACACACAGAGCACCTCCTGCTGCTGCAGGAGGAGAAACACACGGAGCGCCTCCTGCTGCAGGAGGATACACACACAGAGCGCCTCCTGCTGCTGCAGGAGGAGAAACACACAGAGCGCCTCCTGCTGCAGGAGGAGAAACTCACAGAGCGCCATCTGTTGCTTGGGAGGAGAATCGCACAGAGCGCCCCCTGCTGATGGAGGAGAAACACACAGAGCGCCTCCTGCTGCGCAGGAGGAGAAACACACAGAGCACCTCCTGCTGCAAGAGAGGAGAAACACACAGAGCGCCTCCTGCTGCACGGGAGGGGAAACACACAGAGCGCCTCCTGCTGCACGGGAGGAGAAACACATAGAGCACCTCCTGCTGCAGGAGGAGAAACACACAGAGCGCCTCCTGTTACACGGGAGGTGAAACACACAGAGCACCTCCTGCTGCAGGAGGAGAGACACACAGAGCGCTTCCTGCTGCACGAGAGGAGAAACACACAGAGCGCCTCCTGCTGCACGGGAGGAGAAACACACAGAGCGCCCCCTGCTGAAGGAGGAGAAACACACAGAGCGCCTCCTGCTGCGCGGGAGGAGAAACACTGAGAGCGCCTCCTGCTGCACGAGAGGAGAAACACACAGAGCGCCTCCTGCTGCAAGAGATGAGAAACACACAGAGCGCTTCCTGCTGCACGGGAGGAGAAACACACAGCGTGCCCCCTGCTGCACGGGAGGAGAAACACACAGAGCGCCACCTGTTGCACGGGAGGAGAAACACTCAGATCGCCTCCTGCTGCATGAGAGGAGAAACACACAGAGCGCCTCCTGCTGCACGAGAGGAGAAACACACAGAGCGCCTCCTGCTGCACGGGAGGAGAAACACATAGAGCACCTCCTGCTGCAGGAGGAGAGACACATAGAGCGCTTCCTGCTGCACGAGAGGAGAAACACACAAGCGCCTCCTGCTGCACGGGAGGAGAAACGCACAGAGCGCCTCCTGCTGCACGGGAGGAGAAACACACAGAGCGCCACCTGTTGCTTGGGAGGAGAATCGCACAGAGCGCCCCCTGCTGAAGGAGGAGAAACACACAGAGCGCCTCCTGCTGCGCGGGAGGAGAAACACTCAGAGCGCCTCCTGCTGCACGAGAGGAGAAACACACAGAGCGCCTCCTGCTGCTCGAGAGGAGAAACACACAGAGCGCCTCCTGCTGCACGAGAGGAGAAACACACAGAGGGCCTCCTGCTGCACGGGAGGAGAAACAAACAGAGCACCTCCTGCTGCAGGAGGAGAAAAACACAGAGCGCCTCCTGTTGCTGCAGGAGGATAAACACACAGAGCACCTCCTGCTGCGCGGGAGGAGAAACACACAGAGCACCTCGTGCTGCACGGGAGGAGAAACACACAGAGCACCTCCTGCTGCGCGGGAGGAGAAACACACAGAGCGCCTCCTGCTGCACGAGAGGAGAAACACACAGAGCGCCTCCTGCTACACGGGAGGAGAAACACATAGAGCGCCTCCTGCTGCAGGAGGAGAAACACACAGAGCGCATCCTGCTGCACGGGAGGAGAAACACACAGAGCGCCTCCTGCTGCGCCGGAGGAAAAACACTCAGAGCGCCTCCTGATGCGCGGGAGGAGAAACACACAGAGCGCCTCCTGCTGCATGAGGAGAAACACACAGAGCGCCTCCTGCTGCTCGGGAGGAGAAACACACAGAGCGCCTCCTGCTGCACGGGAAGAGAAACACACAGCGCGCCTCCTGCTGCACGGGAGGAGAAACACACAGAGCGCCTCCTGCTGCACGGGAGGAGAAACACACAGAGCGCCTCCCGCTGCTCGGGAGGAGAAACACACAGAGCGCCTCCTGCTGCTGCAGGAGGAGAAACACACAGAGCGCCTCCTGCTGCTGCAGGAGGAGAAACACACATAGCGCCTCCTGCTGTACGGGAGGAGAAACACACAGAGCGCCTCCTGCTGCACATGAGGAGAAACACACAGAGCGCCTCCTGCTGCACGGGAGGAGAAACACACAGAGCGCCTCCTGCTGCTCGGGAGGAGAAACACACAGAGCGCCTCCTGCTGCAGGAGGAAAAACACACAGAGCGTCTCCTGCTGCACGGGAGGAGAAACACACAGAGCGCCTCCTGCTGCTGCAGGAGGATAAACACACAGAGCGCCTCCTGCTGCTGCAGGAGGATAAACACAGAGAGCGCCTCCTGCTGCAGGAGTCGAAACACACAGAGCGCCTCCTGCTGCAAGAGATGAGAAACACACAGCGTGCCCCCTGCTGCACGGGAGGAGAAACACACAGAGCGCCACCTGCTGCTCGGGAGGAGAAACACACAGAGCGCCTCCTGCTGCTGCAGGAGGAGAAACACACAGAGCGCCTCCTGCTGCTGCAGGAGGAGAAACACACATAGCGCCTCCTGCTGTACGGGAGGAGAAACACACAGAGCGCCTCCTGCTGCACATGAGGAGAAACACACAGAGCGCCTCCTGCTGCACGGGAGGAGAAACACACAGAGCGCCTCCTGCTGCTCGGGAGGAGAAACACACAGAGCGCCTCCTGCTGCAGGAGGAAAAACACACAGAGCGTCTCCTGCTGCACGGGAGGAGAAACACACAGAGCGCCTCCTGCTGCTGCAGGAGGATAAACACACAGAGCGCCTCCTGCTGCTGCAGGAGGATAAACACAGAGAGCGCCTCCTGCTGCAGGAGGAGGAGAAACACACAGAGCGCCTCCTGCTGCTGCAGGAGGAGAAACACACAGAGCGCCTCCTGCTGCAGGAGGAGAAACACACAGAGCACCTCCTGCTGCTGCAGGAGGAGAAACACACAGAGCGCCTCCTGCTGCAGGAGGAGAAACAAACATAGCGCCTCCTGCTGCTGCAGGAGGAGAAACACACAGAGCGCCTCCTGCTGCAGGAGTCGAAACACACAGAGCGCCTCCTGCTGCAAGAGATGAGAAACACACAGAGCGCCTCCTGCTGCACGGGAGGAGAAACACACAGCGTGCCCCCTGCTGCACGGGAGGAGAAACACACAGAGCGCCACCTGCTGCACGGGAGGAGAAACACTCAGATCGCCTCCTGCTGCATGAGAGGAGAAACACACAGAGCGCCTCCTGCTGCACGAGAGGAGAAACACACAGAGCGCCTCCTGCTGCACGGGAGGAGAAACACATAGAGCACCTCCTGCTGCAGGAGGAGAAAAACACAGAGCGCCTCCTGTTGCACGGGAGGTGAAACACACAGGGCACCTCCTGCTGCAGGGGGAGAGACACACAGAGCGCTTCCTGCTGCACGAGAGGAGAAACACACAAGCGCCTCCTGCTGCACGGGAGGAGAAACGCACAGAGCGCCTCCTGCTGCACGGGAGGAGAAACACACAGAGCGCCACCTGTTGCTTGGGAGGAGAATCGCACAGAGCGCCCCCTGCTGAAGGAGGAGAAACACACAGAGCGCCTCCTGCTGCGCGGGAGGAGAAACACTCAGAGCGCCTCCTGCTGCACGAGAGGAGAAACACACAGAGCGCCTCCTGCTGCTCGAGAGGAGAAACACACAGAGCGCCTCCTGCTGCACGAGAGGAGAAACACACAGAGGGCCTCCTGCTGCACGGGAGGAGAATCAAACAGAGCACCTCCTGCTGCAGGAGGAGAAAAACACAGAGCGCCTCCTGTTGCACGGGAGGTGAAACACACAGAGCACCTCCTGCTGCGCGGGAGGAGAAACACACAGAGCACCTCGTGCTGCACGGGAGGAGAAACACACAGAGCACCTCCTGCTGCGCGGGAGGAGAAACACACAGAGCGCCTCCTGCTGCACGAGAGGAGAAACACACAGAGCGCCTCCTGCTACACGGGAGGAGAAACACATAGAGCGCCTCCTGCAGCAGGAGGAGAAACACACAGAGCGCATCCTGCTGCACGGGAGGAGAAACACACAGAGCGCCTCCTGCTGCGCCGGAGGAAAAACACTCAGAGCGCCTCCTGATGCGCGGGAGGAGAAACACACAGAGCGCCTCCTGCTGCATGAGGAGAAACACACAGAGCGCCTCCTGCTGCTCGGGAGGAGAAACACACAGAGCGCCTCCTGCTGCACGGGAAGAGAAACACACAGCGCGCCTCCTGCTGCACGGGAGGAGAAACACACAGAGCGCCTCCTGCTGCACGGGAGGAGAAACACACAGAGCGCCTCCCGCTGCTCGGGAGGAGAAACACACAGAGCGCCTCCTGCTGCTGCAGGAGGAGAAACACACAGAGCGCCTCCTGCTGCTGCAGGAGGAGAAACACACATAGCGCCTCCTGCTGTACGGGAGGAGAAACACACAGAGCGCCTCCTGCTGCACATGAGGAGAAACACACAGAGCGCCTCCTGCTGCACGGGAGGAGAAACACACAGAGCGCCTCCTGCTGCTCGGGAGGAGAAACACACAGAGCGCCTCCTGCTGCAGGAGGAAAAACACACAGAGCGTCTCCTGCTGCACGGGAGGAGAAACACACAGAGCGCCTCCTGCTGCTGCAGGAGGATAAACACACAGAGCGCCTCCTGCTGCTGCAGGAGGATAAACACAGAGAGCGCCTCCTGCTGCAGGAGGAGAAACACACAGAGCACCTCCTGCTGCTGCAGGAGGAGAAACACACAGAGCGCCTCCTGCTGCAGGAGGAGAAACAAACAGAGCGCCTCCTGCTGCTGCAGGAGGAGAAACACACAGAGCGCCTCCTGCTGCAGGAGTCGAAACACACAGAGCGCCTCCTGCTGCAGGAGGAGAAACACACAGAGCGCCTCTTGATGCTGCAGGAGGAGAAACACACTGAGCGCCTCCTGCTGCAGGAGGAGAAACACACAGAGCGCCTCCTGCTTGGGAGGAGAATCGCACAGAGCGCCCCCTGCTGAAGGAGGAGAAACACACAGAGCGCCTCCTGCTGCGCAGGAGGAGAAATACTCAGAGCACCTCCTGCTGCAAGAGAGGAGAAACACACAGAGCGCCTCGTGCTGCACGGGAGGAGAAACACATAGAGCACCTCCTGCTGCAGGAGGAGAAAAACACAGAGCGCCTCCTGTTGCACGGGAGGTGAAACACACAGAGCACCTCCTGCTGCGCTGGAGAAAAAACACACAGAGCGCCTCGTGTTGCATGGGAGGAGAAACACACAGAGCACCTCCTGCTGCGCCGGAGTAGAAACACACAGAGCGCCTCCTGCTGCACGAGAGGAGAAAAACACAGAGCGCCTCCTGCTGCACGGGAGGAGAAACACATAGAGCACCTCCTGCTGCAGGAGGAGAAACACACAGAGCGCCTCCTGTTGCACGGGAGGTGAAACACAGAGAGCACCTCCTGCTGCAGGAGGAGAGACACACAGAGCCCTTCCTGCTGCACGAGAGGAGAAACACACAGAGCGCCTCCTGCTGCACGGGAGGAGAAACACATAGAGCACCTCCTGCTGCAGGAGGAGAAACACACAGAGCGCCTCCTGTTGCACGGGAGGTGAAACACACAGAGCACCTCCTGCTGCAGGAGGAGAGACACACAGAGCGCTTCCTGCTGAACGAGATGAGAAACACACAGAGTGCCTCCTGCTGCACGGGAGGAGAAACAAATAGAGCACCTCCTGCTGCAGGAGGAGAAACACACAGAGCGCCTCCTGCTGCAGGAGGAGAAACACACAGAGCACCTCCTGCTGCTGCAGGAGGAGAAACACACAGAGCGCCTCCTGCTGCAGGAGGAGAAACACACAGAGCGCCTCCTGCTGCTGCAGGAGGAGAAACACACAGAGCGCCTCCTGCTGCAGGAGGAGAAACACACAGAGCGCCTCCTGCTGCAGGAGGAGAAACACACAGAGCGCCTCCTGCTGCGCGGGAGGAGAAACACTCAGAGCGCCTCCTGCTGCACGAGAGGAGAAACACACAGAGCGCCTCCTGCTGCTCGAGAGGAGAAACACACAGAGCGCCTCCTGCTGCTCGAGAGGAGAAACACACAGAGCGCCTCCTGCTGCACGGGAGGAGAAACAAACAGAGCACCTCCTGCTGCAGGAGGAGAAAAACACAGAGCGCCTCCTGTTGCACGGGAGGTGAAACACAGAGAGCACCTCCTGCTGCAGGAGGAGAGACACACAGAGCCCTTCCTGCTGCACGAGAGGAGAAACACACAGAGCGCCTCCTGCTGCACGGGAGGAGAAACACATAGAGCACCTCCTGCTGCAGGAGGAGAAAAACACAGAGCGCCTCCTGTTGCACGGGAGGTGAAACACACAGAGCACCTCCTGCTGCAGGAGGAGAGACACACAGAGCGCTTCCTGCTGAACGAGAGGAGAAACACACAGAGCGCCTCCTGCTGCACGGGAGGAGAAACAAATAGAGCACCTCCTGCTGCAGAAGGAGAAACACACAGAGCGCCTCCTGCTGCAGGAGGAGAAACACACAGAGCACCTCCTGCTGCTGCAGGAGGAGAAACACACAGAGCGCCTCCTGCTGCAGGAGGAGAAACACACAGAGCGCCTCCTGCTGCTGCAGGAGGAGAAACACACAGAGCGCCTCCTGCTGCAGGAGGAGAAACACACAGAGCGCCTCCTGCTGCAGGAGGAGAAACAAACAGAGCGCCTCCTGCTGCGCGGGAGGAGAAACACTCAGAGCGCCTCCTGCTGCACGAGAGGAGAAACACACAGAGCGCCGCCTGCTGCTCGAGAGGAGAAACACACAGAGCGCCTCCTGCTGCTCGAGAGGAGAAACACACAGAGCGCCTCCTGCTGCACGGGAGGAGAAACAAACAGAGCACCTCCTGCTGCAGGAGGAGAAAAACACAGAGCGCCTCCTGTTGCACGGGAGGTGAAACACACAGAGCACCTCCTGCTGCGCGGGAGGAGAAACACACAGAGCACCTCGTGCTGCACGGGAGGAGAAACACACAGAGCACCTCCTGCTGCGCGGGAGGAGAAACACACAGAGCGCCTCCTGCTGCACGAGAGGAGAAACACACAGAGCGCCTCCTGCTACACGGGAGGAGAAACACATAGAGCGCCTCCTGCTGCAGGAGGAGAAACACACAGAGCGCATCCTGCTGCACGGGAGGAGAAACACACAGAGCGCCTCCTGCTGCGCCGGAGGAAAAACACTCAGAGCGCCTCCTGATGCGCGGGAGGAGAAACACACAGAGCGCCTCCTGCTGCATGAGGAGAAACACACAGAGCGCCTCCTGCTGCTCGGGAAGAGAAACACACAGCGCGCCTCCTGCTGCACGGGAGGAGAAACACACAGAGCGCCTCCTGCTGCACGGGAGGAGAAACACACAGAGCGCCTCCCGCTGCTCGGGAGGAGAAACACACAGAGCGCCTCCTGCTGCTGCAGGAGGAGAAACACACATAGCGCCTCCTGCTGTACGGGAGGAGAAACACACAGAGCGCCTCCTGCTGCACATGAGGAGAAACACACAGAGCGCCTCCTGCTGCACGGGAGGAGAAACACACAGAGCGCCTCCTGCTGCTCGGGAGGAGAAACACACAGAGCGCCTCCTGCTGCAGGAGGAAAAACACACAGAGCGTCTCCTGCTGCACGGGAGGAGAAACACACAGAGCGCCTCCTGCTGCTGCAGGAGGATAAACACACAGAGCGCCTCCTGCTGCTGCAGGAGGATAAACACAGAGAGCGCCTCCTGCTGCAGGAGGAGGAGAAACACACAGAGCGCCTCCTGCTGCTGCAGGAGGAGAAACACACAGAGCGCCTCCTGCTGCAGGAGGAGAAACACACAGAGCACCTCCTGCTGCTGCAGGAGGAGAAACACACAGAGCGCCTCCTGCTGCAGGAGGAGAAACAAACAGAGCGCCTCCTGCTGCTGCAGGAGGAGAAACACACAGAGCGCCTCCTGCTGTAGGAGTCGAAACACACAGAGCGCCTCCTGCTGCAGGAGGAGAAACACACAGAGCGCCTCTTGATGCTGCAGGAGGAGAAACACACTGAGCGCCTCCTGCTGCAGGAGGAGAAACACACAGAGCGCCTCCTGCTTGGGAGGAGAATCGCACAGAGCGCCCCCTGCTGAAGGAGGAGAAACACACAGAGCGCCTCCTGCTGCGCAGGAGGAGAAATACTCAGAGCACCTCCTGCTGCAAGAGAGGAGAAACACAGAGCGCCTCGTGCTGCACGGGAGGAGAAACACATAGAGCACCTCCTGCTGCAGGAGGAGAAAAACACAGAGCGCCTCCTGTTGCACGGGAGGTGAAACACACAGAGCACCTCCTGCTGCGCTGGAGAAAAAACACACAGAGCGCCTCGTGTTGCATGGGAGGAGAAACACACAGAGCACCTCCTGCTGCGCCGGAGTAGAAACACACAGAGCGCCTCCTGCTGCACGAGAGGAGAAAAACACAGAGCGCCTCCTGCTGCACGGGAGGAGAAACACATAGAGCACCTCCTGCTGCAGGAGGAGAAACACACAGAGCGCCTCCTGTTGCACGGGAGGTGAAACACAGAGAGCACCTCCTGCTGCAGGAGGAGAGACACACAGAGCCCTTCCTGCTGCACGAGAGGAGAAACACACAGAGCGCCTCCTGCTGCACGGGAGGAGAAACACATAGAGCACCTCCTGCTGCAGGAGGAGAAACACACAGAGCGCCTCCTGTTGCACGGGAGGTGAAACACACAGAGCACCTCCTGCTGCGGGAGGAGAGACACACAGAGCGCTTCCTGCTGAACGAGAGGAGAAACACACAGAGCACCTCCTGCTGCGGGAGGAGAGACACACAGAGCGCTTCCTGCTGAACGAGAGGAGAAACACACAGAGCGCCTCCTGCTGCACGGGAGGAGAAACAAATAGAGCACCTCCTGCTGCAGGAGGAGAAACACACAGAGCGCCTCCTGCTGCAGGAGGAGAAACACACAGAGCACCTCCTGCTGCTGCAGGAGGAGAAACACACAGAGCGCCTCCTGTTGCAGGAGGAGAAACACACAGAGCGCCTCCTGCTGCTGCAGGAGGAGAAACACACAGAGCGCCTCCTGCTGCAGGAGGAGAAACACACAGAGCGCCTCCTGCTGCAGGAGGAGAAACACACAGAGCGCCTCCTGCTGCTGCAGGAGGAGAAACACACAGAGCGCCTCCTGCTGCAGGAGGAGAAACACAAAGAGCGCCTCCTGCTGCAGGAGGAGAAACACAGAGAGCGCCTCCTGCTGCAGGAGGAGAAACACACAGAGCGCCTCCTGCTGCACGGGAGGAGAAACACTCAGAGCGCCTCCTGCTGCATGAGAGGAGAAACACACAGAGCGCCTTCTGCTGCTGCAGGAGGAGAAACACACAGAGCGCCTCCTGCTGCACGAGAGGAGAAACACACAGAGCGCCTCCTGCTGCATGAGAGGAGAAACACACAGAGCGCCTCCTGCTGCTGCAGGAGGAGAAACACACAGAGCGCCTCCTGCTGCACGAGAAGAGAAACACACAGAGCGCCTCCTGCTGCGCGGGAGGAGAAACACATAGAGCACCTCCTGCTGCACGAGAGGAGAAACCCTCAGAGCGCCTCCTGCTGCACGAGAGGAGAAACACACAGAGCGCCTCCTGCTGCACGAGAGGAGAAACACACAGAGCGCCTCCTGCTGCACGGGAGGATAAACACATAGAGCACCTCCTGCTGCAGGAGGAGAAAAACACAGAGCGCCTCCTGTTGCACGGGAGGTGAAACACACAGAGCACCTCCTGCTGCGCGGGAGGAGAAACACACATAGCGCCTCCTGCTGCACGGGAGGACAAACACACAGAGCGCCTCCTGCTGCGCGGGAGGAGAAACACAACGAGCGCCTCCTGCTGCACGAGAGGAGAAACACACAGAACGCCTCCTGCTGCACGGGAGGAGAAACACATAGAGCACCTCCTGCTGCAGGAGGAGAAACACACAGAGCGCCTCCTGTTGCACGGGAGGTGAAACACACAGAGCACCTCCTGCTGCAGGAGGAGAGACACACAGAGCGCTTCCTGCTGCACGAGAGGAGAAACACACAGAGCGCCTCCTGCTGCACGGGAGGAGAAACGCACAGAGTGCCTCCTGCTGCACGGGAGGAGAAACACACAGAGCGCCATCTGTTGCTTGGGATGAGAATCGCACAGAGCGCCCCCTGCTGAAGGAGGAGAAACACACAGAGCGCCTCCTGCTGCGCAGGAGGAGAAACACTCAGAGCACCTCCTGCTGCAAGAGAGGAGAAACACAGAGCGCCTCCTGCTGCACGGGAGGAGAAACACATAGAGCACCTCCTTCTGCAGGAGGAGAAAAACACAGAGCGCCTCCTGTTGCACGGGAGGTGAAACACACAGAGCACCTCCTGCTGCGCGGGAGGAAAAATACACAAAGCGCCTCGTGTTGCACGGGAGGAGAAACACACAGAGCACCTCCTGCTGCGCGGGAGGAGAAACACACAGAGCGCCTCCTGCTGCACGGGAGGACAAACACACAGAGCGCCTCCTGCTGCGCGGGAGGAGAAACACACAGAGCGCCTCCTGCTGCACGAGAGGAGAAACACACAGAACGCCTCCTGCTGCACGGGAGGAGAAACACATAGAGCACCTCCTGCTGCAGGAGGAGAAACACACAGCGCGCCTCCTGTTGCACGGGAGGTGAAACACACAGAGCACCTCCTGCTGCAGGAGGAGAGACAAACAGAGCGCTTCCTGCTGCACGAGAGGAGAAACACACAGAGCGCCTCCTGCTGCACGGGAGGAGAAACGCACAGAGTGCCTCCTGCTGCACGGGAGGAGAAACACACAGAGCGCCATCTGTTGCTTGGGATGAGAATCGCACAGAGCGCCCCCTGCTGAAGGAGGAGAAACACACAGAGCGCCTCCTGCTGCGCAGGAGGAGAAACACTCAGAGCACCTCCTGCTGCAAGAGAGGAGAAACACACAGAGCGCCTCCTGCTGCACGGGAGGAGAAACACATAGAGCACCTCCTGCTGCAGGAGGAGAAAAACACAGAGCGCCTCCTGTTGCACGGGAGGTGAAACACACAGAGCACCTCCTGCTGCGCGGGAGGAAAAATAAACAGAGCGCCTCGTGTTGCACGGGAGGAGAAACACACAGAGCACCTCCTGCTGCGCGGGAGGAGAAACACACAGAGCGCCTCCTGCTGCACGAGAGGAGAAACACACAGAGCGCCTCCTGCTGCACGGGAGGAGAAACACATAGAGCACCTCCTGCTGCAGGAGGAGAAACACACAGAGCGCCTCCTGTTGCACGGGAGGTGAAACACACAGAGCACCTCCTGCTGCAGGAGGAGAGACACATAGGGCGCTTCCTGCTGCACGAGAGGAGAAACACACAGAGCGCCTCCTGCTGTGCGGGAGGAGAAACACTCAGAGCGCCTCCTGCTGCACGAGAGGAGAAACACACAGAGCGCCTCCTGCTGCAAGAGAGGAGAAACACACAGAGCGCCTCCTGCTGCACGGGAGGAGAAACACAGAGAGCGCCTCCTGCTGCACGAGAGGACAAACACACAGAGCACCTCCTGCTGCTGCAGGAGGAGAAACACACAGAGCGCCTCCTGCTGCAGGAGGAGAAACAAACAGAGCGCCTCCTGCTGCTGCAGGAGGAGAAACACACAGAGCGCCTCCTGCTGCAGGAGGAGAAACACACAGAGCGCCTCCTGCTGCAGGAGGAGAAACACACAGAGCGCCTCTTGATGCTGCAGGAGGAGAAACACACACAGCGCCTCCTGCTGCAGGAGGAGAAACACACAGAGCGCCTCCTGCTGCAGGAGGAGAAACACACAGAGCGCCTCCTGCTGCACGGGAGGAGAAACACTCAGAGCGCCTCCTGCTGCATGAGAGGAGAAACACACAGAGCGCCTTCTGCTGCTGCAGGAGGAGAAACACACAGAGCGCCTCCTGCTGCACGAGAGGAGAAACACACAGAGCGCCTCCTGCTGCATGAGAGGAGAAACACACAGAGCACAGAGCGCCTCCTGCTGCTGCAGGAGGAGAAACACACAGAGCGCCTCCTGCTGCATGAGAGGAGAAACACACAGAGCGCCTCCTGCCGCTGCAGGAGGAGAAACACACAGAGCGCCTCCTGCTGCACGAGAAGAGAAACACACAGAGCGCCTCCTGCTGCGCGGGAGGAGAAACACATAGAGCACCTCCTGCTGCACGAGAGGAGAAAACCTCAGAGCGCCTCCTGCTGCACGAGAGGAGAAACACACAGAGCGCCTCCTGCTGCACGAGAGGAGAAACACACAGAGCGCCTCCTGCTGCACGGGAGGATAAACACATAGAGCACCTCCTGCTGCAGGAGGAGAAAAACACAGAGCGCCTCCTGTTGCACGGGAGGTGAAACACACAGAGCACCTCGTGCTGCGCGGGAGGAGAAACACACAGGGCGCCTCCTGCTGCACGGGAGGACAAACACACAGAGCGCCTCCTGCTGCGCGGGAGGAGAAACACACAGAGCGCCTCCTGCTGCACGAGAGGAGAAACACACAGAGCGCCTCCTGCTGCACGGGAGGAGAAACACATAGAGCACCTCCTGCTGCAGGAGGAGAAACACACAGAGCGCCTCCTGTTGCACTGGAGGTGAAACACACAGAGCACCTCCTGCTGCAGGAGGAGAGACAAACAGAGCGCTTCCTGCTGCACGAGAGGAGAAACACACAGAGCGCCTCCTGCTGCACGGGAGGAGAAACGCACAGAGCGCCTCCTGCTGCACGGGAGGAGAAACACACAGAGCGCCATCTGTTGCTTGGGAGGAGAATCGCACAGAGCGCCCCCTGCTGAAGGAGAAGAAACACACAGAGCGCCTCCTGCTGAGCAGGAGGAGAAATACTCAGAGCACCTCCTGCTGCAAGAGAGGAGAAACACACAGAGCGCCTCGTGCTGCACGGGAGGAGAAACACATAGAGCACCTCCTGCTGCAGGAGGAGAAAAACACAGAGCGCCTCCTGTTGCACGGGAGGTGAAACACACAGAGCACCTCCTGCTGCGCTGGAGAAAAAACACACAGAGCGCCTCGTGTTGCACGGGAGGAGAAACACACAGAGCGCCTCCTGCTGCACGGGAGGAGAAACACATAGAGCACCTCCTGCTGCAGGAGGACAAACACACAGAGCGCCTTCTGTTGCATGGGAGGTGAAACACACAGAGCACCTCCTGCTGCGCCGGAGTAGAAACACACAGAGCGCCTCCTGCTGCAAGAGAGGAGAAACACACAGAGCGCCTCCTGCTGCACGGGAGGAGAAACACATAGAGCACCTCCTGCTGCAGGAGGAGAAACACACAGAGCGCCTCCTGTTGCACGGGAGGTGAAACACACAGAGCACCTCCTGCTGCAGGAGGAGAGACACACAGAGCGCCTCGTGCTGCTGCAGGAGGAGAAACACACAGAGCGCCTCCTGCTGCAGGAGGAGAAACACACAGAGCGCCTCCTGCTGCAGGAGGAGAAACACACAGAGCGCCTCCTGCTGCTGCAGGAGGAGAAACACACAGAGCGCCTCCTGCTGCAGGAGAAGAAACACACAGAGCGCCTCCTGCTGCAGGAGGAGAAACACAGAGAGCGCCTCCTGCTGCAGGAGGAGAAACACACAGAGCGCCTCCTGCTGTACGGGAGGAGAAACACTCAGAGCGCCTCCTGCTGCATGAGAGGAGAAACACACAGAGCGCCTTCTGCTGCTGCAGGAGGAGAAACACACAGAGCGCCTCCTGCTGCACGAGAGGAGAAACACACAGAGCGCCTCCTGCTGCATGAGAGGAGAAACACACAGAGCGCCTCCTGCTGCTGCAGGAGGAGAAACACACAGAGCGCCTCCTGTTGCACGGGAGGTGAAACACACAGAGCACCTCCTGCTGCAGGAGGAGAGACACACAGAGCGCCTCGTGCTGCTGCAGGAGGAGAAACACACAGTGCGCCTCCTGCTGCAGGAGGAGAAACACACAGAGCGCCTCCTGCTGCAGGAGGAGAAACACACAGAGCGCCTCCTGCTGCTGCAGGAGGAGAAACACACAGAGCGCCTCCTGCTGCAGGAGAAGAAACACACAGAGCGCCTCCTGCTGCAGGAGGAGAAACACAGAGAGCGCCTCCTGCTGCAGGAGGAGAAACACACAGAGCGCCTCCTGCTGTACGGGAGGAGAAACACTCAGAGCGCCTCCTGCTGCATGAGAGGAGAAACACACAGAGCGCCTTCTGCTGCTGCAGGAGGAGAAACACACAGAGCGCCTCCTGCTGCACGAGAGGAGAAACACACAGAGCGCCTCCTGCTGCATGAGAGGAGAAACACACAGAGCGCCTCCTGCTGCTGCAGGAGGAGAAACACACAGAGCGCCTCCTGCTGCATGAGAGGAGAAACACACAGAGCGCCTCCTGCTGCTGCAGGAGGAGAAACACACAGAGCGCCTCCTGCTGCACGAGAAGAGAAACACACAGAGCGCCTCCTGCTGCGCGGGAGGAGAAACACATAGAGCACCTCCTGCTGCACGAGAGGAGAAACCCTCAGAGCGCCTCCTGCTGCACGAGAGGAGAAACACACAGAGCGCCTCCTGCTGCACGAGAGGAGAAACACACAGAGCGCCTCCTGCTGCACTGGAGGATAAACACATAGAGCACCTCCTGCTGCAGGAGGAGAAAAACACAGAGCGCCTCCTGTTGCACGGGAGGTGAAACACACAGAGCACCTCCTGCTGCGCGGGAGGAGAAACACACAGAGCGCCTCCTGCTGCACGGGAGGACAAACACACAGAGCGCCTCCTGCTGCGCGGGAGGAGAAACACACAGAGCACCTCCTGCTGCACGAGAGGAGAAACACACAGAACGCCTCCTGCTGCACGGGAGGAGAAACACATAGAGCACCTCCTGCTGTAGGAGGAGAAACACAGAGAGCGCCTCCTGTTGCACGGGAGGTGAAACACACAGAGCACCTCCTGCTGCAGGAGGAGAGACACACAGAGCGCTTCCTGCTGCACGAGAGGAGAAACACACAGAGCGCCTCCTGCTGCACGGGAGGAGAAACGCACAGAGTGCCTCCTGCTGCACGGGAGGAGAAACACACAGAGCGCCATCTGTTGCTTGGGAGGAGAATCGCACAGAGCGCCCCCTGCTGAAGGAGGAGAAACACACAGAGCGCCTCCTGCTGCGCAGGAGGAGAAATACTCAGAGCACCTCCTGCTGCAAGAGAGGAGAAACACACAGAGCGCCTCGTGCTGCACGGGAGGAGAAACACATAGAGCACCTCCTGCTGCTGCAGGAGGAGAAACACACAGAGCGCCTCCTGCTGCAGGAGGAGAAACACACAGAGCGCCTCGTGCTGCTGCAGGAGGAGAAACACACAGAGCGCCTCCTGCTGCAGGAGGAGAAACACACAGAGCGCCTCCTGCTGCAGGAGGAGAAACACACAGAGCGCCTCCTGCTGCTGCAGGAGGAGAAACACACAGAGCGCCTCCTGCTGCAGGAGAAGAAACACACAGAGCGCCTCCTGCTGCAGGAGGGGAAACACAGAGAGCGCCTCCTGCTGCAGGAGGAGAAACACACAGAGCGCCTCCTGCTGCACGGGAGGAGAAACACTCAGAGCGCCTCCTGCTGCATGAGAGGAGAAACACACAGAGCGCCTTCTGCTGCTGCAGGAGGAGAAACACACAGAGCGCCTCCTGCTGCACGAGAGGAGAAACACACAGAGCGCCTCCTGCTGCATGAGAGGAGAAACACACAGAGCGCCTCCTGCTGCTGCAGGAGGAGAAACACACACAGCGCCTCCTGCTGCATGAGAGGAGAAACACACAGAGCGCCTCCTGCTGCTGCAGGAGGAGAAACACACAGAGCGCCTCCTGCTGCACGAGAAGAGAAACACACAGAGCGCCTCCTGCTGCGCGGGAGGAGAAACACATAGAGCACCTCCTGCTGCAGGAGGAGAAACACACAGAGCGCCTCCTGTTGCACGGGAGGTGAAACACACAGAGCACCTCCTGCTGCAGGAGGAGAGACACACAGAGCGCTTCCTGCTGCACGAGAGGAGAAACACACAGAGCGCCTCCTGCTGCACGGGAGGAGAAACAAACAGAGCGCCATCTGTTGCTTGGGATGAGAATCGCACAGAGCGCCCCCTGCTGAAGGAGGAGAAACACACAGAGCGCCTCCTGCTGCGCAGGAGGAGAAACACACAGAGCGCCTCCTGCTGCACGGGAGGAGAAACACATAGAGCACCTCCTGCTGCAGGAGGAGAAAAACACAGAGCGCCACCTGTTGCACGGGAGGTGAAACACACAGAGCACCTCCTGCTGCGCGGGAGGAAAAATACACAGAGCACCTCGTGTTGCACGGGAGGAGAAACACACAGAGCACCTCCTGCTGCGCGGGAGGAGAAACACACAGAGCGCCTCCTGCTGCACGAGAGGAGAAACACACAGAGCGCCTCCTGCTGCACGTGAGGAGAAACACACAGAGCGCCTCCTGCTGCGCGGGAGGAGAAACACTCAGAGCGCCTCCTGCTGCACGAGAGGAGAAACACACAGAGCGCCACCTGCTGCAAGAGAGGAGAAACACACAGAGCGCCTCCTGCTGCACGGGAGGAGAAACACACAGAGCGCCTCCTGCTGCACGAGAGGACAAACACACAGCGTGCCCCCTGCTGCACGGGAGGAGAAACACATAGAGCACCTCCTGCTGCAGGAGGAGAAAAACACAGAGCGCCTCCTGTTGCACGGGAGGTGAAACACACAGAGCACCTCCTGCTGCGTGGGAGGAGAAACACACAGAGCGCCTCGTGCTTCACGGGAGGAGAAACACACAGAGAACCTCCTGCTGCGCGGGAGGAGAAACACACAGAGCGCCTCCTGCTGCAGGAGGAGAAACACACAGAGCGCCTCCTGCTGCAGGAGGAGAAACACACAGAGCGCATCCTGCTGCACGGGAGGAGAAACACACAGAGCGCCTCCTGCTGCGCCGGAGGAAAAACACACAGAGCGCCTCCTGCTGCGCGGGAGGAGAAACACACAGAGCGCCTCCTGCTGCATGAGGAGAAACACACAGAGCGCCTCCTGCTGCTCGGGAGGAGAAACACACAGAGCACCTCCTGCTGCACGGGAGGAGAAACACACAGAGCGCCTCCTGCTGCACGGGAGGAGAAACACACAGAGCGCCTCCTGCTGCACGGGAGGAGAAACACACAGAGCGCCTCCTGCTGCACGGGAGGAGAAAAACACAGAGCGCCACCTGTTGCTTGTGAGGAGAATCGCACAGAGCGCCCCCTGCTGAAGGAGGAGAAACACACAGAGCGTCTCCTGCTGCGCGGGAGGAGAAACACTGAGAGCGCCTCCTGCTGCACGAGAGGAGAAACACACAGAGCGCCTCCTGCTGCAAGAGATGAGAAACACACAGAGCGCCTCCTGCTGCACGGGAGGAGAAACACACAGAGCGCCTCCTGCTGCACAAGAGGACAAACACACAGAGCGCCACCTGCTGCACGAGAGGAGAAACACTCAGAGCGCCTTCTGCTGCATGAGAGGAGAAACACACAGAGCGCCTCCTGCTGCACGAGAGGAGAAACACACAGAGCGCCTCCTAGTGCACGGGAGGAGAAACACATAGAGCACCTCCTGCTGCACGAGAGGAGAAACACACAAGCGCCTCCTGCTGCACGGGAGGAGAAACGCACAGAGCGCCTCCTGCTGCACGGGAGGAGAAACACACAGAGCGCCACCTGTTGCTTGGGAGGAGAATCGCACAGAGCGCCCCCTGCTGAAGGAGGAGAAACGCACAGAGCGCCTCCTGCTGCACGGGAGGAGAAACACACAGAACGCCTCCTGCTGCACGGGAGGAGAAACACATAGAGCACCTCCTGCTGCAGGAGGAGAAACACACAGAGCGCCTCCTGTTGCACGGGAGGTGAAACACACAGAGCACCTCCTGCTGCAGGAGGAGAGACACACAGAGCGCTTCCTGCTGCACGAGAGGAGAAACACACAGAGCGCCTCTTGCTGCACGGGAGGAGAAACGCACAGAGTGCCTCCTGCTGCACGGGAGGAGAAACAAACAGAGCGCCATCTGTTGCTTGGGATGAGAATCGCACAGAGCGCCCCCTGCTGAAGGAGGAGAAACACACAGAGCGCCTCCTGCTGCGCAGGAGGAGAAACACTCAGAGCACCTCCTGCTGCAAGAGAGGAGAAACACACAGAGCGCCTCCTGCTGCACGGGAGGAGAAACACATAGAGCACCTCCTGCTGCAGGAGGAGAAAAACACAGAGCGCCTCCTGTTGCACGGGAGGTGAAACACACAGAGCACCTCCTGCTGCGCGGGAGGAAAAATACACAGAGCACCTCGTGTTGCACGGGAGGAGAAACACACAGAGCACCTCCTGCTGCGCGGGAGGAGAAACACACAGAGCGCCTCCTGCTGCACGAGAGGAGAAATACACAGAGCGCCTCCTGCTGCACGTGAGGAGAAACACACAGAGCGCCTCCTGCTGCGCGGGAGGAGAAACACTCAGAGCGCCTCCTGCTGCACGAGAGGAGAAACACACAGAGCGCCTCCTGCTGCAAGAGAGGAGAAACACACAGAGCGCCTCCTGCTGCACGGGAGGAGAAACACACAGAGCGCCTCCTGCTGCATGAGAGGACAAACACACAGAGCGCCCCCTGCTGCACGGGAGGAGAAACACACAGCGTGCCCCCTGCTGCACGGGAGGAGAAACACATAGAGCACCTCCTGCTGCAGGAGGAGAAAAACACAGAGCGCCTCCTGTTGCACGGGAGGTGAAACACACAGAGCACCTCCTGCTGCGTGGGAGGAGAAACACACAGAGCGCCTCGTGCTTCACGGGAGGAGAAACACACAGAGCACCTCCTGCTGCGCGGGAGGAGAAACACACAGAGCGCCTCCTGCTGCAGGAGGAGAAACACACAGAGCGCCTCCTGCTGCAGGAGGAGAAACACACAGAGCGCATCCTGCTGCACGGGAGGAGAAACACACAGAGCGCCTCCTGCTGCGCCGGAGGAAAAACACACAGAGCGCCTCCTGCTGCGCGGGAGGAGAAACACACAGAGTGCCTCCTGCTGCATGAGGAGAAACACACAGAGCGCCTCCTGCTGCTCGGGAGGAGAAACACACAGAGCACCTCCTGCTGCACGGGAGGAGAAACACACAGAGCGCCTCCTGCTGCACGGGAGGAGAAACACACAGAGCGCCTCCTGCTGCACGGGAGGAGAAACACACAGAGCGCCTCCTGCTGCACGGGAGGAGAAACACACAGAGCGCCACCTGTTGCTTGTGAGGAGAATCGCACAGAGCGCCCCCTGCTGAAGGAGGAGAAACACACAGAGCGCCTCCTGCTGCGCGGGAGGAGAAACACTGAGAGCGCCTCCTGCTGCACGAGAGGAGAAACACACAGAGCGCCTCCTGCTGCAAGAGATGAGAAACACACAGAGCGCCTCCTGCTGCACGGGAGGAGAAACACACAGAGCGCCTCCTGCTGCACGAGAGGACAAACACACAGCGTGCCCCCTGCTGCACGAGAGGAGAAACACTCAGAGCGCCTCCTGCTGCATGAGAGGAGAAACACACAGAGCGCCTCCTAGTGCACGGGAGGAGAAACATATAGAGCACCTCCTGCTGCAGGAGGAGAAAAACACAGAGCGCTTCCTGCTGCACGAGAGGAGAAACACACAAGCACCTCCTGCTGCAGGAGGAGAGACACACAGAGCGCCTCCTGCTGCACGGGAGGAGAAACACACAGAGCGCCTCCTGCTGCTCGGGAGGAGAAACACACAGAGCGCCTCCTGCTGCAGGAGGAAAAACACACAGAGCGTCTCCCGCTGCTCGGGAGGAGAAACTCACAGAGCGCCTCCTGCTGCTGCAGGAGGAGAAACACACAGAGCGCCTCCCGCTGCTCGGGAGGAGAAACACACAGAGCGCCTCCTGCTGCTGCAGGAGGAGAAACACACAGAGCGCCTCCTGCTGCTGCAGGAGGAGAAACACACATAGCGCCTCCTGCTGTACGGGAGGAAAAACACACAGAGCGCCTCCTGCTGCACATGAGGAGAAACACACAGAGCGCCTCCTGCTGCACGGGAGGAGAAACACACAGAGCGCCTCCTGCTGCTCGGGAGGAGAAACACACAGAGCGCCTCCTGCTGCAGGAGGAAAAACACACAGAGCGTCTCCCGCTGCTCGGGAGGAGAAACTCACAGAGCGCCTCCTGCTGCTGCAGGAGGAGAAACACACAGAACGCCTCCTGCTGCGCGGGAGGAGAAACACTCAGAGCGCCTCCTGCTGCACGAGAGGAGAAACACACAGAGCGCCTCCTGCAGCTCGAGAGGAGAAACACACAGAGCGCCTCCTGCTGCACGGGAGGAGAAACACACAGAGCGCCTCCTGCTGCTCGGGAGGAGAAACACACAGAGCGCCTCCTGCTGCAGGAGGAAAAACACACAGAGCGTCTCCCGCTGCTCGGGAGGAGAAACTCACAGAGCGCCTCCTGCTGCTGCAGGAGGAGAAACACACAGAGTGCCTCCCGCTGCTCGGGAGGAGAAACACACAGAGCGCCTCCTGCTGCTGCAGGAGGAGAAACACACAGAGCGCCTCCTGCTGCTGCAGGAGGAGAAACACACATAGCGCCTCCTGCTGTACGGGAGGAGAAACACACAGAGCGCCTCCTGCTGCACATGAGGAGAAACACACAGAGCGCCTCCTGCTGCACGGGAGGAGAAACACACAGAGCGCCTCCTGCTGCAGGAGGAAAAACACACAGAGCGTCTCCCGCTGCTCGGGAGGAGAAACTCACAGAGCGCCTCCTGCTGCTGCAGGAGGAGAAACACACAGAACGCCTCCTGCTGTTGCAGGAGAAACACACAGAGCGCCTCCTGCTGCACGGCAGGAGAAACACACAGAGCGCCTCCTGCTGCTGCAGGAGGATAAACACACAGAGCGCCTCCTGCTGCTGCAGGAGGATAAACACAGAGAGCGCCTCCTGCTGCAGGAGGAGGAGAAACACACAGAGCGCCTCCTGCTGCTGCAGGAGGAGAAACACACAGAGCGCCTCCTGCTGCAGGAGGAGAAACACACAGAGCACCTCCTGCTGCTGCAGGAGGAGAAACACACAGAGCGCCTCCTGCTGCAGGAGGAGAAACAAACAGAGCGCCTCCTGCTGCTGCAGGAGGAGAAACACACAGAGCGCCTCCTGCTGCAGGAGGAGAAACACACAGAGCGCCTCCTGCTGCAGGAGGAGAAACACACAGAGCGCCTCTTGATGCTGCAGGAGGAGAAACACACAGAGCGCCTCCTGCTGCAGGAGGAGAAACACACAGAGCGCCTCCTGCTGCAGGAGGAGAAACACACAGAGCGCCTCCTGCTGCACGGGAGGAGAAACACTCAGAGCGCCTCCTGCTGCATGAGAGGAGAAACACACAGAGCGCCTTCTGCTGCTGCAGGAGGAGAAACACACAGAGCGCCTCCTGCTGCACGAGAGGAGAAACACACAGAGCGCCTCCTGCTGCATGAGAGGAGAAACACACAGAGCGCCTCCTGCTGCTGCAGGAGGAGAAACACACAGAGCGCCTCCTGCTGCATGAGAGGAGAAACACACAGAGCGCCTCCTGCCGCTGCAGGAGGAGAAACACACAGAGCGCCTCCTGCTGCACAAGAAGAGAAACACACAGAGCGCCTCCTGCTGCTGCAGGAGGAGGAACACACAGAGCGCCTCCTGCTGCAGGAGGAGAAACACAGAGAGCGCCTCTTGATGCTGCAGGAGGAGAAACACACAGAGCGCCTCCTGCTGCAGGAGGAGAAACACACAGAGCGCCTCCTGCTGCAGGAGGAGAAACACACAGAGCGCCTCCTGCTGCACGGGAGGAGAAACACTCAGAGCGCCTCCTGCTGCATGAGAGGAGAAACACACAGAGCGCCTTCTGCTGCTGCAGGAGGAGACACACACAGAGCGCCTCCTGCTGCACGAGAGGAGAAACACACAGAGCGCCTCCTGCTGCTGCAGGAGGAGAAACACACAGAACGCCTCCTGCTGTTGCAGGAGAAACACACAGAGCGCCTCCTGCTGCACGGGAGGAGAAACACACAGAGCGCCTCCTGCTGCTGCAGGAGGATAAACACACAGAGCGCCTCCTGCTGCTGCAGGAGGATAAACACAGAGAGCGCCTCCTGCTGCAGGAGGAGGAGAAACACACAGAGCGCCTCCTGCTGCTGCAGGAGGAGAAACACACAGAGCGCCTCCTGCTGCAGGAGGAGAAACACACAGAGCACCTCCTGCTGCTGCAGGAGGAGAAACACACAGAGCGCCTCCTGCTGCAGGAGGAGAAACAAACAGAGCGCCTCCTGCTGCTGCAGGAGGAGAAACACACAGAGCGCCTCCTGCTGCAGGAGGAGAAACACACAGAGCGCCTCCTGCTGCAGGAGGAGAAACACACAGAGCGCCTCTTGATGCTGCAGGAGGAGAAACACACAGAGCGCCTCCTGCTGCAGGAGGAGAAACACACAGAGCGCCTCCTGCTGCAGGAGGAGAAACACACAGAGCGCCTCCTGCTGCACGGGAGGAGAAACACTCAGAGCGCCTCCTGCTGCATGAGAGGAGAAACACACAGAGCGCCTTCTGCTGCTGCAGGAGGAGAAACACACAGAGCGCCTCCTGCTGCACGAGAGGAGAAACACACAGAGCGCCTCCTGCTGCATGAGAGGAGAAACACACAGAGCGCCTCCTGCTGCTGCAGGAGGAGAAACACACAGAGCGCCTCCTGCTGCATGAGAGGAGAAACACACAGAGCGCCTCCTGCCGCTGCAGGAGGAGAAACACACAGAGCGCCTCCTGCTGCACAAGAAGAGAAACACACAGAGCGCCTCCTGCTGCTGCAGGAGGAGGAACACACAGAGCGCCTCCTGCTGCAGGAGGAGAAACACAGAGAGCGCCTCTTGATGCTGCAGGAGGAGAAACACACAGAGCGCCTCCTGCTGCAGGAGGAGAAACACACAGAGCGCCTCCTGCTGCACGAGAGGAGAAACACACAGAGCGCCTCCTGCTGCACGGGAGGAGAAACACTCAGAGCGCCTCCTGCTGCATGAGAGGAGAAACACACAGAGCGCCTTCTGCTGCTGCAGGAGGAGACACACACAGAGCGCCTCCTGCTGCACGAGAGGAGAAACACACAGAGCGCCTCCTGCTGCATGAGAGGAGAAACACACAGAGCGCCTCCTGCTGCTGCAGGAGGAGAAACACACAGAGCGCCTCCTGCTGCATGAGAGGAGAAACACACAGAGCGCCTCCTGTTGCATGAGAGGAGAAACACACAGAGCGCCTCCTGCTGCTGCAGGAGGAGAAACACACAGAGCGCCTCCTGCTGCATGAGAGGAGAAACACACAGAGCGCCTCCTGCTGCTGCAGGAGGAGAAACACACAGAGCGCCTCCTGCTGCACGAGAAGAGAAACACACAGAGCGCCTCCTGCTGCGCGGGAGGAGAAGCACATAGAGCACCTCCTGCTGCACGAGAGGAGAAACCCTCAGAGCGCCTCCTGCTGCACGAGAGGAGAAACACACAGAGCGCCTCCTGCTGCACGAGAGGAGAAACACACAGAGCGCCTCCTGCTGCACTGGAGGATAAACACATAGAGCACCTCCTGCTGCAGGAGGAGAAAAACACAGAGCGCCTCCTGTTGCACGGGAGGTGAAACACACAGAGCACCTCCTGCTGCGCGGGAGGAGAAACACACAGAGCGCCTCCTGCTGCACGGGAGGACAAACACACAGAGCGCCTCCTGCTGCGCGGGAGGAGAAACACACAGAGCGCCTCCTGCTGCACGAGAGGAGAAACACACAGAACGCCTCCTGCTGCACGGGAGGAGAAACACATAGAGCACCTCCTGCTGTAGGAGGAGAAACACACAGAGCGCCTCCTGTTGCACGGGAGGTGAAACACACAGAGCACCTCCTGCTGCAGGAGGAGAGACACACAGAGCGCTTCCTGCTGCACGAGAGGAGAAACACACAGAGCGCCTCCTGCTGCACGGGAGGAGAAACGCACAGAGTGCCTCCTGCTGCACGGGAGGAGAAACACACAGAGCGCCATCTGTTGCTTGGGATGAGAATCGCACAGAGCGCCCCCTGCTGAAGGAGGCGAAACACACAGAGCGCCTCCTGCTGCGCAGGAGGAGAAACACTCAGAGCACCTCCTGCTGCAAGAGAGGAGAAACACACAGAGCGCCTCCTGCTGCACGGGAGGAGAAACACATAGAGCACCTCCTACTGCAGGAGGAGAAAAACACAGAGCGCCTCCTGTTGCACGGGAGGTGCAACACACAGAGCACCTCCTGCTGCGCGGGAGGAAAAATACACAGAGCGCCTCGTGTTGCACGGGAGGAGAAACACACAGAACGCCTCCTGCTGCGCGGGAGGAGAAACACTCAGAGCGCCTCCTGCTGCACGAGAGGAGAAACACACAGAGCGCCTCCTGCTGCTCGAGAGGAGAAACACACAGAGCGCCTCCTGCTGCACGGGAGGAGAAACACACAGAGCGCCTCCTGCTGCTCGGGAGGAGAAACACACAGAGCGCCTCCTGCTGCAGGAGGAAAAACACACAGAGCGTCTCCCGCTGCTCGGGAGGAGAAACTCACAGAGCGCCTCCTGCTGCTGCAGGAGGAGAAACACACAGAGCGCCTCCCGCTGCTCGGGAGGAGAAACACACAGAGCGCCTCCTGCTGCTGCAGGAGGAGAAACACACAGAGCGCCTCCTGCTGCTGCAGGAGGAGAAACACACATAGCGCCTCCTGCTGTACGGGAGGAGAAACACACAGAGCGCCTCCTGCTGCACATGAGGAGAAACACACAGAGCGCCTCCTGCTGCACGGGAGGAGAAACACACAGAGCGCCTCCTGCTGCTCGGGAGGAGAAACACACAGAGCGCCTCCTGCTGCAGGAGGAAAAACACACAGAGCGTCTCCTGCTGCTCGGGAGGAGAAACTCACAGAGCGCCTCCTGCTGCTGCAGGAGGAGAAACACACAGAACGCCTCCTGCTGTTGCAGGAGAAACACACAGAGCGCCTCCTGCTGCACGGGAGGAGAAACACACAGAGCGCCTCCTGCTGCTGCAGGAGGATAAACACACAGAGCGCCTCCTGCTGCTGCAGGAGGAGAAACACACAGAGCGCCTCCTGCTGCAGGAGGAGAAACACACAGAGCACCTCCTGCTGCTGCAGGAGGAGAAACACACAGAGCGCCTCCTGCTGCAGGAGGAGAAACAAACAGAGCGCCTCCTGCTGCTGCAGGAGGAGAAACACACAGAGCGCCTCCTGCTGCAGGAGGAGAAACACACAGAGCGCCTCCTGCTGCACGGGAAGAGAAACACACAGAGCGCCTCTTGATGCTGCAGGAGGAGAAACACACAGAGCGCCTCCTGCTGCAGGAGGAGAAACACACAGAGCGCCTCCTGCTGCAGGAGGAGAAACACACAGAGCGCCTCCTGCTGCACGGGAGGAGAAACACTCAGAGCGCCTCCTGCTGCATGAGAGGAGAAACACACAGAGCGCCTTCTGCTGCTGCAGGAGGAGAAACACACAGAGCGCCTCCTGCTGCACGAGAGGAGAAACACACAGAGCGCCTCCTGCTGCATGAGAGGAGAAACACACAGAGCGCCTCCTGCTGCTGCAGGAGGAGAAACACACAGAGCGCCTCCTGCTGCATGAGAGGAGAAACACACAGAGCGCCTCCTGCCGCTGCAGGAGGAGAAACACACAGAGCGCCTCCTGCTGCTCGAGAGGAGAAACACACAGAGCGCCTCCTGCTGCACGGGAGGAGAAACACACAGAGCGCCTCCTGCTGCTCGGGAGGAGAAACACACAGAGCGCCTCCTGCTGCAGGAGGAAAAACACACAGAGCGTCTCCCGCTGCTCGGGAGGAGAAACTCACAGAGCGCCTCCTGCTGCTGCAGGAGGAGAAACACACAGAGCGCCTCCCGCTGCTCGGGAGGAGAAACACACAGAGCGCCTCCTGCTGCTGCAGGAGGAGAAACACACAGAGCGCCTCCTGCTGCTGCAGGAGGAGAAACACACATAGCGCCTCCTGCTGTACGGGAGGAGAAACACACAGAACGCCTCCTGCTGCGCGGGAGGAGAAATACTCAGAGCGCCTCCTGCTGCACGAGAGGAGAAACACACAGAGCGCCTCCTGCTGCTCGAGAGGAGAAACACACAGAGCGCCTCCTGCTGCACGGGAGGAGAAACACACAGAGCGCCTCCTGCTGCTCGGGAGGAGAAACACACAGAGCGCCTCCTGCTGCAGGAGGAAAAACACACAGAGCGTCTCCCGCTGCTCGGGAGGAGAAACTCACAGAGCGCCTCCTGCTGCTGCAGGAGGAGAAACACACAGAGCGCCTCCCGCTGCTCGGGAGGAGAAACACACAGAGCGCCTCCTGCTGCTGCAGGAGGAGAAACACACAGAGCGCCTCCTGCTGCTGCAGGAGGAGAAACACACATAGCGCCTCCTGCTGTACGGGAGGAGAAACACACAGAGCGCCTCCTGCTGCACATGAGGAGAAACACACAGAGCGCCTCCTGCTGCACGGGAGGAGAAACACACAGAGCGCCTCCTGCTGCTCGGGAGGAGAAACACACAGAGCGCCTCCTGCTGCAGGAGGAAAAACACACAGAGCGTCTCCCGCTGCTCGGGAGGAGAAACTCACAGAGCGCCTCCTGCTGCTGCAGGAGGAGAAACACACAGAACGCCTCCTGCTGTTGCAGGAGAAACACACAGAGCGCCTCCTGCTGCACGGGAGGAGAAACACACAGAGCGCCTCCTGCTGCTGCAGGAGGATAAACACACAGAGCGCCTCCTGCTGCTGCAGGAGGATAAACACAGAGAGCGCCTCCTGCTGCAGGAGGAGGAGAAACACACAGAGCGCCTCCTGCTGCTGCAGGAGGAGAAACACACAGAGCGCCTCCTGCTGCAGGAGTAGAAACACACAGAGCACCTCCTGCTGCTGCAGGAGGAGAAACACACAGAGCGCCTCCTGCTGCAGGAGGAGAAACAAACAGAGCGCCTCCTGCTGCTGCAGGAGGAGAAACACACAGAGCGCCTCCTGCTGCAGGAGGAGAAACACACAGAGCGCCTCCTGCTGCGGGAGGAGAAACACACAGAGCGCCTCTTGATGCTGCAGGAGGAGAAACACACAGAGCGCCTCCTGCTGCAGGAGGAGAAACAAACAGAGCGCCTCCTGCTGCAGGAGGAGAAACACACAGAGCGCCTCCTGCTGCACGGGAGGAGAAACACTCAGAGCGCCTCCTGCTGCATGAGAGGAGAAACACACAGAGCGCCTTCTGCTGCTGCAGGAGGAGAAACACACAGAGCGCCTCCTGCTGCACGAGAGGAGAAACACACAGAGCGCCTCCTGCTGCATGAGAGGAGAAACACACAGAGCGCCTCCTGCTGCTGCAGGAGGAGAAACACACAGAGCGCCTCCTGCTGCATGAGAGGAGAAACACACAGAGCGCCTCCTGCCGCTGCAGGAGGAGAAACACACAGAGCGCCTCCTGCTGCACAAGAAGAGAAACACACAGAGCGCCTCCTGCTGCTGCAGGAGGAGGATCACACAGAGCGCCTCCTGCTGCAGGAGGAGAAACACAGAGAGCGCCTCTTGATGCTGCAGGAGGAGAAACACACAGAGCGCCTCCTGCTGCAGGAGGAGAAACACACAGAGCGCCTCCTGCTGCAGGAGGAGAAACACACAGAGCGCCTCCTGCTGCACGGGAGGAGAAACACACAGAGCGCCTCCTGCTGCACGAGAGGAGAAACACACAGAGCGCCTCCTGCTGCACTGGAGGATAAACACATAGAGCACCTCCTGCTGCAGGAGGAGAAAAACACAGAGCGCCTCCTGTTGCACGGGAGGTGAAACACACAGAGCACCTCCTGCTGCGCGGGAGGAGAAACACACAGAGCGCCTCCTGCTGCACGGGAGGACAAACAAACAGAGCGCCTCCTGCTGCGCGGGAGGAGAAACACACAGAGCGCCTCCTGCTGCACGAGAGGAGAAACACACAGAACGCCTCCTGCTGCACGGGAGGAGAAACACACAGAGCGCCTCCTGCTGCACGGGAGGAGAAACGCACAGAGTGCCTCCTGCTGCACGGGAGGAGAAACACACAGAGCGCCTCCTGCTGCACGGGAGGAGAAACACATAGAGCACCTCCTGCTGCAGGAGGAGAAAAACACAGAGCGCCTCCTGTTGCACGGGAGGTGAAACACACAGAGCACCTCCTGCTGCGCGGGAGGAAAAATACACAGAGCGCCTCGTGTTGCACGGGAGGAGAAACACACAGAGCACCCCCTGCTGCGCGGGAGGAGAAACACACAGAGCGCCTCCTGCTGCACGAGAGGAGAAACACACAGAGCGCCTCCTGCTGCACGGGAGGAGAAACACATAGAGCACCTTCTGCTGCAGGAGGAGAAACACACAGAGCGCCTCCTGTTGCACGGGAGGTGAAACACAAAGAGCACCTCCTGCTGCAGGAGGAGAGACACACAGAGCGCTTCCTGCTGCACGAGAGGAGTAACACACAGAGCGCCTCCTGCTGCGCGGGAGGAGAAACACTCAGAGCGCCTCCTGCTGCACGAGAGGAGAAACACACAGAGCGCCTCCTGCTGCAAGAGAGGAGAAACACACAGAGCGCCTCCTGCTGCACGCGAGGAGAAACACACAGAGCGCCTCCTGCTGCACGAGAGGACAAACACACAGAGCGCCCCCTGCTGCACGGGAGGAGAAACACACAGCGTGCCCCCTGCTGCACGGGAGGAGAAACACATAGAGCACCTCCTGCTGCAGGAGGAGAAAAACACAGAGCGCCTCCTGTTGCACGGGAGGTGAAACACACAGAGCACCTCCTGCTGCGTGGGAGGAGAAACACACAGAGCGCCTCGTGCTTCACGGGAGGAGAAACACACAGAGCACCTCCTGCTGCGCGGGAGGAGAAACACACAGAGCGCCTCCTGCTGCAGGAGGAGAAACACACAGAGCGCCCCCTGCTGCAGGAGGAGAAACACACAGAGCGCATCCTGCTGCACGGGAGGAGAAACACACAGAGCGCCTCCTGCTGCGCCGGAGGAAAAACACACAGAGCGCCTCCTGCTGCGCGGGAGGAGAAACACACAGAGCGCCTCCTGCTGCATGAGGAGAAACACACAGAGCGCCTCCTGCTGCAGGAGGAGAAACACACAGAGCGCCTCCTGCTGCAGGAGGAGAAACACACAGAGCGCATCCTGCTGCACGGGAGGAGAAACACACAGAGCGCCTCCTGCTGCGCCGGAGGAAAAACACACAGAGCGCCTCCTGCTGCGCGGGAGGAGAAACACACAGAGCGCCTCCTGCTGCACGAGAGGAGAAACACACAGAGCGCCTCCTGCTGCATGAGAGGAGAAACACACAGAGCGCCTCCTACTGCTGCAGGAGGAGAAACACACAGAGCGCCTCCTGCTGAATGAGAGGAGAAACACACAGAGCGCCTCCTGCTGCTGCAGGAGGAGAAACACACAGAGCGCCTCCTGCTGCACGAGAAGAGAAACACACAGAGCGCCTCCTGCTGCGCGGGAGGAGAAACACATAGAGCACCTCCTGCTGCACGAGAGGAGAAACCCTCAGAGCGCCTCCTGCTGCACGAGAGGAGAAACACACAGAGCGCCTCCTGCTGCACGAGAGGAGAAACACACAGAGCGCCTCCTGCTGCACGGGAGGATAAACACATAGAGCACCTCCTGCTGCAGGAGGAGAAAAACACAGAGCGCCTCCTGTTGCATGGGAGGTGAAACACACAGAGCACCTCCTGCTGCGCGGGAGGAGAAACACACAGAGCGCCTCCTGCTGCACGGGAGGACAAACACACAGAGCGCCTCCTGCTGCGCGGGAGGAGAAACACACAGAGCGCCTCCTGCTGCACGAGAGGAGAAACACACAGAACGCCTCCTGCTGCACGGGAGGAGAAACACATAGAGCACCTCCTGCTGCAGGAGGAGAAACACACAGAGCGCCTCCTGTTGCACGGGAGGTGAAACACACAGAGCACCTCTTGCTGCAGGAGGAGAGACACACAGAGCGCTTCCTGCTGCACGAGAGGAGAAACACACAGAGCGCCTCCTGCTGCACGGGAGGAGAAACGCACAGAGTGCCTCCTGCTGCACGGGAGGAGAAACAAACAGAGCGCCATCTGTTGCTTGGGATGAGAATCGCACAGAGCGCCCCCTGCTGAAGGAGGAGAAACACACAGAGCGCCTCCTGCTGCGCAGGAGGAGAAACACTCAGAGCACCTCCTGCTGCAAGAGAGGAGAAACACACAGAGCGCCTCCTGCTGCACGGGAGGAGAAACACATAGAGCACCTCCTGCTGCAGGAGGAGAAAAACACAGAGCGCCTCCTGTTGCACGGGAGGTGAAACACACAGAGCACCTCCTGCTGCGCGGGAGGAAAAATACACAGAGCACCTCGTGTTGCACGGGAGGAGAAACACACAGAGCACCTCCTGCTGCGCGGGAGGAGAAACACACAGAGCGCCTCCTGCTGCACGAGAGGAGAAACACACAGAGCGCCTCCTGCTGCACGTGAGGAGAAACACACAGAGCGCCTCCTGCTGCGCGGGAGGATAAACACATAGAGCACCTCCTGCTGCAGGAGGAGAAAAACACAGAGCGCCTCCTGTTGCATGGGAGGTGAAACACACAGAGCACCTCCTGCTGCGCGGGAGGAGAAACACACAGAGCGCCTCCTGCTGCACGGGAGGACAAACACACAGAGCGCCTCCTGCTGCGCGGGAGGAGAAACACACAGAGCGCCTCCTGCTGCACGAGAGGAGAAACACACAGAACGCCTCCTGCTGCACGGGAGGAGAAACACATAGAGCACCTCCTGCTGCAGGAGGAGAAACACACAGAGCGCCTCCTGTTGCACGGGAGGTGAAACACACAGAGCACCTCTTGCTGCAGGAGGAGAGACACACAGAGCGCTTCCTGCTGCACGAGAGGAGAAACACACAGAGCGCCTCCTGCTGCACGGGAGGAGAAACGCACAGAGTGCCTCCTGCTGCACGGGAGGAGAAACAAACAGAGCGCCATCTGTTGCTTGGGATGAGAATCGCACAGAGCGCCCCCTGCTGAAGGAGGAGAAACACACAGAGCGCCTCCTGCTGCGCAGGAGGAGAAACACTCAGAGCACCTCCTGCTGCAAGAGAGGAGAAACACACAGAGCGCCTCCTGCTGCACGGGAGGAGAAACACATAGAGCACCTCCTGCTGCAGGAGGAGAAAAACACAGAGCGCCTCCTGTTGCACGGGAGGTGAAACACACAGAGCACCTCCTGCTGCGCGGGAGGAAAAATACACAGAGCACCTCGTGTTGCACGGGAGGAGAAACACACAGAGCACCTCCTGCTGCGCGGGAGGAGAAACACACAGAGCGCCTCCTGCTGCACGAGAGGAGAAACACACAGAGCGCCTCCTGCTGCACGTGAGGAGAAACACACAGAGCGCCTCCTGCTGCGCGGGAGGAGAAACACTCAGAGCGCCTCCTGCTGCACGAGAGGAGAAACACACAGAGCGCCTCCTGCTGCAAGAGAGGAGAAACACACAGAGCGCCTCCTGCTGCACGGGAGGAGAAACACACAGAGCGCCTCCTGCTGCACGAGAGGACAAACACTCAGAGCGCCTCCTGCTGCACGAGAGGAGAAACACACAGAGCGCCTCCTGCTGCAAGAGAGGAGAAACACACAGAGCGCCTCCTGCTGCACGGGAGGAGAAACACACAGAGCGCCTCCTGCTGCACGGGAGGAGAAACACAAAGCGTGCCCCCTGCTGCACGGGAGGAGAAACACATAGAGCACCTCCTGCTGCAGGAGGAGAAAAACACAGAGCGCCTCCTGTTGCACGGGAGGTGAAACACACAGAGCACCTCCTGCTGCGTGGGAGGAGAAACACACAGAGCGCCTCGTGCTTCACGGGAGGAGAAACACACAGAGCACCTCCTGCTGCGCGGGAGGAGAAACACACAGAGCGCCTCCTGCTGCAGGAGGAGAAACACACAGAGCGCATCCTGCTGCACGGGAGGAGAAACACACAGAGCGCCTCCTGCTGCGCCGGAGGAAAAACACACAGAGCGCCTCCTGCTGCGCGGGAGGAGAAACACACAGAGCGCCTCCTGCTGCATGAGGAGAAACACACAGAGCGCCTCCTGCTGCAGGAGGAGAAACACACAGAGCACCTCCTGCTGCACGGGAGGAGAAACACACAGAGCGCCTCCTGCTGCACGGGAGGAAAAACACACAGAGCGCCTCCTGCTGCACGGGAGGAGAAACACACAGAGCGCCTCCTGCTGCACGGGAGGAGAAACACACAGAGCGCCACCTGTTGCTTGTGAGGAGAATCGCACAGAGCGCCCCCTGCTGAAGGAGGAGAAACACACAGAGCGCCTCCTGCTGCGCGGGAGGAGAAAAACACAGAGCGCCTCCTGCTGCACGAGAGGAGAAACACACAGAGCGCCTCCTGCTGCAAGAGATGAGAAACACACAGAGCGCCTCCTGCTGCACGGGAGGAGAAACACACAGAGCGCCTCCTGCTGCACGAGAGGACAAACACACAGAGCGCCTCCTGCTGCACGAGAGGAGAAACACACAGAGCGCCTCCTAGTGCACGGGAGGAGAAACACATAGAGCACCTCCTGCTGCAGGAGGAGAAAAACACAGAGCGCTTCCTGCTGCACGAGAGGAGAAACACACAAGCACCTCCTGCTGCAGGAGGAGAGACACACAGAGCGCCTCCTGCTGCACGAGAGGAGAAACACACAAGCGCCTCCTGCTGCACGGGAGGAGAAACGCACAGAGCGCCTCCTGCTGCACGGGAGGAGAAACACACAGAGCGCCACCTGTTGCTTGGGAGGAGAATCGCACAGAGCGCCCCCTGCTGAAGGAGGAGAAACACACAGAGCGCCTCCTGCTGCACGGGAGGACAAACACACAGAGCGCCTCCTGCTGCGCGGGAGGAGAAACACACAGAGCGCCTCCTGCTGCACGAGAGGAGAAACACACAGAACGCCTCCTGCTGCACGGGAGGAGAAACACATAGAGCACCTCCTGCTGCAGGAGGAGAAACACACAGAGCGCCTCCTGTTGCACGGGAGGTGAAACACACAGAGCACCTCCTGCTGCAGGAGGAGAGACACACAGAGCGCTTCCCGCTGCACGAGAGGAGAAACACACAGAGCGCCTCCTGCTGCACGGGAGGAGAAACAAACAGAGCGCCATCTGTTGCTTGGGATGAGAATCGCACAGAGCGCCCCCTGCTGAAGGAGGAGAAACACACAGAGCGCCTCCTGCTGCGCAGGAGGAGAAACACTCAGAGCACCTCCTGCTGCAAGAGAGGAGAAACACACAGAGCGCCTCCTGCTGCACGGGAGGAGAAACACATAGAGCACCTCCTGCTGCAGGAGGAGAAAAACACAGAGCGCCTCCTGTTGCACGGGAGGTGAAACACACAGAGCACCTCCTGCTGCGCGGGATGAAAAATACACAGAGCACCTCGTGTTGCACGGGAGGAGAAACACACAGAGCACCTCCTGCTGCGCGGGAGGAGAAACACACAGAGCGCCTCCTGCTGCACGAGAGGAGAAACACACAGAGCGCCTCCTGCTGCACGTGAGGAGAAACACACAGAGCGCCTCCTGCTGCGCGGGAGGAGAAACACTCAGAGCGCCTCCTGCTGCACGAGAGGAGAAACACACAGAGCGCCTCCTGCTGCAAGAGAGGAGAAACACACAGAGCGCCTCCTGCTGCACGGGAGGAGAAACACACAGAGCGCCTCCTGCTGCACGAGAGGACAAACACACAGAGCGCCCCCTGCTGCACGGGAGGAAAAACACACAGCGTGCCCCCTGCTGCACGGGAGGAGAAACACATAGAGCACCTCCTGCTGCAGGAGGAGAAAAACACAGAGCGCCTCCTGTTGCACGGGAGGTGAAACACACAGAGCACCTCCTGCTGCGTGGGAGGAGAAACACACAGAGCGCCTCGTGCTTCACGGGAGGAGAAACACACAGAGCACCTCCTGCTGCGCGGGAGGAGAAACACACAGAGCGCCTCCTGCTGCAGGAGGAGAAACACACAGAGCGCCTCCTGCTGCAGGAGGAGAAACACACAGAGCGCATCCTGCTGCACGGGAGGAGAAACACACAGAGCGCCTCCTGCTGCGCCGGAGGAAAAACACACAGAGCGCCTCCTGCTGCGCGGGAGGAGAAACACACAAAGCGCCTCCTGCTGCATGAGGAGAAACACACATAGCGCCTCCTGCTGCACGGGAGGAGAAACACATAGAGCACCTCCTGCTGCAGGAGGAGAAAAACACAGAGCGCCTCCTGTTGCACGGGAGGTGAAACACACAGAGCACCTCCTGCTGCGTGGGAGGAGAAACACACAGAGCGCCTCGTGCTTCACGGGAGGAGAAACACACAGAGCACCTCCTGCTGCGCGGGAGGAGAAACACACAGAGCGCCTCCTGCTGCAGGAGGAGAAACACACAGAGCGCCTCCTGCTGCAGGAGGAGAAACACACAGAGCGCATCCTGCTGCACGGGAGGAGAAACACACAGAGCGCCTCCTGCTGCGCCGGAGGAAAAACACACAGAGCGCCTCCTGCTGCGCGGGAGGAGAAACACACAGAGCGCCTCCTGCTGCATGAGGAGAAACACACAGAGCGCCTCCTGCTGCTCGGGAGGAGAAACACACAGAGCACCTCCTGCTGCACGGGAGGAGAAACACACAGAGCGCCTCCTGCTGCACGGGAGGAGAAACACACAGAGCGCCTCCTGCTGCACGGGAGGAGAAACACACAGAGCGCCTCCTGCTGCACGGGAGGAGAAACACACAGAGCGCCACCTGTTGCTTGTGAGGAGAATCGCACAGAGCGCCCCCTGCTGAAGGAGGAGAAACACACAGAGCGCCTCTTGCTGCGCGGGAGGAGAAACACTGAGTGCGCCTCCTGCTGCACGAGAGGAGAAACACACAGAGCGCCTCCTGCTGCAAGAGATGAGAAACACACAGAGCGCCTCCTGCTGCACGGGAGGAGAAACACACAGAGCGCCTCCTGCTGCATGAGAGGAGAAACACACAGAGCGCCTCCTGCTGCACGAGAGGAGAAACACACAGAGCGCCTCCTAGTGCACGGGAGGAGAAACACATAGAGCAACTCCTGCTGCAGGAGGAGAAAAACACAGAGCGCTTCCTGCTGCACGAGAGGAGAAACACACAAGCACCTCCTGCTGCAGGAGGAGAGACACACAGAGCGCTTCCTGCTGCACGAGAGGAGAAACACACAAGCGCCTCCTGCTGCACGGGAGGAGAAACGCACAGAGCGCCTCCTGCTGCACGGGAGGAGAAACACACAGAGCGCCACCTGTTGCTTGGGAGGAGAATCGCACAGAGCGCCCCCTGCTGAAGGAGGAGAAACACACAGAGCGCCTCCTGCTGCGCGGGAGGAGAAACACTCAGAGCGCCTCCTGCTGCACGAGAGGAGAAACACACAGAGCGCCTCCTGCTGCTCGAGAGGAGAAACATACAGAGCGCCTCCTGCTGCACGGGAGGAGAAACACACAGAGCGCCTCCTGCTGCTCGGGAGGAGAAACACACAGAGCGCCTCCTGCTGCAGGAGGAAAAACACACAGAGCGTCTCCCGCTGCTCGGGAGGAGAAACTCACAGAGCGCCTCCTGCTGCTGCAGGAGGAGAAACACACAGAGCGCCTCCCGCTGCTCGGGAGGAGAAACACACAGAGCGCCTCCTGCTGCTGCAGGAGGAGAAAAACACAGAGCGCCTCCTGCTGCTGCAGGAGGAGAAACACACATAGCGCCTCCTGCTGTACGGGAGGAGAAACACACAGAGCGCCTCCTGCTGCACATGAGGAGAAACACACAGAGCGCCTCCTGCTGCACGGGAGGAGAAACACACAGAGCGCCTCCTGCTGCTCGGGAGGAGAAACACACAGAGCGCCTCCTGCTGCAGGAGGAAAAACACACAGAGCGTCTCCCGCTGCTCGGGAGGAGAAACTCACAGAGCGCCTCCTGCTGCTGCAGGAGGAGAAACACACAGAACGCCTCCTGCTGTTGCAGGAGAAACACACAGAGCGCCTCCTGCTGCACGGGAGGAGAAACACACAGAGCGCCTCCTGCTGCTGCAGGAGGATAAACACACAGAGCGCTTCCTGCTGCACGAGAGGTGAAACACACAGAGCGCCTCCTGCTGCACGGGAGGAGAAACACACAGAGCGCCTCCTGCTGCTCGGGAGGAGAAACGCACAGAGCGCCTCCTGCTGCACGGGAGGAGAAACACACAGAGCGCCACCTGTTGCTTGTGAGGAGAATCGCACAGAGCGCCCCCTGCTGAAGGAGGAGAAACACACAGAGCGCCTCCTGCTGCAAGAGATGAGAAACACACAGAGCGCCTCCTGCTGCACGGGAGGAGAAACACACAGAGCGCCTCCTGCTGCACGAGAGGACAAACACACAGCGTGCCCCCTGCTTCACGGGAGGAGAAACACTCAGAGCGCCTCCTGCTGCATGAGAGGAGAAACACACAGAGCGCCACCTGCTGCACGGGAGGAGAAACACTCAGAGCGCCTCCTGCTGCATGAGAGGAGAAACACACAGAGCGCCTCCTGCTGCACGAGAGGAGAAACACACAGAGCGCCTCCTGCTGCACGGGAGGAGAAACAAATAGAGCACCTCCTGCTGCAGGAGGAGAAACACACAGAGCGCCTCCTGCTGCAGGAGGAGAAACACACAGAGCACCTCCTGCTGCTGCAGGAGGACAAACACACAGAGCGCCTCCTGCTGCAGGAGGAGAAACACACAGAGCGCCTCCTGCTGCTGCAGGAGGAGAAACACACAGAGCGCCTCCTGCTGCAGGAGGAGAAACACACAGAGCGCCTCCTGCTGCAGGAGGAGAAACACACAGAGCGCCTCCTGCTACTGCAGGAGGAGAAACACACAGAGCGCCTCCTGCTGCAGGAGGAGAAACACACAGAGCGCCTCCTGCTGCAGGAGGAGAAACACAGAGAGCGCCTCCTGCTGCAGGTGGAGAAACACACAGAGCGCCTCCTGCTGCACGGGAGGAGAAACACTCAGAGCGCCTCCTGCTGCATGAGAGGAGAAACACACAGAGCGCTTCTGCTGCTGCAGGAGGAGAAACACACAGAGCGCCTCCTGCTGCACGAGAGGAGAAACACACAGAGCGCCTCCTGCTGCATGAGAGGAGAAACACACAGAGCGCCTCCTGCTGCTGCAGGAGGAGAAACACACAGAGCGCCTCCTGCTGCATGAGAGGAGAAACACACAGAGCGCCTCCTGCTGCTGCAGGAGGAGAAACACACAGAGCGCCTCCTGCTGCACGAGAAGAGAAACACACAGAGCGCCTCCTGCTGCACGAGAGGAGAAACACACAGAGCGCCTCCTGCTGCACGGGAGGATAAACACATAGAGCACCTCCTGCTGCAGGAGGAGAAAAACACAGAGCGCCTCCTGTTGCACGGGAGGTGAAACACACAGAGCACCTCCTGCTGCGCGGGAGGAGAAACACACAGAGCGCCTCCTGCTGCTGCAGGAGGACAAACACACAGAGCGCCTCCTGCTGCAGGAGGAGAAACACACAGAGCGCTTCCTGCTGCTGCAGGAGGAGAAACACACAGAGCGCCTCCTGCTGCAGGAGGAGAAACACACAGAGCGCCTCCTGCTGCAGGAGGAGAAACACACAGAGCACCTCCTGCTGCAGGAGGAGAAACACACAGAGCGCCTCCTGCTGCAGGAGGAGAAACACACAGAGCGCCTCCTGCTGCAGGAGGAGAAACACAGAGAGCGCCTCCTGCTGCAGGTGGAGAAACACACAGAGCGCCTCCTGCTGCACGGGAGGAGAAACACTCAGAGCGCCTCCTGCTGCATGAGAGGAGAAACACACAGAGCGCCTTCTGCTGCTGCAGGAGGAGAAACACACAGAGCGCCTCCTGCTGCACGAGAGGAGAAACACACAGAGCGCCTCCTGCTGCACGGGAGGAGAAACACATAGAGCACCTCCTGCTGCAGGAGGAGAAACACACAGAGCGCCTCCTGTTGCACGGGAGGTGAAACACACAGAGCACCTCCTGCTGCAGGAGGAGAGACACACAGAGCGCTTCCCGCTGCACGAGAGGAGAAACACACAGAGCGCCTCCTGCTGCACGGGAGGAGAAACAAACAGAGCGCCATCTGTTGCTTGGGATGAGAATCGCACAGAGCGCCCCCTGCTGAAGGAGGAGAAACACACAGAGCGCCTCCTGCTGCGCAGGAGGAGAAACACTCAGAGCACCTCCTGCTGCAAGAGAGGAGAAACACACAGAGCGCCTCCTGCTGCACGGGAGGAGAAACACATAGAGCACCTCCTGCTGCAGGAGGAGAAAAACACAGAGCGCCTCCTGTTGCACGGGAGGTGAAACACACAGAGCACCTCCTGCTGCGCGGGATGAAAAATACACAGAGCACCTCGTGTTGCACGGGAGGAGAAACACACAGAGCACCTCCTGCTGCGCGGGAGGAGAAACACACAGAGCGCCTCCTGCTGCACGAGAGGAGAAACACACAGAGCGCCTCCTGCTGCACGTGAGGAGAAACACACAGAGCGCCTCCTGCTGCGCGGGAGGAGAAACACACAGAGCGCCTCCTGCTGCAAGAGAGGAGAAACACACAGAGCGCCTCCTGCTGCACGGGAGGAGAAACACACAGAGCGCCTCCTGCTGCACGAGAGGACAAACACACAGAGCGCCCCCTGCTGCACGGGAGGAAAAACACACAGCGTGCCCCCTGCTGCACGGGAGGAGAAACACATAGAGCACCTCCTGCTGCAGGAGGAGAAAAACACAGAGCGCCTCCTGTTGCACGGGAGGTGAAACACACAGAGCACCTCCTGCTGCGTGGGAGGAGAAACACACAGAGCGCCTCGTGCTTCACGGGAGGAGAAACACACAGAGCACCTCCTGCTGCGCGGGAGGAGAAACACACAGAGCGCCTCCTGCTGCAGGAGGAGAAACACACAGAGCGCCTCCTGCTGCAGGAGGAGAAACACACAGAGCGCATCCTGCTGCACGGGAGGAGAAACACACAGAGCGCCTCCTGCTGCGCCGGAGGAAAAACACACAGAGCGCCTCCTGCTGCGCGGGAGGAGAAACACACAAAGCGCCTCCTGCTGCATGAGGAGAAACACACATAGCGCCTCCTGCTGCACGGGAGGAGAAACACATAGAGCACCTCCTGCTGCAGGAGGAGAAAAACACAGAGCGCCTCCTGTTGCACGGGAGGTGAAACACACAGAGCACCTCCTGCTGCGTGGGAGGAGAAACACACAGAGCGCCTCGTGCTTCACGGGAGGAGAAACACACAGAGCACCTCCTGCTGTGCGGGAGGAGAAACACACAGAGCGCCTCCTGCTGCAGGAGGAGAAACACACAGAGCGCCTCCTGCTGCAGGAGGAGAAACACACAGAGCGCATCCTGCTGCACGGGAGGAGAAACACACAGAGCGCCTCCTGCTGCGCCGGAGGAAAAACACACAGAGCGCCTCCTGCTGCGCGGGAGGAGAAACACACAGAGCGCCTCCTGCTGCATGAGGAGAAACACACAGAGCGCCTCCTGCTGCTCGGGAGGAGAAACACACAGAGCACCTCCTGCTGCACGGGAGGAGAAACACACAGAGCGCCTCCTGCTGCACGGGAGGAGAAACACACAGAGCGCCTCCTGCTGCACGGGAGGAGAAACACACAGAGCGCCTCCTGCTGCACGGGAGGAGAAACACACAGAGCGCCACCTGTTGCTTGTGAGGAGAATCGCACAGAGCGCCCCCTGCTGAAGGAGGAGAAACACACAGAGCGCCTCCTGCTGCGCGGGAGGAGAAACACTGAGTGCGCCTCCTGCTGCACGAGAGGAGAAACACACAGAGCGCCTCCTGCTGCAAGAGATGAGAAACACACAGAGCGCCTCCTGCTGCACGGGAGGAGAAACACACAGAGCGCCTCCTGCTGCATGAGAGGAGAAACACACAGAGCGCCTCCTGCTGCACGAGAGGAGAAACACACAGAGCGCCTCCTAGTGCACGGGAGGAGAAACACATAGAGCAACTCCTGCTGCAGGAGGAGAAAAACACAGAGCGCTTCCTGCTGCACGAGAGGAGAAACACACAAGCACCTCCTGCTGCAGGAGGAGAGACACACAGAGCGCTTCCTGCTGCACGAGAGGAGAAACACACAAGCGCCTCCTGCTGCACGGGAGGAGAAACGCACAGAGCGCCTCCTGCTGCACGGGAGGAGAAACACACAGAGCGCCACCTGTTGCTTGGGAGGAGAATCGCACAGAGCGCCCCCTGCTGAAGGAGGAGAAACACACAGAGCGCCTCCTGCTGCGCGGGAGGAGAAACACTCAGAGCGCCTCCTGCTGCACGAGAGGAGAAACACACAGAGCGCCTCCTGCTGCTCGAGAGGAGAAACACACAGAGCGCCTCCTGCTGCACGGGAGGAGAAACACACAGAGCGCCTCCTGCTGCTCGGGAGGAGAAACGCACAGAGCGCCTCCTGCTGCACGGGAGGAGAAACACACAGAGCGCCACCTGTTGCTTGTGAGGAGAATCGCACAGAGCGCCCCCTGCTGAAGGAGGAGAAACACACAGAGCGCCTCCTGCTGCAAGAGATGAGAAACACACAGAGCGCCTCCTGCTGCACGGGAGGAGAAACACACAGAGCGCCTCCTGCTGCACGAGAGGACAAACACACAGCGTGCCCCCTGCTTCACGGGAGGAGAAACACTCAGAGCGCCTCCTGCTGCATGAGAGGAGAAACACACAGAGCGCCACCTGCTGCACGGGAGGAGAAACACTCAGAGCGCCTCCTGCTGCATGAGAGGAGAAACACACAGAGCGCCTCCTGCTGCACGAGAGGAGAAACACACAGAGCGCCTCCTGCTGCACGGGAGGAGAAACAAATAGAGCACCTCCTGCTGCAGGAGGAGAAACACACAGAGCGCCTCCTGCTGCAGGAGGAGAAACACACAGAGCACCTCCTGCTGCTGCAGGAGGACAAACACACAGAGCGCCTCCTGCTGCAGGAGGAGAAACACACAGAGCGCCTCCTGCTGCTGCAGGAGGAGAAACACACAGAGCGCCTCCTGCTGCAGGAGGAGAAACACACAGAGCGCCTCCTGCTGCAGGAGGAGAAACACACAGAGCGCCTCCTGCTACTGCAGGAGGAGAAACACACAGAGCGCCTCCTGCTGCAGGAGGAGAAACACACAGAGCGCCTCCTGCTGCAGGAGGAGAAACACAGAGAGCGCCTCCTGCTGCAGGTGGAGAAACACACAGAGCGCCTCCTGCTGCACGGGAGGAGAAACACTCAGAGCGCCTCCTGCTGCATGAGAGGAGAAACACACAGAGCGCTTCTGCTGCTGCAGGAGGAGAAACACACAGAGCGCCTCCTGCTGCACGAGAGGAGAAACACACAGAGCGCCTCCTGCTGCATGAGAGGAGAAACACACAGAGCGCCTCCTGCTGCTGCAGGAGGAGAAACACACAGAGCGCCTCCTGCTGCATGAGAGGAGAAACACACAGAGCGCCTCCTGCTGCTGCAGGAGGAGAAACACACAGAGCGCCTCCTGCTGCACGAGAAGAGAAACACACAGAGCGCCTCCTGATGCACGAGAGGAGAAACACACAGAGCGCCTCCTGCTGCACGGGAGGATAAACACATAGAGCACCTCCTGCTGCAGGAGGAGAAAAACACAGAGCGCCTCCTGTTGCACGGGAGGTGAAACACACAGAGCACCTCCTGCTGCGCGGGAGGAGAAACACACAGAGCGCCTCCTGCTGCTGCAGGAGGACAAACACACAGAGCGCCTCCTGCTGCAGGAGGAGAAACACACAGAGCGCTTCCTGCTGCTGCAGGAGGAGAAACACACAGAGCGCCTCCTGCTGCAGGAGGAGAAACACACAGAGCGCCTCCTGCTGCAGGAGGAGAAACACACAGAGCGCCTCCTGCTGCAGGAGGAGAAACACACAGAGCGCCTCCTGCTGCAGGAGGAGAAACACACAGAGCGCCTCCTGCTGCAGGAGGAGAAACACAGAGAGCGCCTCCTGCTGCAGGTGGAGAAACACACAGAGCGCCTCCTGCTGCACGGGAGGAGAAACACTCAGAGCGCCTCCTGCTTTATGAGAGGAGAAACACACAGAGCGCCTTCTGCTGCTGCAGGAGGAGAAACACACAGAGCGCCTCCTGCTGCACGAGAGGAGAAACACACAGAGCGCCTCCTGCTGCATGAGAGGAGAAACACACAGAGCGCCTCCTGCTGCTGCAGGAGGAGAAACACACAGAGCGCCTCCTGCTGCATGAGAGGAGAAACACACAGAGCGCCTCCTGCTGCTGCAGGAGGAGAAACACACAGAGCGCCTCCTGCTGCACGAGAAGAGAAACACACAGAGCGCCTCCTGCTGCGCGGGAGGAGAAACACATAGAGCACCTCCTGCTGCACGAGAAGAGAAACCCTCAGAGCGCCTCCTGCTGCACGAGAGGAGAAACACACAGAGCGCCTCCTGCTGCACGAGAGGAGAAACACACAGAGCGCCTCCTGCTGCACGGGAGGATAAACACATAGAGCACCTCCTGCTGCAGGAGGAGAAAAACACAGAGCGCCTCCTGTTGCACGGGAGGTGAAACACACAGAGCACCTCCTGCTGCGCGGGAGGAGAAACACACAGAGCGCCTCCTGCTGCACGGGAGGACAAACACACAGAGCGCCTCCTGCTGCGCGGGAGGAGAAACACACAGAGCGCCTCCTGCTGCACGAGAGGAGAAACACACAGAACGCCTCCTGCTGCACGGGAGGAGAAACACATAGAGCACCTCCTGCTGCAGGAGGAGAAACACACAGAGCGCCTCCTGTTGCACGGGAGGTGAAACACACAGAGCACCTCCTGCTGCAGGAGGAGAGACACACAGAGTGCTTCCTGCTGCACGAGAGGAGAAACACACAGAGCGCCTCCTGCTGCACGGGAGGAGAAACGCACAGAGCGCCTCCTGCTGCACGGGAGGAGAAACACACAGCGTGCCCCCTGCTGCACGGGAGGAGAAACACATAGAGCGCCTCCTGCTGCAGGAGGAGAAACACACAGAGCGCCTCCTGCTGCAGGAGGAGAAACACACTGAGCACCTCCTGCTGCTGCAGGAGGATAAACACACAGAGCGCCTCCTGCTGCAGGAGGATAAACACACAGAGCGCCTCCTGCTGCTGCAGGAGGAGAAACACACAGAGCGCCTCCTGCTGCAGGAGGAGAAACACACAGAGCGCCATCTGTTGCTTGGGAGGAGAATCGCACAGAGCGCCCCCTGCTGAAGGAGGAGAAACACACAGAGCGCCTCCTGCTGCGCAGGAGGAGAAACACACAGAGCACCTCCTGCTGCAAGAGAGGAGAAACACACAGAGCGCCTCCTGCTGCACGGGAGGAGAAACACATAGAGAACCTCCTGCTGCAGGAGGAGAAAAACACAGAGCGCCTCCTGCTGCACGAGAGGAGAAACACACAGAGCGCCTCCTGCTGCACGGGAGGAGAAACATATAGAGCACCTCCTGCTGCAGGAGGAGAAACACACAGAGCGCCTCCTGTTGCACGGGAGGTGAAACACACAGAGCACCTCCTGCTGCAGGAGGAGAGACACACAGAGCGCTTCCTGCTGCACGAGAGGAGAAACACACAGAGCGCCTCCTGCTGCACGGGAGGAGAAACACACAGAGCGCCTCCTGCTGCTCGGGAGGAGAAACGCACAGAGCGCCTCCTGCTGCACGGGAGGAGAAACACACAGAGCGCCACCTGTTGCTTGTGAGGAGAATCGCACAGAGCGCCCCCTGCTGAAGGAGGAGAAACACACAGAGCGCCTCCTGCTGCGCGGGAGGAGAAACACTGAGAGCGCCTCCTGCTGCACGAGAGGAGAAACACACAGAGCGCCTCCTGCTGCAAGAGATGAGAAACACACAGAGCGCCTCCTGCTGCACGGGAGGAGAAACACACAGAGCTCCTCCTGCTGCAAGAGATGAGAAACACACAGAGCGCCCCCTGCTGCACGGGAGGAGAAACACACAGAGCGCCACCTGCTGCACGGGAGGAGAAACACTCAGAGCGCCTCCTGCTGCATGAGAGGAGAAACACACAGAGCGCCTCCTGCTGCACGAGAGGAGAAACACACAGAGCGCCTCCTGCTGCACGGGAGGAGAAACACATAGAGCACCTCCTGCTGCAGGAGGAGAAAAACACAGAGCGCCTCCTGTTGCACGGGAGGTGAAACACACAGAGCACCTCCTGCTGCAGGAGGAGAGACACACAGAGCGCTTCCTGCTGCACGAGAGGAGAAACACACAAGCGCCTCCTGCTGCACGGGAGGAGAAACGCACAGAGCGCCTCCTGCTGCACGGGAGGAGAAACACACAGAGCGCCACCTGTTGCTTGGGAGGAGAATCGCACAGAGCGCCCCCTGCTGAAGGAGGAGAAACACACAGAGCACCTCCTGCTGCGCGGGAGGAGAAACACTCAGAGCGCCTCCTGCTGCACGAGAGGAGAAACACACAGAGCGCCTCCTGCTGCTCGAGAGGAGAAACACACAGAGCGCCTCCTGCTGCACGAGAGGAGAAACACACAGAGCGCCTCCCGCTGCTCGGGAGGAGAAACACACAGAGCGCCTCCTGCTGCTGCAGGAGGAGAAACACACAGAGCGCCTCTTGCTGCTGCAGGAGGAGAAACACACATAGCGCCTCCTGCTGTACGGGAGGAGAAACACACAGAGCGCCTCCTGCTGCACATGAGGAGAAACACACAGAGCGCCTCCTGCTGCACGGGAGGAGAAACACACAGAGCGCCTCCTGCTGCTCGGGAGGAGAAACTCACAGAGCGCCTCCTGCTGCTGCAGGAGGAGAAACACACAGAGCGCCTCCTGCTGTTGCAGGAGAAACACACAGAGCGCCTCCTGCTGCATGGGAGGAGAAACACACAGAGCGCCTCCTGCTGCTGCAGGAGGATAAACACAGAGAGCGCCTCCTGCTGCAGGAGGAGGAGAAACACACAGAGCGCCTCCTGCTGCTGCAGGAGGAGAAACACACAGAGCGCCTCCTGCTGCAGGAGGAGAAACACACAGAGCACCTCATGCTGCTGCAGGAGGAGAAACACACAGAGCGCCTCCTGCTGCATGAGAGGAGAGACACACAGAGCGCCTCCTGCTGCTGCAGGAGGAGAAACACACAGAGCGCCTCCTGCTGCATGAGAGGAGAAACACACAGAGCGCCTCCTGCCGCTGTAGGAGGAGAAACACACAGAGCGCCTCCTGCTGCACGAGAAGAGAAACACACAGAGCGCCTCCTGCTGCGCGGGAGGAGAAACACATAGAGCACCTCCTGCTGCACGAGAGGAGAAAACCTCAGAGCGCCTCCTGCTGCACGAGAGGAGAAACACACAGAGCGCCTCCTGCTGCACGAGAGGAGAAGCACACAGAGCGCCTCCTGCTGCACGGGAGGAGAAACACACAGAGCGCCTCCTGCTGCGCGGGAGGAGAAACACACAGAGCGCCTCCTGCTGCACGAGAGGAGAAACACACAGAGCGCCTCCTGCTGCACGGGAGGAGAAACACATAGAGCACCTCCTGCTGCAGGAGGAGAGACAAACAGAGCGCTTCCTGCTGCACGAGAGGAGAAACACACAGAGCGCCTCCTGCTGCACGGGAGGAGAAACGCACAGAGCGCCCCCTGCTGCACGGGAGGAGAAACACACAGAGCGCCATCTGTTGCTTGGGAGGAGAATCGCACAGAGCGCCCCCTGCTGAAGGAGGAGAAACACACAGAGCGCCTCCTGCTGCGCAGGAGGAGAAACACTCAGAGCACCTCCTGCTGCAAGAGAGGAGAAACACACAGAGCGCCTCGTGCTGCACGGGAGGAGAAACACATAGAGCACCTCCTGCTGCAGGAGGAGAAAAACACAGAGCGCCTCCTGTTGCACGGGAGGTGAAACACACAGAGCACCTCCTGCTGCGCTGGAGAAAAAACACACAGAGCGCCTAGAGTTGCACGGGAGGAGAAACACACAGAGCACCTCCTGCTGCGCCGGAGTAGAAACACACAGAGCGCCTCCTGCTGCACGAGAGGAGAAACACACAGAGCGCCTCCTGCTGCACGGGAGGAGAAACACATAGAGCACCTCCTGCTGCAGGAGGAGAAAAACACAGAGCGCCTCCTGTTGCACGGGAGGTGAAACACACAGAGCACCTCCTGCTGCAGGAGGAGAGACACACAGAGCGCTTCCTGCTGAACGAGAGGAGAAACACACAGAGCGCCTCCTGCTGCACGGGAGGAGAAACAAATAGAGCAGCTCCTGCTGCAGGAGGAGAAATACACAGAGCGCCTCCTGCTGCAGGAGGAGAAACACACAGAGCACCTCCTGCTGCTGCAGGAGGAGAAACACAAAGAGCGCCTCCTGCTGCAGGAGGAGAAACACACAGAGCGCCTCCTGCTGCTGCAGGAGGAGAAACACACAGAGCGCCTCCTGCTGCAGGAGGAGAAACACACAGAGCGCCTCCTGCTACTGCAGGAGGAGAAACACACAGAGCGCCTCCTGCTGCAGGAGGAGAAACACACAGAGCGCCTCCTGCTGCAGGAGGAGAAACACAGAGAGCGCCTCCTGCTGCAGGAGGAGAAACACACAGAGCGCCTCCTGCTGCACGAGAGGAGAAACACACAGAGCGCCTCCTGCTGCATGAGAGGAGAAACAAACAGAGCGCCTCCTGCTGCTGCAGGAGGAGAAACACACAGAGCGCCTCCTGCTGCATGAGAGGAGAAACACACAGAGCGCCTCCTGCTGCTGCAGGAGGAGAAACACACAGAGCGCCTCCTGCTGCACGAGAAGAGAAACACACAGAGCGCCTCCTGCTGCGCGGGAGGAGAAACACATAGAGCACCTCCTGCTGCACGAGAGGAGAAACCCTCAGAGCGCCTCCTGCTGCACGAGAGGAGAAACACACAGAGCGCCCCCTGCTGCACGAGAGGAGAAACACAGAGAGCGCCTCCTGCTGCACGGGAGGATAATCACATAGAGCACCTCCTGCTGGAGGAGGAGGAAAACACAGAGCGCCTCCTGTTGCACGGGAGGTGAAACACACAGAGCACCTCCTGCTGCGCGGGAGGAGAAACACACAGAGCGCCTCCTGCTGCACGGGAGGACAAACACACAGAGCGCCTCCTGCTGCGCGGGAGGTGAAACACACAGAGCGCCTCCTGCTGCACGAGAGGAGAAACACACAGAACGCCTCCTGCTGCACGGGAGGAGAAACACATAGAGCACCTCCTGCTGCAGGAGGAGAAACACACAGAGCGCCTCCTGTTGCACGGGAGGTGAAACACACAGAGCACCTCCTGCTGCAGGAGGAGAGACACACAGAGTGCTTCCTGCTGCACGAGAGGAGAAACACACAGAGCGCCTCCTGCTGCACGGGAGGAGAAACGCACAGAGCGCCTCCTGCTGCACGGGAGGAGAAACACACAGCGTGCCCCCTGCTGCATGGGAGGAGAAACACATAGAGCACCTCCTACTGCAGGAGGAGAAAAACACAGAGCGCCTCCTGTTGCACGGGAGGTGAAACACACAGAGCACCTCCTGCTGCGTGGGAGGAGAAACACACAGAGCGCCTCGTGCTTCAAGGGAGGAGAAACACACAGAGCACCTCCTGCTGCGCGGGAGGAGAAACACACAGAGCACCTCCTGCTGCAGGAGGAGAAACACGCAGAGCGCCTTCTGCTGCAGGAGGAGAAACACACAGAGCGCATCCTGCTGCACGGGAGGAGAAACACACAGAGCGCCTCCTGCTGCGCCGGAGGAAAAACACACAGAGCGCCTCCTGCTGCGCGGGAGGAGAAACACACAGAGCTCCTCCTGCTGCATGAGGAGAAACACACAGAGCGCCTCCTGATGCTCGGGAGGAGAAACACACAGAGCACCTCCTGCTGCACGGGAGGAGAAACACACAGAGCGCCTCCTGCTGCACGGGAGGAGAAACACACAGAGCGCCTCCTGCTGCACGGGAGGAGAAACACATAGAGCGCCTCCTGCTGCAAGGGAGGAGAAACAGACAGAGTGCCTCCTGCTGCACGGGAGGAGAAACACACAGAGCGCCTCCCGCTGCTCGGGAGGAGAAACACACAGAGCGCCTCCTGCTGCTGCAGGAGGAGAAACACACAGACCGCCTCCTGCTGCTGCAGGAGGAGAAACACACATAGCGCCTCCTGCTGTACGGGAGGAGAAACACACAGAGCGCCTCCTGCTGCACATGAGGAGAAACACACAGAGCGCCTCCTGCTGCACAGGAGGAGAAACACACAGAGCGCCTCCTGCTGCTCGGGAGGAGAAACACACAGAGCGCCTCCTGCTGCAGGAGGAAAAACACACAGAGCGTCTCCTGCTGCTCGGGAGGAGAAACTCACAGAGCGCCTCCTGCTGCACATGAGGAGAAACACACAGAGCGCCTCCTGCTGCACAGGAGGAGAAACACACAGAGCGCCTCCTGCTGCTCGGGAGGAGAAACACACAGAGCGCCTCCTGCTGCAGGAGGAAAAACACACAGTGCGTCTCCTGCTGCTGCAGGAGAAAAATCACACAGAGCGTCTCCTGCTGCTGCAGGAGGAGAAACACACAGAGCGCCTCCTGCTGTTGCAGGAGAAACACATAGAGCACCTCCTGCTGCAGGAGGAGAAAAACACAGAGCGCCTCCTGTTGCACTGAAGGTGAAACACACAGCATGCCCCCTGCTGCACGGGAGGAGAAACACTCAGAGCGCCTCCTGCTGCATGAGAGGAGAAACACACAGAGCGCCTCCTGCTGCACGAGAGGAGAAACACACAGAGCGCCTCCTGCTGCACGGGAGGAGAAAAACCATAGAGCACCTCCTGCTGCAGGAGGAGAAAAACACAGAGCGCCTCCTGTTGCACGGGAGGTGAAACACACAGAGCACCTCCTGCTGCAGGAGGAGAGACACAGAGCGCTTCGTGCTGCACGAGAGGAGAAACACACAAAGCGCCTCCTGCTGCACGGGAGGAGAAACGCACAGAGCGCCTCCTGCTGCACGGGAGGAGAAACACACAGAGCGCCACCTGTTGCTTGGGAGGAGAATCGCACAGAGCGCCCCCTGCTGAAGGAGGAGAAACACACAGAGCGCCTCCTGCTGCGCGGGAGGAGAAACACTCAGAGCGCCTCCTGCTGCACGAGAGGAGAAACACACAGAGCGCCTCCTGCTGCTCGAGAGGAGAAACACACAGAGCGCCTCCTGCTGCACGAGAGGAGAAACACACAGAGCGCCTCCTGCTGCACGGGAGGAAAAACAAATAGAGCACCTCCTGCTGCAGGAGGAGAAACACACAGAGCGCCTCCTGTTGCACGGGAGGTGAAACACACAGAGCACCTCCTGCTGCGCGGGAGGAGAAACACACAGAGCGTCTCCTGCTGCTCGGGAGGAGAAACTCACAGAGCGCCTCCTGCTGCTGCAGGAGGAGAAACACACAGAGCGCCTCCTGCTGTTGCAGGAGAAACACACAGAGCGCCTCCTGCTGCTGCAGGAGGATAAACACAGGGAGCGCCTCCTGCTGCAGAAGGAGGAGAAACACACAGAGCGCCTCCTGCTGCTGCAGGAGGAGAAACACACAGAGCGCCTCCTGCTGCAGGAGGAGAAACACACAGAGCACCTCCTGCTGCTGCAGGAGGAGAAACACACAGAGCGCCTCCTGCTGCAGGAGGAGAAACACACAGAGCGCCTCCTGCTGCTGCAGGAGGAGAAACACACAGAGCGCCTCCTGCTGCAGGAGGAGAAACACACAGAGCGCCTCCTGCTGCAGGAGGAGAAACACACAGAGCGCCTCCTGCTGCTGCAGGAGGAGAAACACAGAGAGCGCCTCCTGCTGCAGGAGGAGAAACACACATAGCGCCTCCTGCTGCAGGAGGAGAAACACAGAGAGCGCCTCCTGCTGCAGGAGGAGAAACACACAGAGCGCCTCCTGCTGCACGGGAGGAGAAACACTCAGAGCGCCTCCTGCTGCATGAGAGGAGAAACACACAGAGCGCCTTCTGCTGCTGCAGGAGGAGAAACACACAGAGCGCCTCCTGCTGCACGAGAGGAGAAACACACAGAGCGCCTCCTGCTGCATGAGAGGAGAAACACACAGAGCGCCTCCTGCTGCTGAAGGAGGAGAAACACACAGAGCGCCTCCTGCTGCACGAGAGGAGAAACACACAGAGCGCCTCCTGCTGCTGCAGGAGGAGAAACACACAGAGCGCCTCCTGCTGCACGAGAAGAGAAACACACAGAGCGCCTCCTGCTGCGCGGGAGGAGAAACACATAGAGCACCTCCTGCTGCACGAGAGGAGAAACCCTCAGAGCGCCTCCTGCTGCACGAGAGGAGAAACACACAGAGCGCCTCCTGCTGCACGAGAGGGTAAACACACAGAGCGCCTCCTGCTGCACGGGAGGATAAACACATAGAGCACCTCCTGCTGCAGGAGGAGAAAAACACAGAGCGCCTCCTGTTGCACGGGAGGTGAAACACACAGAGCACCTCCTGCTGCGCGGGAGGAGAAACACACAGAGCGCCTCCTGCTGCACGGGAGGACAAACACACAGAGCGCCTCCTGCTGCGCGGGAGGAGAAACACACAGAGCGCCTCCTGCTGCACGAGAGGAGAAACACACAGAGCGCCTCCTGCTGCACGGGAGGAGAAACACATAGAGCACCTCCTGCTGCAGGAGGAGAAACACACAGAGCGCCTCCTGTTGCACGGGAGGTGAAACACACAGAGCACCTCCTGCTGCAGGAGGAGAGACACACAGAGCGCTTCCTGCTGCACGAGAGGAGAAACACACAGAGCGCCTCCTGCTGCAGGAGGAAAAACACATAGAGCACCTCCTGCTGCAGGAGGAGAAACACACAGAGCGCCTCCTGTTGCACGGGAGGTGAAACACACAGAGCACCTCCTGCTGCAGGAAGAGAGACACACAGAGCGCCTCCTGCTGCACGGGAGGAGAAACACACAGAGCGCCTCCTGCTGCACGGGAGGAGAAACGCACAGAGCGCCTCCTGCTGCACGGGAGGAGAAACACACAGAGCGCCACCTGTTGCTTGTGAGGAGAATCGCACAGAGCGCCCCCTGCTGAAGGAGGAGAAACACACAGAGCGCCTCCTGCTGCGCGGGAGGAGAAACACTCAGAGCGCCTCCTGCTGCACGAGAGAGGAAACACACAGAGCGCCTCCTGCTGCAAGAGAGGAGAAACACACAGAGCGCCTCCTGCTGCACGGGAGGAGAAACACACAGAGCGCCTCCTGCTCTACGAGAGGACAAACACACAGAGCGCCCCCTGCTGCACGGGAGGAGAAACACACAGCGTGCCCCCTGCTGCACGGGAGAAGAAACACTCAGAGCGCCTCCTGCTGCAGGAGGAGAAAAACACAGAGCGCCTCCTGTTGCACGGGAGGTGAAACACACAGAGCACCTCCTGCTGCAGGAGGAGAGACACACAGAGCGCTTCCTGCTGCACGAGAGGAGAAACACACAGAGCGCCTCCTGCTGCACGGGAGGAGAAACGCACAGAGTGCCTCCTGCTGCACGGGAGGAGAAACACACAGAGCGCCACCTGTTGCTTGGGAGGAGAATCGCACAGAGCGCCCCCTGCTGAAGGAGGAGAAACACACAGAGCGCCTCCTGCTGCGCGGGAGGAGAAACACTCAGAGCGCCTCCTGCTGCACGAGAGGAGAAACACACAGAGCGCCTCCTGCTGCTCGAGAGGAGAAACACACAGAGCGCCTCCTGCTGCACGAGAGGAGAAACACACAGAGCGCCTCCTGCTGCACGGGAGGAGAAACAAATAGAGCACCTCCTGCTGCAGGAGGAGAAACACACAGAGCGCCTCCTGTTGCACGGGAGGTGAAACACACAGAGCACCTCCTGCTGCGCGGGAGGAGAAACACACAGAGCGTCTCCTGCTGCTCGGGAGGAGAAACTCACAGAGCGCCTCCTGCCGCTGCAGGAGGAGAAACACACAGAGCGCCTCCTGCTTTTGCAGGAGAAACACACAGAGCGCCTCCTGCTGCACGGCAGGAGAAACACACAGAGCGCCTCCTGCTGCTGCAGGAGGATAAACACACAGAGCGCCTCCTGCTGCTGCAGGAGGATAAACACAGGGAGCGCCTCCTGCTGCAGGAGGAGGAGAAACACACAGAGCGCCTCCTGCTGCTGCAGGAGGAGAAACACACAGAGCGCCTCCTGCTGCAGGAGGAGAAACACACAGAGCGCCTCCTGCTGCTGCAGGAGGAGAAACACACAGAGCGCCTCCTGCTGCAGGAGGAGAAACACACAGAGCGCCTCCTGCTGCTGCAGGAGGAGAAACACACAGAGCGCCTCCTGCTGCAGGAGGAGAAACACACAGAGCGCCTCCTGCTGCAGGAGGAGAAACACACAAAGCGCCTCCAGCTGCTGCAGGAGGAGAAACACACAGAGCGTCTCCTGCTGCAGGAGGAGAAACACACAGAGCGCCTCCTGCTGCAGGAGGAGAAACACTGAGAGCGCCTCCTGCTGCAGGAGCAGAAACACACAGAGCGCCTCCTGCTGCACGGGAGGAGAAACACTCAGAGCGCCTCCTGCTGCATGAGAGGAGAAACACACAGAGCGCCTTCTGCTGCTGCAGGAGGAGAAACACACAGAGCGCCTCCTGCTGCACGAGAGGAGAAACACAAAGAGCGCCTCCTGCTGCTGCAGGAGGAGAAACACACAGAGCGCCTCCTGCTGCACGAGAAGAGAAACACACAGAGCGCCTCCTGCTGCGCGGGAGGAGAAACACATAGAGCACCTCCTGCTGCACGAGAGGAGAAACCCTCAGAGCGCCTCCTGCTGCACGAGAGGAGAAACACACAGAGCGCCTCCTGCTGCACGAGAGGGGAAACACACAGAGCTCCTCCTGCTGCACGGGAGGATAAACACATAGAGCACCTCCTGCTGCAGGAGGAGAAAAACACAGAGCGCCTCCTGTTGCACGGGAGGTGAAACACACAGAGCACCTCCTGCAGCGCGGGAGGAGAAACACACAGAGCGCCTCCTGCTGCACGGGAGGACAAACACACAGAGCGCCTCCTGCTGCGCGGGAGGAGAAACACACAGAGCACCTCCTGCTGCACGGGAGGAGAAACACACAGAGCGCCTCCTGCTGCACGGGAGGAGAAACACACAGAGCGCCTCCTGCTGCAGGAGGAGAAACACACAGAGCGCCTCCTGCTGCATGGGAGGAGAAACACACAGAGCGCCTCCCGCTGCTCGGGAGGAGAAACACACAGAGCGCCTCCTGCTGCTGCAGGAGGAGAAACACACAGAGCGCCTCCTGCTGCTGCAGGAGGAGAAACACACATAGCGCTTCCTGCTGTACGGGAGGAGAAACACACAGAGCGCCTCCTGCTGCACAGGAGGAGAAACACACAGAGCGCCTCCTGCTGCTCGGGAGGAGAAACACACAGAGCGCCTCCTGCTGTAGGAGGAGAAACACACAGAGCACCTCCTGCTGCGTGGGAGGAGAAACACACAGAGCGCCTCGTGCTTCACGGGAGGAGAAACACACAGAGCACCTCCTGCTGCAGGAGGAGAAACACACAGAGCGCCTCCTGCTGCAGGAGGAGAAACACACAGAGCGCATCCTGCTGCACGGGAGGAGAAACACACAGAGCGCCTCCTGCTGCGCCGGAGGAAAAACACACAGAGCGCCTCCTGCTGCGCGGGAGGAGAAACACACAGAGCGCCTCCTGCTGCATGAGGAGAAACACACAGAGCGCCTCCTGCTGCTCGGGAGGAGAAACACACAGAGCACCTCCTGCTGCACGGGAGGAGAAACACACAGAGCGCCTCCTGCTGCACGGGAGGAGAAACACACAGAGCGCCTCCTGCTGCACGGGAGGAGAAACACACAGAGCGCCTCCTGCTGCAAGGGAGGAGAAACAGACAGAGTGCCTCCTGCTGCACGGGAGGATAAACACACAGAGCGCCTCCCGCTGCTCGGGAGGAGAAACACACAGAGCGCCTCCTGCTGCTGCAGGAGGAGAAACACACAGAGCGCTTCCTGCTGTACGGGAGGAGAAACACACAGAGCGCCTCCTGCTGCACATGAGGAGAAACACACAGAGCGCCTCCTGCTGCACAGGAGGAGAAACACACAGAGCGCCTCCTGCTGCTCGGGAGGAGAAACTCACAGTGCGTCTCCTGCTGCTGCAGGAGGAAAAACACACAGAGCGCCTCCTGCTGCACGAGAGGAGAAACACACAGAGCGCCTCCTGCTGCATGAGAGGAGAAACACACAGAGCGCCTCCTGCTGCATGAGAGGAGAAACACACAGAGCGCCTCCTGCTGCTGCAGGAGGAGAAACACACAGAGCGCCTCCTGCTGCTGCAGGAGGATAAACACACAGAGCGCCTCCTGCTGCTGAAGGAGGATAAACACAGAGAGCGCCTCCTGCTGCAGGAGGAGGAAAAACACACAGAGCGCCTCCTGCTGCTGCAGGAGGAGAAACACACAGAGCGCCTCCTGCTGCAGGAGGAGAAACACACAGAGCGCCTCCTGCTGCTGCAGGAGGAGAAACACACAGAGCGCCTCCTGCTGCAGGAGGAGAAACACACAGAGCGCCTCCTGCTGCTGCAGGAGGAGAAACACACAGAGCGCCTCCTGCTGCAGGAGGAGAAACACACAGAGCGCCATCTGTTGCTTGGGAGGAGAATCGCACAGAGCGCCCCCTGCTGAAGGAGGAGAAACACACAGAGCGCCTCCTCCTGCGCAGGAGGAGAAACACTCAGAGCACCTCCTGCTGCAAGAGAGGAGAAACACACAGAGCGCCTCCTGCTGCACGGGAGGAGAAACTCATAGAGCACCTCCTGCTGCAGGAGGAGAAAAACACAGAGCGCCTCCTGTTGCACGGGAGGTGAAACACACAGAGCACCTCCTGCTGGGCGGGAGGAAAAACACACAGAGCGCCTCGTGTTGCACGGGAGGAGAAACACACAGAGCACCTCCTGCTGAAGGAGGAGAAACACACAGAGCGCCTCCTGCTGCGCGGGAGGAGAAACACTCAGAGCGCCTCCTGCTGCACGAGAGGAGAAACAGACAGAGCGCCTCCTGCTGCAAGAGAGGAGAAACACACAGAGCGCCTCCTGCTGCACGGGAGGAGAAACACACAGAGCGCCTCCTGCTGCACGAGAGGACAAACACACAGAGCGCCCCCTGCTGCACGGGAGGAGAAACACACAGCGTGCCCCCTGCTGCACGGGAGGAGAAACACACAGAGCGCCTCCTGCTGCACGAGAGGACAAACACACAGAGCGCCCCCTGCTGCACGGGAGGAGAAACACTCAGAGCGCCTCCTGCTGCATGAGAGGAGAAACACACAGAGCGCCTCCTGCTGCACGAGAGGAGAAACACACAGAGCGCCTCCTGCTGCACGGGAGGAGAAACACATAGAGCACCTCCTGCTGCAGGAGGAGAAAAACACAGAGCGCCTCCTGTTGCACGGGAGGTGAAACACACAGAGCACCTCCTGCTGCAGGAGGAGAGACACACAGAGCGCTTCCTGCTGCACGAGAGGAGAAACACACAGAGCGCCTCCTGCTGCACGGGAGGAGAAACGCACAGAGCGCCTCCTGCTGCACGGGAGGAGAAACACACAGAGCGCCACCTGTTGCTTGGGAGGAGAATCGCACAGAGCGCCCCCTGCTGAAGGAGGAGAAACACACAGAGCGCCTCCTGCTGCGCGGGAGGAGAAACACTCAGAGCGCCTCCTGCTGCACGAGAGGAGAAACACACAGAGCGCCTCCTGCTGCTCGAGAGGAGAAACACACAGAGCGCCTCCTGCTGCACGAGAGATGAAACACACAGAGCGCCTCCTACTGCACGGGAGGAGAAACAAATAGAGCACCTCCTGCTGCAGGAGGAGAAACACACAGAGCGCCTCCTGTTGCACGGGAGGTGAAACACACAGAGCACCTCCTGCTGCGCGGGAGGAGAAACACACAGAGCGTCTCCTGCTGCTCGGGAGGAGAAACTCACAGAGCGCCTCCTGCTGCTGCAGGAGGAGAAACACACAGAGCGCCTCCTGCTGTTGCAGGAGAAACACACAGAGCGCCTCCTGCTGCACGGCAGGAGAAACACACAGAGCGCCTCCTGCTGCTGCAGGAGGATAAACACACAGAGCGCCTCCTGCTGCTGCAGGAGGATAAACACAGGGAGCGCCTCCTGCTGCAGGAGGAGGAGAAACACACAGAGCGCCTCCTGCTGCAGGAGGAGAAACACACAGAGCGCCTCCTGCTGCTGCAGGAGGAGAAACACACAGAGCGCCTCCTGCTGCAGGAGGAGAAACACACAGAGCGCCTCCTGCTGCTGCAGGAGGAGAAACACACAGAGCGCCTCCTGCTGCAGGAGGAGAAACACACAGAGCGCCTCCTGCTGTTGCAGGAGAAACACACAGAGCGCCTCCTGCTGCACGGCAGGAGAAACACACAGAGCGCCTCCTGCTGCTGCAGGAGGATAAACACACAGAGCGCCTCCTGCTGCAGGAGGAGAAACACACAGAGTAACTCCTGCTGCTGCAGGAGGAGAAACACACAGAGCGCCTCCTGCTGCAGGAGGAGAAACACACAGAGCGCCTCCTGCTGCTGCAGGAGGAGAAACACACAGAGCGCCTCCTGCTGCAGGAGGAGAAACACACAGAGCGCCTCCTGCTGCTGCAGGAGGAGAAACACACAGAGCGCCTCCTGCTGCAGGAGGAGAAACACACAGAGCACCTCCTGCTGCAGGAGGAGAAACACAGAGAGCGCCTCCTGCTGCAGGAGGAGAAACACACAGAGCGCCTCCTGCTGCACGGGAGGAGAAACACTCAGAGCGCCTCCTGCTGCACGAGAGGAGAAACTCACAGAGCTCCTTCTGCTGCTGCAGGAGGAGAAACACACAGAGCGCCTCCTGCTGCACGAGAGGAGAAACACACAGAGCGCCTCCTGCTGCATGAGAGGAGAAACACACAGAGCGCCTCCTGCTGCTGCAGGAGGAGAAACACACAGAGCGCCTCCTGCTGCACGAGAGGAGAAACACACAGAGCGCCTCCTGCTGCTGCAGGAGGAGAAACACACAGAGCGCCTCCTGCTGCACGAGAAGAGAAACACACAGAGCGCCTCCTGCTGCGCGGGAGGAGAAACACATAGAGCACCTCCTGCTGCACGAGAGGAGAAACCCTCAGAGCGCCTCCTGCTGCACGAGAGGAGAAACACACAGAGCGCCTCCTGCTGCACGAGAGGGGAAACACAAAGAGCTCCTCCTGCTGCACGGGAGGAGAAACACACAGAGCACCTCCTGCTGCAGGAGGGGAAAAACACAGAGCGCCTCCTGTTGCACGGGAGGTGAAACACACAGAGCACCTCCTGCTGCGCGGGAGGAGAAACACACAGAGCGCCTCCTGCTGCACGGGAGGACAAACACACAGAGCGCCTCCTGCTGCGCGGGAGGAGAAACACACAGAGCGCCTCCTGCTGCACGAGAGGAGAAACACACAGAGCGCCTCCTGCTGCACGGGAGGAGAAACACATAGAGCACCTCCTGCTGCAGGAGGAGAAACACACAGAGCACCTCCTGTTGCACGGGAGGTGAAACACACAGAGCACCTCCTGCTGCAGGAGGAGAGACACACAGAGCGCTTCCTGCTGCACGAGAGGAGAAACACACAGAGCGCCTCCTGCTGCACGGGAGGAGAAACGCACAGAGCGCCTCCTGCTGCACGGGAGGAGAAACACACAGAGCGCCATCTGTTGCTTGGGAGGAGAATCGCACAGAGCGCCCCCTGCTGAAGGAGGAGAAACACACAGAGCGCCTCCTGCTGCGCAGGAGGAGAAACACTCAGAGCACCTCCTGCTGCAAGAGAGGAGAAACACACAGAGCGCCTCCTGTTGAACGGGAGGTGAAACACACAGAGCACCTCCTGCTGCGCGAGAGGAAAAATACACAGAGCGCCTTGTGTTGCAAGGGGGGAGAAACACACAGAGCACCTCCTGCTGCGCGGGAGGAGAAACACACAGAGCGCCTCCTGCTGCACGAGAGGAGAAACACACAGAGCGCCTCCTGCTGCACAGGAGGAGAAAAACATAGAGCACCTCCTACTGCAGGAGGAGAAACACAAAGAGCGCCTCCTGTTGCACGGGAGGTGAAACACACAGAGCACCTCCTGCTGCAGGAGGAGAGACACACAGAGCGCTTCCTGCTGCACGAGAGGAGAAACACACAGAGCGCCTCCTGCTGCGCGGGAGGAGAAACACTCAGAGCGTCTCCTGCTGCACGAGAGGAGAAACACACAGAGCGCCTCCTGCTGCAAGAGAGGAGAAACACACAGAGCGCCTCCTGCTGCACGGGAGGAGAAACACACAGAGCTCCTCCTGCTACACGAGAGGACAAACACACAGAGCGCCCCCTGCTGCACGGGAGGAGAAACACACAGCGTGCCCCCTGCTGCACGGGAGGAGAAACACATAGAGCACCTCCTGCTGCAGGAGGAGAAAAACACAGAGCGCCTCCTGCTGCACGGGAGGAGAAACACACAGCGTGCCCCCCGCTGCACGGGAGGAGAAACACATAGAGCACCTCCTGCTGCAGGAGGAGAAAAACACAGAGCGCCTCCTGCTGCGCGGGAGGAGAAACACACAGAGCGCCTCGTGCTGCACGGGAGGAGAAACACACAGAGCACCTCCTGCTGCGCGGGAGGAGAAACACACAGAGCGCCTCCTGCTGCAGGAGGAGAAACACACAGAGCGCCTCCTGCTGCTGCAGGAGGAGAAACACACAGAGGGCCTCCTGCTGCAGGAGGAGAAACACACAGAGCGCCTCCTGCTGCAGGAGGAGAAACACAGAGAGCGCCTCCTGCTGCAGGAGGAGAAACACACAGAGCGCCTCCTGCTGCACGGGAGGAGAAACACTCAGAGCGCCTCCTGCTGCATGAGAGGAGAAACACACAGAGCGCCTTCTGCTGCTGCAGGAGGAGAAACACACAGAGCGCCTCCTGCTGCACGAGAGGAGAAACACACAGAGCGCCTCCTGCTGCACGAGAAGAGAAACACACAGAGCGCCTCCTGCTGCGCGGGAGGAGAAACACATAGAGCACCTCCTGCTGCACGAGAGGAGAAACCCTCAGAGCGCCTCCTGCTGCACGAGAGGAGAAACACACAGAGCGCCTCCTGCTGCACGAGAGGGGAAACACACAGAGCGCCTCCTGCTGCACGGGAGGATAAACACATAGAGCACCTCCTGCTGCAGGAGGAGAAAAACACAGAGCGCCTCCTGTTGCACGGGAGGAGAAACACACAGAGCGCCTCCTGCTGCACGAGAGGGGAAACACACAGAGCGCCTCCTGCTGCACGGGAGGATAAACACATAGAGCACCTCCTGCTGCAGGAGGAGAAACACACAGAGCGCCTCCTGCTGCACGGGAGGACAAACACACAGAGCGCCTCCTGCTGCACGAGAGGAGAAACACAAAGAGCGCCTCCTGCTGCACGGGAGGAGAAACACATAGAGCACCTCCTGCTGCAGGAGGAGAAACACACAGAGCGCCTCCTGTTGCACGGGAGGTGAAACACACAGAGCACCTCCTGCTGCAGGAGGAGAGACACACAGAGCGCTTCCTGCTGCACGAGAGGAGAAACACACAGAGCGCCTCCTGCTGCACGGGAGGAGAAACGCACAGAGCGCCTCCTGCTGCACGGGAGGAGAAACACACAGAGCGCCATCTGTTGCTTGGGAGGAGAATCGCACAGAGTGCCCCCTGCTGAAGGAGGAGAAACACACAGAGCGCCTCCTGCTGCTGCAGGAGGAGAAAAACACAGAGCGCCTCCTGTTGCACGGGAGGTGAAACACACAGAGCACCTCTTGCTGCGCGGGAGGAAAAATACACAGAGCGCCTCCTGCTGCACGGGAGGAGAAACACACAGAGCACCTCCTGCTGCAGGAGGAGAGACACAGAGAGCGCTTCCTGCTGCACGAGAGGAGAAACACACAGAGCGCCTCCTGCTGCGCGGGAGGAGAAACACTCAGAGCGCCTCCTGCTGCACGAGAGGAGAAACACACAGAGCGCCTCCTGATGCACGGAAGGAGAAACACACAGAGCGCCTCCTGCTGCGCGGGAGGAGAAACACTCAGAGCGCCTCCTGCTGCACGAGAGGAGAAACACACAGAGCGCCTCCTGCTGCATGAGAGGAGAAACACACAGAGCGCCTCCTGCTGCACGGGAGGAGAAACACACAGCGTGCCCCCTGCTGCACGGGAGGAGAAACACATAGAGCACCTCCTGCTGCGCGGGAGGAAAAATACACAGAGCGCCTCCTGCTGCGCGGGAGGAGAAACACACAGAGCGCCTCCTGCTGCACGAGAGGAGAAACACACAGAGCGCCTCCTGCTGCACGGGAGGAGAAACACATAGAGCAGCTCCTGCTGCAGGAGGAGAAACACACAGAGCGCCTCCTGTTGCACGGGAAGTGAAACACACAGAGCACCTCCTGATGCAGGAGGAGAGACACACAGAGCGCTTCCTGCTGCACGAGAGGAGAAACACACAGAGCGCCTCCTGCTGCGTTGGAGGAGAAACACTCAGAGCGCCTCCTGCTGCACGGGAGGAGAAACACACAGAGCGCCTCCTGCTGCAGGAGGAGAAAACACAGAGCGCCTCCTGTTGCACGGGAGGTGAAACACACAGAGCACCTCCTGCTGCGCGGGAGGAGAAACACACAGAGCGCCTCGTGCTGCACGGGAGGAGAAACACACAGAGCACCTCCTGCTGCAGGAGGAGAAACACACAGAGCGCCTCCTGCTGCAGGAGGAGAAACACACAGAGCGCATCCTGCTGCACGGGAGGAGAAACACACAGAGCGCCTCCTGCTGCGCCGGAGGAAAAACACACAGAGTGCCTCCTGCTGCGCGGGAGGAGAAACACACAGAGCGCCTCCTGCTGCATGAGGAGAAACACACAGAGCGGCTCCTGCTGCTGCAGGAGGAGAAACACACAGAGCGCCTCCTGCTGCACGGGAGGAGAAACACACAGAGCGCCTCCTGCTGCACGGGAGGAGAAACACACAGAGCGCCTCCTGCTGCAAGGGAGGAGAAACAGACAGAGTGCCTCCTGCTGCACGGCAGGAGAAACACACAGAGCGCCTCCTGCTGCTGCAGGAGGAGAAACACACAGAGCACCTCCTGCTGCTGCAGGAGGAGAAACACACATAGCGCCTCCTGCTGTACGGGAGGAGAAACACACAGAGCGCCTCCTGCTGCACATGAGGAGAAACACACAGAGCGCCTCCTGCTGCATAGGAGGAGAAACACACAGAGCGCCTCCTGCTGCTCGGGAGGAGAAACACACAGAGCGCCTCCTGCTGCAGGAGGAAAAACACACAGAGCGTCTCCTGCTGCTCGGGAGGAGAAACTCACAGTGCGTCTCCTGCTGCTGCAGGAGGAAACACACAGAGCGCCTCCTGCTGCACGAGAGGAGAAACACACAGAGCGCCTCCTGCTGTTGCAGGAGGAGAAACACACAGAGCGCCTCCTGCTGCTGCAGGAGGAGAAACACACAGAGCGCCTCCTGCTGCACGGGAGGAGAAACACACAGAGCGCCTCCTGCTGTTGCAGGAGGAGAAACACACAGAGCGCCTCCTGCTGCTGCAGGAGGAGAAACACACAGAGCGCCTCCTGCTGCACGAGAGGAGAAACACACAGAGCGCCTCCTACTGCATGAGAGGAGAAACACACAGAGCGCCTCCTGCTGCATGAGAGGAGACACACACAGAGCGCCTCCTGCTGCTGCAGGAGGAGAAACACACAGAGCGCCTCCTGCTGCTGCAGGAGGATAAACACACAGAGCGCCTCCTGCTGCTGAAGGAGGATAAACACAGAGAGCGCCTCCTGCTGCAGGAGGAGGAGAAACACACAGAGCGCCTCCTGCTGCAGGAGGAGAAACACACAGAGCGCCTCCTGCTGCTGCAGGAGGAGAAACACACAGAGCGCCTCCTGCTGCAGGAGGAGAAACACACAGAGCGCCTCCTGCTGCTGCAGGAGGAGAAACACACAGAGTGCCTCCTGCTGCAGGAGGAGAAACACACAGAGCGCCTCCTGCTGCAGGAGGAGAAACACACAGAGCGCCTCCTGCTGCTGCAGGAGGAGAAACACACAGAGCGCCTCCTGCTGCAGGAGGAGAAACACACAGAGCGCCTCCTGCTGCAGGAGGAGAAACACACAGAGCGCCTCCTGCTGCATGAGAGGAGAAACACACAGAGCGCCTCCTGCTGCATAGGAGGAGAAACACACAGAGCGCCTCCTGCTGCTCGGGAGGAGAAACACACAGAGCGCCTCCTGCTGCAGGAGGAAAAACACACAGAGCGTCTCCTGCTGCTCGGGAGGAGAAACTCACAGTGCGTCTCCTGCTGCTGCAGGAGGAAACACACAGAGCGCCTCCTGCTGCACGAGAGGAGAAACACACAGAGCGCCTCCTGCTGTTGCAGGAGGAGAAACACACAGAGCGCCTCCTGCTGCTGCAGGAGGAGAAACACACAGAGCGCCTCCTGCTGCACGGGAGGAGAAACACACAGAGCGCCTCCTGCTGTTGCAGGAGGAGAAACACACAGAGCGCCTCCTGCTGCTGCAGGAGGAGAAACACACAGAGCGCCTCCTGCTGCACGAGAGGAGAAACACACAGAGCGCCTCCTACTGCATGAGAGGAGAAACACACAGAGCGCCTCCTGCTGCATGAGAGGAGACACACACAGAGCGCCTGCTGCTGCAGGAGGAGAAACACACAGAGCGCCTCCTGCTGCTGCAGGAGGATAAACACACAGAGCGCCTCCTGCTGCTGAAGGAGGATAAACACAGAGAGCGCCTCCTGCTGCAGGAGGAGGAGAAACACACAGAGCGCCTCCTGCTGCAGGAGGAGAAACACACAGAGCGCCTCCTGCTGCTGCAGGAGGAGAAACACACAGAGCGCCTCCTGCTGCAGGAGGAGAAACACACAGAGCGCCTCCTGCTGCTGCAGGAGGAGAAACACACAGAGTGCCTCCTGCTGCAGGAGGAGAAACACACAGAGCGCCTCCTGCTGCAGGAGGAGAAACACACAGAGCGCCTCCTGCTGCTGCAGGAGGAGAAACACACAGAGCGCCTCCTGCTGCAGGAGGAGAAACACACAGAGCGCCTCCTGCTGCAGGAGGAGAAACACACAGAGCGCCTCCTGCTGCATGAGAGGAGAAACACACAGAGCGCCTCCTGCTGCTGCAGGAGGAGAAACACACATAGCGCCTCCTGCTGCACGGGAGGAGAAACACACAGAGCGCCACCTGTTGCTTGGGAGGAGAATCGCACAGAGCGCCCCCTGCTGTTGCAGGAGAAACACACAGAGCGCCTCCTGCTGCACGGGAGGAGAAACACACAGAGCGCCTCCTGCTGCTGCAGGAGGAGAAACACACAGAGCGCCTCCTGCTGCTGCAGGAGGAGAAACACACAGAGCGCCTCCTGCTACTGCAGGAGGAGAAACACACAGAGCGCCTCCTGCTGCTGCAGGAGGAGAAACACACAGAGCGCCTCCTGCTGCTGCAGGAGGAGACACACACAGAGAGCCTAGGGTTAGGTTTGTTAAAGTCGACTGCGTCACAACATCAGAGACTTTATTTGGACATTTTTGAGTCTTTGTCCATAAATAAAGTCTTTTTGCGTCAGAGATTTATAAATATGAAACTTATAATGAAGCAAAAGAAACATTGGAAGTTCCAGAAAACAAATACAGAGAAAACAAGAATAAACCAGTTTAAAATAAACTTTACAAAATGATGAATTCAATAACACATGAGACACAATAATTATGACTGTTCTAATTATCTCAATAAAGACGATAATAAAATGAGTCATTTTGAGGAAATCGTAAATGATTCTTTAATAAATACAGGCCTTAAATAATGATCAGAAGTGGAGCCTCCTCCACATAATGAACATGTAAATATGATGTAATATTCTGTCAATCATCTCCATCTGTGATGAACTGAGTCGTCCTTAATCACAGAAGATAAACTTTATTCAGAGACAAAGTAAATAAAAGTATTTCTGATCCTCACCGCGTGTGAACCACAATCTGGAATTACATCAGTTGAAGTCAGATGCCAATTAAAGTTTGACATGCTGCCTCAAGTCGACCGGTCTGACCTGTCCTCCAGCCCCAGGCACACCGGGACAGGAAGGTGAAGACTGTCTCGTCTTCAGTCGAACTTTATGGACGGGCTCAGGTTTGGGCTCAGGTTTGGGCTCCTGGTGCTGTGCGTGAGGAGGTGCAGCGCCGGCGCGACGCGGTGAGAGAGACTTTTACACATGAAAGCACCGGTTCAGGGCGAGTTAACGGTGGGGTTAGTTAAGGCTTGTCCTTGTTTAGCTTGTTCTGGCTTAGTCCTGGTTTAGACCTGGTTTAGTCCTGGTTTAGTCCTGATTTAATCCTAGTTTAGTCCTGATTTAATCCTGGTTTAGACCTGGTTTAGACCTGGTTTAGTCCTGATTTAATCCTGGTTTAGACCTGGTTTAGACCTGGTTTAGTCCTGATTTAATCCTGGTTTAGACCTGGTTTAGACCTGGTTTAGTCCTGATTTAATCCTGGTTTAGACCTGGTTTTTGTCCTGGTTTAGTCCTGGTTTAGTCCTGGTTTAGACCTGGTTTAGTCCTGATTTAATCCTAGTTTAGTCCTGATTTAATCCTAGTTTAGTCCTGATTTAATCCTGGTTTAGACCTGGTTTAGACCTGGTTTAGTCCTGATTTAATCCTGGTTTGGACCTGGTTTTTGTCCTGGTTTAGTCCTGGTTTAGTCCTGGTTTAGTCCTGGTTTAGACCTGGTTTAGTCCTGATTTAGTCCTGGTTTAGACCTGGTTTAGTCCTGATTTAATCCTAGTTTAGACCTGGTTTAGACCTGGTTTAGTCCTGATTTAATACTGGTTTGGTCCTGGTTTAGTCCTGGTTTAGACCTGGTTTAGTCCTGGTTTAGTCCTGGTTTGGACCTGGTTTAGACCTGGTTTAGTCCTGGTTTAGTCCTGGTTTAGACCTGGTTTAGTCCTGGTTTAGTCCTGGTTTAGTCCTGGTTTAGACCTGGTTTAGACCTGGTTTAGTCCTGGTTTGGACCTGGTTTAGTCCTGGTTTAGTCCTGATTTAGTCCTGGTTTAGTCCTGGTTTAGACCTGGTTTAGACCTGGTTTAGTCCTGGTTTAGACCTGGTTTAGTCCTGGTTTAGACCTGGTTTAGTCCTGATTTAGACCTGGTTTAGTCCTGATTTAGTCCTGATTTAGACCTGGTTTAGTCCTGGTTTAGACCTGGTTTAGTCCTGGTTTAGTCCTGGTTTAGTCCTGGTTTAGACCTGGTTTAGTCCTGGTTTAGTCCTGGTTTAGACCCGGTTTAGACCTGGTTTAGTCCTGATTTAGACCTGACTTAGTCCTGATTTAGACCTGGTTTAGACCTGGTTTAGTCCTGGTTTAGACCTGGTTTAGTCCTGGTTTAGACCTGGTTTAGACCTGGTTTAGTCCTGATTTAGGCCTGATTTAGTCCTGATTTAGACCTGGTTTAGTCCTGGTTTAGACCTGGTTTAGTCCTGGTTTAGTCCTGATTTAATCCTAGTTTAGTCCTGATTTAATCCTGGTTTAGACCTGGTTTAGTCCTGATTTAATCCTGATTTAATCCTGGTTTGGACCTGGTTTAGACCTGGTTTAGTCCTGATTTAATCCTGGTTTAGACCTGTTTTTTGTCCTGGTTTAGTCCTGGTTTAGTCCTGGTTTAGTCCTGGTTTAGTCCTGGTTTAGTCCTGATTTAATCCTAGTTTAGACCTGGTTTAGACCTAGTTTAGACCTGGTTTAGTCCTGATTTAATCCTGGTTTGGTCCTGGTTTAGTGCTGGTTTAGACCTGGTTTAGTCCTGGTTTAGTCCTGGTTTAGACCTGGTTTAGACCTGGTTTAGTCCTGGTTTAGTCCTGGTTTAGATCTGGTTTAGTCCTGGTTTAGTCCTGGTTTAGTCCTGGTTTAGTCCTGGTTTAGACCTGGTTTAGACCTGGTTTAGTCCTGGTTTAGACCTGGTTTAGTCCTGGTTTAGTCCTGGTTTAGTCCTGGTTTAGTCCTGGTTTAGACCTGGTTTAGACCTGGTTTAGTCCTGGTTTAGACCTGGTTTAGTCCTGGTTTAGACCTGGTTTAGTCCTGATTTACACCTGGTTTAGTCCTGATTTAGACCTGGTTTAGTCCTGGTTTAGACCTGGTTTAGTCCTGGTTTAGTCCTGGTTTAGACCTGGTTTAGTCCTGGTTTAGTCCTGGTTTAGACCTGGTTTAGTCCTGGTTTAGTCCTGGTTTAGACCTGGTTTAGTCCTGGTTTAGTCCTGGTTTAGACCTGGTTTAGTCCTGGTTTAGTCCTGGTTTAGTCCTGGTTTAGTCCTGGTTTAGACAGTATTATACATGACAGTATTGCACATGGGTATGACAGTATTGCACATGGGTATGGCAGTATTGCACATGACAGTATTGCACATGGGTATGACAGCATTGCACATGGGTATGTCAGTATTGTACATCGGTATGATAGTATTGCACATGGGTATGTCAGTATTGCACATGGGTATGACAGTATTGCACATGGGTATGACAGTATTGCACATGGGTATGACAGCATTGCACATGGGTATGGCAGTATTGCACATGGGTATGACAGTATTGCACATAGGTATGACAGTATTGCACATGGGTATGACAGTATTGCACATGGGTATGTCAGTATTGCACATGGGTATGACAGTATTGCACATGGGTATGTCAGTATTGCACATGGGTATGACAGTATTGCACATGGGTATGACAGTATTGCACATGGGTATGTCAGTATTGCACATGGGTATGACAGTATTGCACATGGGTATGTCAGTATTGCACAGTGGTATGACAGTATTGCACATGGGTATGTCAGTATTGCACATGGGTATGACAGTCTTGCACATGGGTATGTCAGTATTGCACATGGGTATGACAGTATTGCACATGGGTATGTCAGTATTGCACATGGGTATGTCAGTATTGCACATGGGTATGTCAGTATTGCACATGGGTATGACAGTATTGCACATGGGTATGTCAGTATTGCACATGGGTATAACAGTGTTTGTTGTAGAGTCTGACAGCAGCAGAAGGAAAGACCTGTGAAACGTCTCCTTCACACAGCGAGGGTGGATCCCCTGGATCCCTTCTGGACGAATGAGGGATTACACCGACTTGATCTGAATTCTAAACCGTTCTCCTGTTGTTTGTTTGTTTGTTTGTTTGTTTGTTTGTTTGTTTGTTTGTTTGTTTGTTTGTTGAAAAGCAGAGATGTTTCCCGCTCCGTTGACCACAGACCCACGGCCGAGTCGTGGCCTTCCTCTTCAGACCCGAGCCCAGCCTCTGCTCACAGCTTCATCCTGGAGCCCAGCAGGGGGCGCTACGTCTATGGTCAGACACATAATAGTGCAGCGCCGTGGCACAGTGGTTAGGACTCTCAACATATGACGAGACTGTCACTGGTTCTGATCCTGGACCAGGTCTGCGGGTCAGACGGAAACACAAAGACACGTTTGACTCCTGAGCTCGATCTGAGCGAGTCACAGAGAGACGTTTAGTAATGTGTGTGTGTGAGGGGCGTGGCTAAAGCGAGTGTGTGAGGGGCGTGGCTAAAGCTAGTATGTGTGAGGCGCGTGGCGTTTGAACCTCTCTTTATGTCATGCTAATGCTAATGCTAATGTCAGACGTATTATGACCTGGAAATATCAGATTGTGGCTCTTGACAAAGCGAGTGCCGTGCGGACATAAACAGGACACAGCTGTTGCTAACGTGCTACGCTAGCTTTGTGTTGTTAACGGGCTTTGCTAGCTCTGTGTTGCTAAGGCTCCACATAGTCGTTAGCATCAGTGGAAAACACGTCGCTTTAGCACAAGATCAAGTCAGAGTTTGGAGACAAATGATTCTTTTGTGTTTCTCTGCTTTTGGCCTGAGTCTGTGTTCTCTCTCTCGTCCAATCACCTGGCTGTGCTGTGAAGCTCCTCCCCCTGAGATAAAGTACTATGTACTACAAAATAGTTCTATAACAATATTAACACTTTTATACAAATGTAATGACAACAGCTGTTGATTAAAGTGTTTTTATATGATTTACTTGAATGAATTGTAACGAGAGAGTGATGTCTTTACTCCATCTTCTTCCTCTTCTCCGGGGCCGGGCTCCGGGGCCGGGTCGCGGGGGCAGCAGTCTAAGCAGGAACTCCCAGACTTCCTCCTCCCCAGACACTTCCTCCTGAGGCGTTCCCAGGCCAGAGAGACATGGTCCCTCCAGCGTGTCCTGGGTCTTCCCCGGGGCCTCTTCCCGGTGGGACATGCCCGAAACTCCTCCCCAGGGCGGAGCCCAGGAGGCTCCAGAACACATGCCTGAGCAGCGGCTCTACTCTGAGCTCCTCCCATGTGACTGAGCTCCTCCCCCAATCCCTAAGGGAACGCCCAGCCACCCGGCGGAGGAAAGTCATTTAGACCTTTTATCCTCGATCTTACCAAATGATTCCAGCGGTTCAGAAGCTCCTTATGACCATGACTACAATAAAGCCCGATACGACGTTATCGGGGCGCAACGTGAGCGTCTGGTGGCCACGCCTTTCCTTACAGCGCCCGGCCGGGCACAGCCCAAACAAGTGCTCACAGTGCCCCTGACAGTGCCCCCCGTCTGCCCCTGTCTGCTGCAGGTCGCGTGGCGGTGGTGCCGGACCCTGTCAGGACCCTGTCGGTGCTGGAGCCCGGAGGTGTGGGCGGTTGTGGGCGGCGGCAGCTCGTTCCTGCGGCTCAAACAGCGCTCTCTGGTGGCTGTGAGGTGGCGGTGAACGCGGGCTTCTATAACGCCAGCTCGGGCCGTTGTCTGGGCAACGCCGTGAGCGACGGGCGCATCGTGGCAAGAGGCGGAGTTAAGAACGCTCAGTTTGGAGTGAGGCGAGACGGCCGCCTCGTGATTGGGTGAATACAACTCATACTGTCACAGGCTTGTCTTCTATTCTAACTCCTCCTCGCTCTCCTCCTCCTCTCTCTCTCCTCCTCTTCTCCTCTCTCTCTCCTCCTCTTCTCCTCCTCCTCCTCCTCCTCTTCTCCTGCAGGTATCTGTCTGAGGAGGAGGTTCTGGACCAGGAGAACCCGTTTGTCCAGTTGGTCAGTGGAGTGGTGTGGCTGCTCAGAGATGGACAGGTTTATATTAACCAGAGTCTGCAGGAGGAGAGTGACCAGAACCAGTCCAGTACGTTTCACACTGACACTAGCACAACGCTAAAGCTAACATGCTAACATGCTAACATGCTAACATGCTAACATGCTAACATGCTAACGCTGATGACGTGTTTCAGTAAAGGTGTTCCGGGACTTCGCTGACATGCTCTCTGCGCGGACGGCGGTCGGACACGACGCTAAAGGCAGCGTGCTGTTGTTCCAGAGCGACGGGGAAACGCTGCACAGAGGGTCAGGCCGGCCCCCCACAGACACCCACATGTCGCCCACGTGTCGCCCGCGTGTCGCCCACGTGTCGTCCGCGTGTCGCACACGTGTCGTCCGCGTGTCGCCCACGTGTCGTCCGCGTGTCGCCCACTTGTCGTCCGCGTGTCGCCCACGTGTCGTCCGCGTGTCGCCCATGTGTCGTCCGCGTGTCGCCTTATAACTTCTGTCAGTTACATTCACTTTACTCGAAATGTTTGATCTGATGCTCGTGTCCAGGATGAGTCTGTGGGACGTCGCCCACTTCCTGAAGCAGAACGGAGCCATCAACGCCATAAACCTGGACGGAGGAGGCTCGTCCAGCTTCATCCTCAACGGGACTCTGGCCAGCTACCCCCCCGACCCCTGGTGAGACCCTGACCTTTGGTGAGACCTTGACCCTTGGTGAGACCTTGACCCCCTGACCCCTGGTGAGACCCTGACCCCTGGTGAGACCCTGAAGTCTCTCATCCCTCTCTTCTCTGTGGCAGTGTGGCAGACAGCAGGTGGCGCTGTGGTCGACCCGTGTCAACTGTGTTGTGCGTTCGCTCCAGACGCAGGGAGGACGCCCCGTATCTGTCACAGTGAGTAACCCTTCATTTACTGTATCTGTATCAAGTACAGTAGCAGTATTAGTAATAGTAGTAACAGTAGTAGAAGTCTTAGTAATAGTTGTAGCAGTAGTAGTAATAGTAGTAGTAGTCGTAGTAATAGTAGTAGCAGTAGTAGTAATAGTAGTAGCAGTAGTAGTAATAGTAGTTGTAGTCATAGTAATAGTAGTAGCAGAAGTAGTAATAGTAGTAGCAGTAGTAGTAATAGTAGTAGCAGTAGTCGTAATAGTAGTAGTAGTCGTAGTAATAGTAGTAGCAGTAGTAGTAATAGTAGTAGTAGTCGTAGTAATAGTAGTAGCAGTAGTAGTAATAGTAGTAGCAGTAGTAGTAATAGTAGTAGCAGTAGTAGTCATAGTAATAGTAGTAGCAGTAGTAGTAATAGTAGTAGCAGTAGTAGTATTAGTAGTAGCAGTAGTAGTAATAGTAGTAGCAGTAGTAGTCATAGTAATAGTAGTAGCAGTAGTAGTAATAGTAGTAGCAGTAGTAGTAATAGTAGTAGCAGTAGTAGTAATAGTAGTAGTAGTCGTAGTAATAGTAGTAGCAGTAGTAGTATTAGTAGTAGCAGTAGTAGTAATAGTAGTAGCAGTAGTAGTCATAGTAATAGTAGTAGCAGTAGTAGTAATAGTAGTAGTAGTCCTAGTAATAGTAGTAGCAGTAGTAGTAATAGTAGTAGTAGTCGTAGAAAAAGCTTCAGTTGTTTCATCTGGACTCAGTTTGAAAAAATAGACGTTTCGACTCTCATCCAAGAGTCATTGTCAATAACAGAATTTAGATCGAGAACTCCGATATTAATACTGTTCTGTGGTAAGACCCGCCCATTGGGAGGAGCCTTCCTGAAGTAGAAAGAGTTGTTTGTTTCAACAGAAACTCCCCCCTTGTATCTACCGAGCCTATTCAGAATCTTAATGGGCTATTAGAATCCTCTTTGTCTTTGTGAGACCCTGGCTCAACCACCCTGAGGACCTGATTAGCATCTAAATGTCCTGGTCCTGGTCCTCTACCTTTCCAGGGGTTCAGTAACCCATTATAAATAACAGGAAGATTAAACCTTAGCCCTCCATTTCTGTTTAAAGAAGGTTTTTCTTTTTTAACAAAAATAGCTTCCTTGACTCCTCTTTCAAACCATCTTTTCTCCCTGCTTAAAACCTTCACCTCACCGTCTTCAAACGAGTGATTAGAGGCTTCAAGATGGAGATGCACGGCACTCTGAGGTCCTGAACTTGTATTTCTTCTGTGCTGATAAAGCCTCTTGTGTAGAGGCTGTTTAGTCTCACTATGTAACGTTCTTTACAGCTTTCTTCACTGCATTGGATCGAATAAACTACATTGCTCTGTTTTTGAGTCGGCAACTTGTCCTTAGGCTGTCAGAAAAACTGCAGAGAATTTTTAGACAACACGAAGTCCCTGTTTATTTTAAACCAGGAAACACTTTAAGACAAAAACTGGTTCACCCAAAGGACTTGAACTTTAACACATCAAATCAATAACATCAGCAGCTTTTTACCATCTAAAAAACATGTCCAAAATCAAAAATATAGTGTCAAAACCAGATTTAGAGAGACTTATCCATGTGTTTGTCTCCAGTAGATTAGACTGTTACAGCCGCTCACTGGTCTCTCCAAACGAGCTGTAAAACAGCTGCAGTACATCCAGAACGCTGCTGCTCGGGTCCTGACTAGAACCAGGAAGTACCATCACATTAGTCTTGACCAGAACCAGGAAGTACCATCACATTAGTCCTGACTAGAACCAGGAAGTACCATCACATTAGTCCTGACTAGAACCAGGAAGTACCATCACATTAGTCCTGACCAGAACCAGGAAGTAGCATCACATTAGTCCTGACTAGAACCAGGAAGTACCATCATATTAGTCCTGACCAGAACCAGGAAGTACCATCATATTAGTCCTGACTAGAATCAGGAAATAGCATCACATTAGTCCTGACTAGAACCAGGAAGTACCATCACATTAGTCCTGACCAGAACCAGGAAGTACCATCACATTAGTCCTGACCAGAACCAGGAAGTACCATCACATTAGTCCTGACTAGAACCAGGAAGTACCATCACATTAGTCCTGACCAGAACCAGGAAGTACCATCACATTAGTCCTGACTAGAACCAGGAAGTACCATCACATTAGTCCTGACTAGAACCAGGAAGTACCATCACATTAGTCCTGACCAGAACCAGGAAGTACCATCACATTAGTCCTGACTGGAACCAGGAAGTACCATCACATTAGTCCTGAACAGACCCAGGAAGTACCATCACAATAGTCCTGACCAGAACCAGGAAGTACCATCACATTAGTCCTGACCAGAACCAGGAAGTACCGTCACAGTTGTCCTGACTAGAACCAGGAAGTACCATCACATTAGTCCTGACCAGAACCAGGAAGTACCATCACATTAGTCCTGACCAGAACCAGGAAGTACCATCACATTAGTCCTGACCAGAACCAGGAAGTACAATAACATCAGTCCTGACTAGAACCAGGAAGTACCATCACATTAGTCCTGACTAGAACCAGGAAGTACCATCACATTAGTCCTGACTAGAACCAGGAAGTACCATCACATTAGTCCTGACTAGAACCAAGAAGTACCATCACATTAGTCTTGACCAGAACCAGGAAGTACCATCACATTAGTCCTGCACAGAACCAGGAAGTACCATCACATTAGTCCTGACCAGAACCAGGAAGTACCATCACATTAGTCCTGACCAGAACCAGGAAGTACAATAACATCAGTCCTGACTAGAACCAGGAAGTACCATCACATTAGTCCTGACTAGAACCAGGAAGTACCATCACATTAGTCCTGACTAGAACCAGGAAGTACCATCACATTAGTCCTGACTAGAACCAAGAAGTACCATCACATTAGTCTTGACCAGAACCAGGAAGTACCATCACATTAGTCCTGCACAGAACCAGGAAGTACCATCACATTAGTCCTGACCAGAACCAGGAAGTACCATCACATTAGTCCTGACCAGAACCAGGAAGTACCATCATATTAGTCCTGACTAAAACCAGGAAGTACCATCACATTAGTCCTGACTAGAACCAGGAAGTACCATCTCATTAGTCCTGACTAGAACCAGGAAATAGCATCAGATTAGTCCTGACTAGAACCAGGAAGTACCATCACATTAGTCCTGACCAGAACCAGGAAGTACCATCACATTAGTCCTGACTAGAACCAGGAAGTACTATCACATTAGCCCTGACTAGAACCAGGAAGTACAATCACATTAGTCCTGACCAGAACCAGGAAGTACAATAACATCAGTCCTGACTAGAACCAGGAAGTACCATCACATTAGTCCTGACTAGAACCAGGAAGTACCATCACATTGGCCTATACTAGAACCAGGAAGTACCATCACATTAGTCCTGACCAGAACCAGGAAGTACCATCACATTAGTCCTGACCAGAACCAGGAAGTACCATCATATTAGTCCTGACTAAAACCAGGAAGTACCATCACATTAGCCCTGACTAGAACCAGGAAGTACAATCACATTAGTCCTGACCAGAACCAGGAAGTACAATAACATCAGTCCTGACTAGAACCAGGAAGTACCATCACATTAGTCCTGACTAGAACCAGGAAGTACCATCACATTGGCCTATACTAGAACCAGGAAGTACCATCACATTAGTCCTGACCAGAACCAGGAAGTACCATCAAATTAGTCCTGACTGGAACCAGGAAGTACCATCACATTAGTCCTGAACAGACCCAGGAAGTACCATCACAATAGTCCTGACCAGAACCAGGAAGTACCATCACATTAGTCCTGACCAGAACCAGGAAGTACCGTCACAGTTGTCCTGACTAGAACCAGGAAGTACCATCACATTAGTCCTGACCAGAACCAGGAAGTACCATCACATTAGTCCTGACCAGAACCAGGAAGTACCATCACATTAGTCCTGACCAGAACCAGGAAGTACAATAACATCAGTCCTGACTAGAACCAGGAAGTACCATCACATTAGTCCTGACTAGAACCAGGAAGTACCATCACATTAGTCCTGACTAGAACCAGGAAGTACCATCACATTAGTCCTGACTAGAACCAAGAAGTACCATCACATTAGTCTTGACCAGAACCAGGAAGTACCATCACATTAGTCCTGCACAGAACCAGGAAGTACCATCACATTAGTCCTGACCAGAACCAGGAAGTACCATCACATTAGTCCTGACCAGAACCAGGAAGTACCATCATATTAGTCCTGACTAAAACCAGGAAGTACCATCACATTAGTCCTGACTAGAACCAGGAAGTACCATCTCATTAGTCCTGACTAGAACCAGGAAATAGCATCAGATTAGTCCTGACTAGAACCAGGAAGTACCATCACATTAGTCCCAACCAGAACCAGGAAGTACCATCACATTAGTCCTGACCAGAACCAGGAAGTACCATCACATTAGTCCTGACTAGAACCAGGAAGTACCATCTCATTAGTCCTGACCAGAACCAGGAAGTACCATCACATTAGTCCTGACTAGAACCAGGAAGTACCATCACATTAGTCCTGAACAGACCCAGGAAGTACCATCACAATAGTCCTGACCAGAACCAGGAAGTACAATCACATTAGTCCTGACCAGAACCAGGAAGTACCATTACAGTTGTCCTGACTAGAACCAGGAAGTACCATCACATTAGTCCTGACCAGAACCAGGAAGTACCATCACATTAGTCCTGACTAGAACCAGGAAGTACTATCACATTAGCCCTGACTAGAACCAGGAAGTACAATCACATTAGTCCTGACCAGAACCAGGAAGTACAATAACATCAGTCCTGACTAGAACCAGGAAGTACCATCACATTAGTCCTGACTAGAACCAGGAAGTACCATCACATTGGCCTATACTAGAACCAGGAAGTACCATCACATTAGTCCTGACCAGAACCAGGAAGTACCATCACATTAGTCCTGACCAGAACCAGGAAGTACCATCACATTAGTCCTGACCAGAACCAGGAAGTACCATCATATTAGTCCTGACTAAAACCAGGAAGTACCATCACATTAGTCCTGACTAGAACCAGGAAGTACCATCTCATTAGTCCTGACTAGAACCAGGAAATAGCATCAGATTAGTCCTGACTAGAACCAGGAAGTACCATCACATTAGTCCCAACCAGAACCAGGAAGTACCATCACATTAGTCCTGACTAGAACCAGGAAGTACCATCACATTAGTCCTGACTAGAACCAGGAAGTACCATCTCATTAGTCCTGACCAGAACCAGGAAGTACCATCACATTAGTCCTGACTAGAACCAGGAAGTACCATCACATTAGTCCTGAACAGACCCAGGAAGTACCATCACAATAGTCCTGACCAGAACCAGGAAGTACAATCACATTAGTCCTGACCAGAACCAGGAAGTACCATTACAGTTGTCCTGACTAGAACCAGGAAGTACCATCACATTAGTCCTGACCAGAACCAGGAAGTACCATCACATTAGTCCTGACTAGAACCAGGAAGTACTATCACATTAGCCCTGACTAGAACCAGGAAGTACAATCACATTAGTCCTGACCAGAACCAGGAAGTACAATAACATCAGTCCTGACTAGAACCAGGAAGTACCATCACATTAGTCCTGACCCGAACCAGGAAGTACCATCACATTAGTCCTGACTAGAACCAGGAAGTACCATCACATTAGTCCTGACTGGAACCAGGAAGTACCATCACATTTGTCCTGACCAGAACCAGGAAGTACCATCACATTAGTCCTGACTAGAACCAGGAAGTACCATCACATTAGTCCTGACTGGAACCAGGAAGTACCATCACATTTGTCCTGACCAGAACCAGGAAGTACCATCACATCTCACACTCAAGCGACTCATGAGCCCTAAAACTAACAATGCATTTCACTCATTTGAAAGCCTTATGCTGTCAATCACATGTCCAAATATGAAAAACCAAAAAGGAGTTTTGTTCATAGTTCTCTACCGACCCCCTGGTCCCTACTCAGAGTTTTTAACAGAGTTTTCTGACTTTATATCAAACTTAGTGTTAGCCTGGGATAAAATAGTTATAGCTGGAGACTTTAATATCCACGTGAACATGAGTGATGACGCTCTCAGTAATGCCTTCAGCGCCTTGTTAGACAGCATTGGTTTCACTCAGAATGTAAATAAACCGACTCACACTCACAAGAACACTCTGGATCTTGTCCTAACGTATGGAACAGAGATTAGTGACCTCATTGTCCTCCCTCAAAACCCTATATTGTCAGATCATTTCCTAATTACCTTTCAGTTTATTCTTAAAGATCATCCAGTCCCACAAAATAAACTTATAATGAAAAGGACAATATCTGAAAAATCTATCTCAAAATTCAAAGAAATAATAGAGCCAATATTCAGTGACATGTCATGTGATCACGTCATGTGATCATGTCATGTGATCCTGCTGAGAACAGCTTTAGTCCCAGTTTAAGTGATCAATTTGTCGACTTGACCATGAATTCTCTGAAGTCTGCTCTTGACGTTGTCGCCCCGTTAAAACAGAAGGTCATTAGGCCAAAGC
>NW_027315945.1:40262477-40294977 GCF_026437365.1 Eucyclogobius newberryi | reverse complement strand
GGTCTAAACCAGGACTAAACCAGGTCTAAACCAGGACTAAACCAGGACTAAACCAGGACTAAACCAGGTCCAAACCAGGACTAAACCAGGTCTAAACCAGGACTAAACCAGGACCAGGATTGTGGATATAAATGTCATGTTTTCTTGGTAGATCTTTTTTTTAAATTAAATTTCTTTCAGTAATAAATGATTTAATAAATGTGTTTGTTCCGTTTCTTCTTCATTTGAAGCTTCTCTTTCTTTCTCGTCTCTGGATTTATGCTGAACTTTCATATTTGGTCATGTTCCTCAGCCCTTCCTCTTTTCCCACGCGTCCGCTGACCTCTGACCTCCAGGCAGCGTCCTGCGTCGTGACCTTTGACCTCACATTCACAGAAACAAAGAGCACAAAATGAGAACAATGAGAGCACGTTCTAACGTTCCAGAGGGGGCGCTGTGGCCCGGGGACCAATCATATTTAATAATCACATGTTTGTGCGCCTCCATTGTTGATGCGGCTACTCGGAGCTGTGGTCACATGGTCTCCAGTGACCCCCGACCCCGGTGGTGGACACCGGAAGTGAGGGATGTGGTCAGACTGAAGAAGGAGACCTACAGGTCACTCTGGCTGTAGGTCTCCTGAGGTCATCGACAGGTATCGACAGGTCAAGCGGGAGCAGCTCGTGCTGTCGCAGAGGCAAAAACCCGGGACTGGGAGGAGTTTGGGGAGGAGTTTGGGGAGGAGTTTGGGGAGGAGTTTGGGGAGGAGTTTGGGGAGGAGTTTGGGGAGGAGTTTGAGGAAGAGTTTGGGGAGGAGTTTGAGGAGGAGTTTGGGGAGGAGTTTGGGGAGGAGTTTGGGAGGAGTTTGTGGAGGAGTTTGAGGAGGAGTTTGGGGAGGAGTTTGGGGAGGAGTTTGGGGAGGAGTTTGAGGAGCCCATGGAGGAGGACTATCGTTCGGCCCCAAAGAAATTCTGGCAAAGCGTCCGGCGCCTCAGGAGGAGGAAGCAGTGCTTCACCAAAACGTTTACGGTGCAGGTGGAGAAGCAGGTGGAGAAGCAGGTGGAGAAGCAGGTGGAGAAGCAGGTGGAGAAGCAGGTGGAGAAGCAGGTGGAGAAGCAGGTGGAGAAGCAGGTGGAGAAGCAGGTGGAGACCTGCTGACCTCTGACCTCGACTGGAGATGTGCTCGGACGGTTGAAGGACTTTGAGGACGTCTTTAATCCCACTGTCACGTCTTCTGAAGAAGCAGAGACTGAAGACTCAGAAGGACTCGTCCATCACCCAAGATGAAGTCACTGAGGTTGTTGGGACAGTGTCTCTGGACTGGCAGACCGGGGCGGGGCCCCTCTGGTCAAGAAGGGGGAGGGTGTGTTCCACCTACAGAGGATCACACTCCTCAGACTCCCATAGGGTCTGTTCCAGGTCCTGGAGGAGAATCTGACCCATAGAACCTCAGATTCAGGAGGAGCAGGTTTAGGTCCTGGTGGTGCAACACTGGACCAGCTCTAGACTCTCCACCAGGGGGCGCCAGGGCTCATGGGAGTTTGCACAGTCACATGTGCTTTGTGGATCTGGAGAAGGCTTTGGACCGTGTCCCTCGGGGTGTCCTTTGGGGGGTGCTCCGGGAGTACGGGGTCCGGGGCCCTTTGCTCAGGGCTGTCCGGTCCCTGTATGACCAGAGGGGGCGCTGTAAGTCAGACCTGTAATGTTGGACTCCTCAGGGCTGCCCTTTGTCACCGGTTCTGTTCATAGTTTTTATGGACAGAATTTCTAGGCGCAGTCAGGGGTCAGAGGGTGTGGTCAGGGGTCGGAGGGTGTCCGGTTTGGGGACCTCAGGATCTCATCTCTGCTGTTTGCAGACGATGTTGTCCTGACGGCTCCATCAAACCCGGACCTGCAGCTGCACTGGGACGAGAGGGAAGCGTCTGGGATGAGAATCAGCTCCAAATCCGAGGTCATGGTTCTCACCGGAAAAAGGTGCCTTGCTCTCTCCATGTGGGGGAGGGGTCCTTGCCCTAAGTGGAGGAGTTCAAGTATCTCAGGGTCTTGATGGAGCGTGTGATTGACAGTTGGACTGAGTCCAAAGACAAAGCTCTGGATTTATCGGTCACTCTACGTTCTGACCTCACCTATGGTCATGAGCTTTAATGACCCAAAGGACAAGATCATGATACAAGCGGTCGAAATGAGTTTCCTCCCCCGGGTGGCTGGGCGCTCCCTTAGAGATAGGGGGAGGAGCTCGGCCACACAGGGGGAGCTCAGAGTAGAGCCGCTGCTCCTGCATGTCCCACCAGGAAGAGGCCCCGGGGAAGACCCAGGACAGGGGCTGTGGATGTTTGTGAAGAAGGGCGGGGCTGTAGGCGGGGCTGCATGTTAGCAAGGGCGGGGCTGTGGGCTGTATGTGAAGGGCGGGGCTGTATGTGAAGGGCGGGGCTGTATGTGAAGGGCGGGGCTGTATGTGAAGGGGCGGGGCTGTATGTGAAGGGCGGGGCTGTATGTGAAGGGGCGGGGCTGTATGTAAAGGGGCGGGGCTGTATGTGAAGGGGCGGGGCTATATGTGAAGGGGCGGGGCTGTTTGTGAAGGGCGGGGCTGTATGTGAAGGGGCGGGGCTGTTTGTGAAGGGCGTGGCTGTATGTGAAGGGCGGGGCTGTATGTGAAGGGCGGGGCTGTATGTGAAGGGCGGGGCTGTATGTGAAGGGGCGGGGCTGTTTGTGAAGGGCGGGGCTGTATGTGAAGGGCGGGGCTGTATGTGAAGGGCGGGGCTGTATGTGAAGGGCGGGGCTGTATGTGAAGGGCGGGGCTGTATGTGAAGGGCGGGGCTGTAGGTGAAGGGCGGGGCTGTATGTGAAGGGCGGGGCTGTATGTGAAGGGCGGGGCTGTAGGTGAAGGGCGGGGCTGTAGGTGAAGGGCGGGGCTGTATGTGAAGGGCGGGGCTGTATGTGAAGGGGCGGGGCTGTATGTGAAGGGCGGGGCTGTATGTGAAGGGGCGGGGCTGTATGTAAAGGGGCGGGGCTGTATGTGAAGGGGCGGGGCTATATGTGAAGGGGCGGGGCTGTTTGTGAAGGGCGGGGCTGTATGTGGAGGGGCGGGGCTGTTTGTGAAGGGCGGGGCTGTATGTGAAGGGCGGGGCTGTATGTGAAGGGCGGGGCTGTATGTGAAGGGCGGGGCTGTATGTGAAGGGGCGGGGCTGTTTGTGAAGGGCGGGGCTGTATGTGAAGGGCGGGGCTGTATGTGAAGGGCGGGGCTGTATGTGAAGGGCGGGGCTGTATGTGAAGGGCGGGGCTGTAGGTGAAGGGCGGGGCTGTATGTGAAGGGCGGGGCTGTATGTGAAGGGCGGGGCTGTATGTGAAGGGCGGGGCTGTAGGTGAAGGGCGGGGCTGTAGGTGAAGGGCGGGGCTGTATGTGAAGGGCGGGGCTGTGGTCCTCGTTCTCATTTAGTTCAACGTCAGAACTTTCTGGTTTCACATCATTTTATTAAAAGAATCGTGATAAAAGAAAATACACTTTAGTGAATCGATTATGTACAAAAAATACACATTTAAGTCACATGGTCTAGACAAAGGGGGCGTCGCCAAACTGAAGATTCCACACATTATGAATAAATACCACTCACACAATTCATACAAAAGTCGATGCTCAAGTTCTCCAGGATCAAAAAACAAAAGAACGTTTCATAAATATTCAAAAACCACGTTAAAGCTGCAACACGGAACTTTTCACCTGTCGCTGCGTCTGATTCGACCGTGAAATGTTTGATCTGAATAAACTGAGATTTGTGGAAATGAAGCAGATTTTGTGAAGATTTTTCATTAAAATAAGAACAAAGAAGTTCCACACTGCACATTAAACTGTTGCCGCGGTAACGCGCCACATTAGAATAAGTGACATTTCCAAAAAGACGTCGTTTCATCAGATTTAGTTTGAAATTAAAAACATTTTGAATTGTTTTAATTCTAAATTTCAAATGATGAATTTTGCTGCGTCAATTTTCTCAATTTATAAATTCAAAATGAAACTTTAAAGTCACAGAATCAAGAGGATGAAATTTCACAGCAAATAAAAAAAATGACATGACAATGAATTTGAAGTTTTAAAGATTGAATATTTTAAACACAATAAAAGTGAAAATGCTCAAATTAAAAACAGGCTTTTCACGTTTGTGAAAAGTGAGGAATTTGCCGACGCTTCAAATTCAACCGTGCCCCGCCCGACCGCGCCCCGCCCGACCCGTCAGGCTTAAAGGATACCGCCTGGTATTAAGATCACTTGCAGGACGCGCACAAACACACACGTTACACACACACACACACACGTTACACACACGTTACACACACGTTACACACACCCACACGTTACACACACCCACACGTTACACACACCCACACGTTACACACACACACACACGTTACACACACCCACACACACACACGTTACACACACGTTACACACACGTTACACGTTACACACACCCACACGTTACACACACCCACACGTTACACACACACCCACACGTTACACACACGTTACACACACACCCACACGTTACGCACACACGTTACACACACACGTTACACACACACACACGTTACACACACCCACACGTTACACACAGCCACACGTTACACACAGCCACACGTTACACACACACACATGTTACACACACACCCACATGTTACACACACCCACACGTTACACACACACACACATGTTACACACACACACACATGTTACACACACCCACACGTTACACACACGTTACACACACACCCACACGTTACACACACCCACACGTTACGCACACACGTTACGCACACACGTTACACACACCCACACGTTACACACACCCACACGTTACACACACCCACATGTTACACACACCCACACGTTACACACACACACACATGTTACACACACACACACATGTTACACACGTTACACACACACACGTTACACACACACACGTTACACACACGTTACACACACACGTTACACACACACACACGTTACGCACACACGTTACACACACACACACACATGTTACACACACCCACACGTTACACACACACATGTTACACACACCCACACGTTACACACACACACATGTTACACACACACACACATGTTACACACACCCACACGTTACACACACGTTACACACACACCCACACGTTACACACACACACACACGTTACGCACACACGTTACACACACACACACACGTTACACACACACCCACACGTTACCCACACGTTACACACACACACACGTTACACACACACACACACACACCCACATGTTACCCACACGTTACGCACACACACCCACACGTTACACACACACACGTTACGCACACACACGTTACGCACACACACGTTACACACACACCCACACGTTACACACACCCACACGTTACACACACACACACGTTACACACACACACACGTTACACACACACCCACATGTTACCCACACGTTACGCACACACACACACACGTTACACACACACCCACACGTTACCCACACACACCCACACGTTACACACCCACACGTTACACACACACGTTACACACACACACGTTACACACCCACACGTTACACACACACACACGTTACACACACGTTACACACACACCCACATGTTACGCACACACACACGTTACACACACACCCACACGTTACCCACACGTTACGCACACACACCCACACGTTACACACACACACGTTACACACACACACGTTACGCACACACACACACACGTTACACACACACCCACACGTTACACACACACACGTTACGCACACACACACACACGTTACACACGTTACACACACGTTACGCACACACGTTACACACACACACGTTACACACACACACGGCGTTCGCTCAGTGATCTTAGCACGTTAGTACTTTTCAGTGCCGTCCTCAAACCTCAGCCCAGCGAGAACTGAGACTGATGAAACAAACCCTCTTCCACTTCAAATATGTCAGATCATAAAGGATCATAAAGGATCATAAAACGACACAAACATCGCTTCACGTTTTGAGGAAATAAAATTCTCTTTCGGTCGAGTCAAAATTCAAATGAAACTGTAGTGTTTCTCCCAGAGCTTCACTTTCCTGCGCTGGGATTGGTCTGTTTTGTTCCTTTGCGATTGGCCCGGTGGATCCTCTTCTGTGATTGGCCGGTCGGCGCCGGCGCTCTTCAGGGATTGGGCGGTTTCTCTGCACTGTTCGGAGGGGTCAACGTGGCCACGCCCAGAGGGGGAGGAGACAACGAGCCGTCGAACGCCTGTGACTGTCGCTCCTGCGCTTTCATCTGCAGAAGAAGAAATGTTCAGACTCGCCGGTAGGTCAAGGTAGGTCACATGTTCAGATTCACCAGTAGGTCATGTGTTCAGACTCGCCAGTAGGTCGAGGTAGGTCATGTTCAGACTCACCAGTAGGTCGAGGTAGGCCACGTGTGTCTGGATGTTGTGCCGGTCGTCGAGCTTCACTTTGGGGAAAGTCTTGAGCTGAGGCGTCGGCTCTGAGCGGAGAGTTTCCATGAAGGGAGACATCCACCGAAGACAAGGAGAGACACTCTCCCACGACAAACCTGAGGAGACAAGACACCAGAGACAAGAGATCAGAGACAAGAGAGCAGAGACAAGAGAGCAGAGACAAGAGAGCAGAGACAAGAGAGCAGAGACAAGAGAGCAGAGACAAGAGATCAGAGACAAGAGAGCAGAGACAAGAGAGCAGAGACAAGAGATCAGAGACAAGACACCAGAGACAAGAGAGCAGAGACAAGAGAGCAGAGACAAGAGAGCAGAGACAAGAGATCAGAGACAAGACACCAGAGACAAGAGAGCAGAGACAAGAGAGCAGAGACAAGAGAGCAGAGACAAGAGATCAGAGACAAGACAGCAGAGACAAGAGAGCAGAGACAAGACACCAGAGACAAGAGAGCAGAGACAAGAGAGCAGAGACAACACACCAGAGACAAGAGATCAGAGACAAGAGATCAGAGACAAGACAGCAGAGACAAGAGATCAGAGACAAGACACCAGAGACAAGAGAGCAGAGACAAGAGAGCAGAGACAAGAGAGCAGAGACAAGAGAGCAGAGACAAGAGATCAGAGACAAGACAGCAGAGACAAGAGAGCAGAGACAAGACACCAGAGACAAGAGAGCAGAGACAACACACCAGAGACAAGAGAGCAGAGACAAGAGAGCAGAGACAAGACACCAGAGACAAGAGAGCAGAGACAAGAGAGCAGAGACAACACACCAGAGACAAGAGAGCAGAGACAACACACCAGAGACAAGAGAGCAGAGACAAGAGAGCAGAGACAACACACCAGAGACAAGAGAGCAGAGACAAGACACCAGAGACAAGAGAGCAGAGACAAGAGATCAGAGACAACACACCAGAGACAAGAGAGCAGAGACAAGAGAGCAGAGACAACACACCAGAGACAAGAGAGCAGAGACAAGAGATCAGAGACAACACACCAGAGACAAGAGAGCAGAGACAAGAGAGCAGAGACAACACACCAGAGACAAGAGAGCAGAGACAAAGAGGAGAAAGTACACAGCCCTGTGGAGCGCCTGTGCTGATAGTCCAAGTGTCTCCAGCTGCACACACTGCACCCGATCATCAGGAAGTCAAGAGTCAGAATCAACAGACAGGTTCTACTTTCCGACAGGTTTGAATGCATGTTCTTCCTGTTCTGTGACGCACTTTGGACTCGGGGCAAAGAGACAGTAATGAGAGACTGACCCGAGACTCTGTGCACCACGTCGAAGGACGAGAAGTGACAGAACGCTGCAGCCGCCAGGACGGAATACGAGAAGTCCAGAGCGCCAATGTTCATCAGGGACAAGTCCAGGAGCTGTGGGAGAAGAGAGGGACAGACATCAGGCACAAGTCCAGGAGTTGCTGTACGCGTCGGCTCTGCGGCGTGTCTCACCTGTGTGATCTGGATGTACGTCTCCTGCGAAAACTGTGGCACCAGGAAGTTCTGCTCGTCGCTCTGAGCCTCGACCTGGCAGTAAAGTTTGAGCCACGAGATCGGAGTCTCAGGACAGAGGTTCCACTGCAGCGCCTGAAAGAGACATAAGGCTGAGTCTGGACCAACAGACCCTAAAACAGACCCCTACAGGACCAAACAGACCCTAAAACAGACCCCTACAGGACCAAACAGACCCTAAAACAGACCCTACAACAGACCTTACAACCACTGCAGCGCCTGAAAGAGACATAAGGCTGAGTCTGGACCAACAGACCCATAGAGGACCCCACGGACCCATAGAGGACCCCACGGACCCATAGAGGACCCCACAGACCCATAGAGGACCCCACAGACCCATAGAGGACCCCACGGACCCATAGAGGACCCCACAGACCCATAGAGGACCCCACAGACCCATAGAGGACCCCACAGACCCATAGAGGACCCCACGGACCCATAGAGGACCCCACAGACCCATAGAGGACCCCACAGACCCATAGAGGACCCCACGGACCCATAGAGGACCCCACAGACCCATAGAGGACCCCACAGACCCTTAGAGGACCCCACAGACCCTTAGAGGACCCCACAGACCCTTAGAGGACCCCACAGACCCATAGAGGACCCCACAGACCCTTAGAGGACCCCACAGACCCATAGAGGACCCCACAGACCCTTAGAGGACCCCACAGACCCTTAGAGGACCCCACAGACCCTTAGAGGACCCCACAGACCGGGTGAAGCGTGTGAGGGTCAGAGAGCAGGACTGACCTTCAGGATGAGCAGCTCTGTTTTCTGAATGTCCCATGTGTCGCAGGCCCCGTCTGTGACGTACGCGAACTCAAAGATCTTTGGAGGGTAAATCTCCTGAAGACGAGAAACAGACCATAAGTGTCATGAGACGTTTAAGTCGTGAAGGAAGACGAGACGTTTAAGTCATGAAGGAACACAAACTAAGCCCAGTCTGGTCGTTACCTCGATCTTGGCGGCGATGAAGAGCGCTGTGATGCCGATGAGCTGCAGATAATCTTTGTTCATGTCGTCTTGTGTCAACATGAAGCGGTCGAAAAAGTCCTGGGCCAAATACGCCGTCTGTCGATGTAAACTGTAAACCTCACTGACCTGAGACCAGAACAACAGACACGTGAGAAACCAGACGGTAACAGAACAGACACGTGAGAAACATTAGATTAAATACATACATTAAATACATTTAGAGAATTACACTGATCATTTCTACCTTTATTTGGTTAAAAATGGCATTGTAAAAGTCTGAATGTTGGACATGATTTGACCCTTGAACTCTTGAACCCTGAAAGTGCCTGACCTCCAGGAGCCAGTCCAGCAGGATGGCCCTCATCTTGGGCTGCACTTTGGGGTGTTTCTGGAGGTAGCTCTTGTCGTGGACATACTTCAGCTCTTTGTTCAGCATTTTGATCCAGACGTCGTCACAACTCGCCCAGCTGCAAACGCACAAACACAGAGAACACACACACACAGAGAACACACACACAGAGAACACACACACAGAGAACACAAACACACACACAGAGAACACACACACAGAGAACACAAACACACACACAGAACACACACACAGAGAACACACACACACAGAACACACACACACACAGAGACACACACACACACAGAGAACACACACACACACAGAGACACACACACACACAGAGAACACACACACACAGAGACACACCGGTCAGTCTGGGTCCGAAACAAGTGTCTATGTTACACCAGATGCCCTCACGCAGCTTGTGTAAGTTCACCTGGAAGACCTGACTCCCAATTAAGCCTCAGGCAGACGGCTCGGCCGCTTCAGACCGTACTGCGAGCCACCACCTCCCCTCCTCCTCCTCTGCACCCCCCCTCATTCACCACCTCCTCCTCTGCACCCCCCCTCATTCACCACCTCCTCCTCTGCACCCCCTCTCATCCACCACCTCCTCCTCCTCTGCATCCCTGAGCTGGGGGATGTGACAGTGTAGTAGCAGTAGTATTTGCAGTAGTACTTGCAGTACCTGAGCTGGGGGATGTGACAGTGTAGTAGCAGTAGTATTTGCAGTAGTACTTGCAGTACCTGAGCTGGGGGATGTGACAGTGTAGTAGCAGTAGTATTTGCAGTAGTACTTGCAGTACCTGAGCTGGGGGATGTGACAGTGTAGTAGCAGTAGTATTTGCAGTAGTACTTGCAGTACCTGAGCTGGGGGATGTGACAGTGTAGTAGCAGTAGTATTTGCAGTACCTGAGCTGGGGGAGGGGCGAGGCCTGGATGAACAGGTTCTTGAAGATGAACTGTCTGAAGTTCTTGGGTTCGTGGCTCGGTTCCAGTTCTTTGTGAGGAGTTTCCATGAGAACACAGGGACTGGAACCTTCCTCCGCCCGCCAGCACTTCTGCAACACCATAAGACATGTGACACGGGGTCCCAGGACAGGGCCCCGACACTGCAGGGTCCCCACACTGTCCCAGAGAGTCCCACACTGTCCCAGAGTCCCACACTGTCCCGGAGAGTCCCACACTGTCCCGGAGAGTCCCACACTGTCCCAGAGAGTCCCACAGAGCATAAAAAGGAAGAAGACACAGATGATGATGAGTTTACAGGAAGGATCTAACGATGAGCTGAGGACATCTAGTGGTCAAACAGAGGCAATGCAACTCAGTTACCAGGTGAAATAAGGTTAATAACACGCACCTGGATCTCATAGCTCTGCTTCTTGGCGGCCGGTGTCACCTTCTTCTTTAGAGGCTGAGGACAAAACAAGAGAGTTTAATGTTAATAATCTCACACACGAGCAAAGACATCCACTGTGCCACAGCAGCACGTTCTGACCGCTCAAGAACAGGCTCTGACCGCTCAAGAACAGGCTCTGACCGCTCAAGAATAGGCTCTGACCGCTCAAGAATAGGCTCTGACCGCTCAGAACAACCTGAACACGCTCAGAACAACCTGAACACGCTCAGAACAACCTGAACAGGATCTGACCGCTCAGAACACGCTCTGGATATGAAAGATAAAGAAGAGCTGGTCACCTCAGACTTCCTCCTCTTCGGCTGTGGTTTCCCCGAAGGCTCCAGCGTGTTGGAATCTCTGGCCTGCAGAGTGAGACGGCCGCTACGGAACAAACGCCACGTTAAACGACACTTTAGGTCTAGTCCAGGTCTAGTCTCAGACCTCAGACACGCGAGCTGTAAAACTCACCTGCGTCGAGACATGATGTGCTTCAAGTTTCTGTTTCACTGAAACAACAAAAGAGAGGAATATTAGACCACATGTTATAAACATGTTATAAGCCTGAGAGCTGCAGTGGGAGCCATCTTGTGAACCAGAGCCTGCTCTCAGTGTCTCTAGACACACTTCTACACCTGGTGCAGAGCCCTCAGACCCGGGACAGAGCCCCCAGAGCCGGGACAGAGCCCTCAGACCCGGGACAGAGCCCTCAGACCCGGGACAGAGCCCCCAGAGCCGGGACAGAGCCCCCAGAGCCGGGACAGAGCCCTCAGACCCGGGACAGAGCCCCCAGACCCGGGACAGAGCCCCCAGTCCCGGGACAGAGCCCCCAGTCCCGGGACAGAGCCCCCAGACCCGGGACAGAGCCCCCAGACCCGGGACAGAGCCCTCAGACCCGGGACAGAGCCCCCAGACCCGGGACAGAGCCCCCAGACCCGGGACAGAGCCCCCAGAGCCGGGACAGAGCCCCCAGAGCCGGGACAGAGCCCTCAGAGCCGGGACAGAGCCCTCAGAGCCGGGACAGAGCCCCCAGACCCGTCAGAGCCCTCAGACCCGGGACAGAGCCCCCAGAGCCGGGACAGAGCCCCCAGAGCCGGGACAGAGCCCTCAGAGCCGGGACAGAGCCCCCAGACCCGTCAGAGCCCTCAGACCTGGGACAGAGCCCTCAGACCCGGGACAGAGCCCCCAGAGCCGGGACAGAGCCCTCAGACCCGGGACAGAGCCCTCAGACCCGGGACAGAGCCCTCAGACCCGGGACAGAGCCCTCAGACCCGGGACAGAGCCCTCAGAGGCTAGCAGAGCAGAGCTCGCGCTGAGTTTGAAAGTGGAGCCAAAACGGCGGCGGCTCTTTTAGCCTCTGTGGAACATTTACGGCTCAAACGCGCGAAAAGTGACCGCCTCACCGGACGCGTTCCACCGGGCACACGTCCCCGCACGTCTGAGGTTTAAGACTGCGCCGTTAAAAGTGACAAAATGCGCCAAATAACGACTTTTCTCGGGGTCGGACCGGCAAAGACGCGCCAATTCCTCCCGCTCTCAACAGCGCCGCCTCCGCTTCACTGACGCGGGGCGAAGTGAGCGCGAAACACCGCGAAACACGCAAATGTCACGCGTGTGGTGCGGGTTTGGAGGACGTGCGGAGGCTCGGGAGGGACGTGTCCGCGCGGGGACGTTTTCTGAGCCGAACAAAGGCCAAAAGCGGGAGAGACAGAGATGCTACAGTTTAGCCGCGGCTAACGAGGTCAACAATGGGAGCTAACGCCGTTTAGGACCAATTTAACCACTTTAAACCACTTTAAACACTGAGAACATAAGTTTAAACACTATTATGACAGGTTTAAACACTGACGTCATGTTTAAACACATTTACAAATCTGTTACTGCGGTATAACATGCAACAAACGAGCAAAGAGGCAGATTAGCAATAATAAGTAGATTAAAAGTGTTCTTTTATCACAAACGCGCGCTCAGGATGAACCAAAACTGTATTAAATCAACACTGAAGCTCCTTTTGTCACGTTAAAGCAGAAATAAGACGTGTGTTTGAGAGGAAACGAGCGGGACGTGGTCATTGTCCCGGTTTAGCCCGAATTTTGACCTGGATTGGTCCTGGTTTTAAAGTGGTTTGGGCCTGGTTTTAAAGTGGTTTAGTCCTGGTTTAGTCCTGGTTTAGTCCTGGTTTCGACCCGATTCCCTCCCAAACATTACAAACTGCAGCATTTCCCTCAAAAACACCGCGGAATCATCACAAAACGTCTCTAAAACACCATAAGTTTGAGTAAAAAGGCCTAAAATCGCTGGAAGAGGCGCAAACGTGCAGAAAAGGCGCTGTAAAGGCGCTGTAAAGGCGCAGAAAGCCGGTCTTACCGTTGCCGCCGCGGGACAGTGAATGATCAGCTGTGGCGCCAATCCTTATATTGACCCGCGGCTCGCGCCCTCTGCGCATGCGCGTTCCCGGTTTCGCACAAAAGCGCTAAAATGTTCAAGTCTGCGGTGTTTTTCGCGCACTTTAGGTTTACGGTGCTGCTCACGGTGCGTTTCCACCGCCGCGTGGGCGACGTAGCGCGTGTTTCGGTGCGTTTTGCTCGTGGTTTTGTGAGTTTTGAGGTTACGTCGCGCTCGCGGACGTCGTGCGTAATGGCGGCCGTGCGTAAACGTCCGGCTGGATTCAAACGGCGCGTGAGGTTTGGACGAACCGGGCCCGGTGCGAAAGTTCTGTCAAAAGCGCTTTTTTACGGTTTTTTTTGGCGTTTTTCGGTGCGTTTCGGGCACTTCCGGGTGCGGGGAGGAGACGCGGTGACGCACAGCCAATCAGAGCGCTGTGTGCGGAAGCCGCGTGGCCCCGGCGCAGAATGTCAACACAAGAGTCACGTGGTGCCTCGATCAGCTGATGTGTCAAACCAGAAGAAACAAGAGTCTCAGGTTTATCTCTGCTCCTCAATGTAACACACATTATGTTATGTACTGAATGTTATACACATTATATATAATATATATATATATATATTATATATAATGTATAATATATATATATATATTATAAATGTTTTAGTTTGTTTTATATCTCAAATTAAAAAAATATTTCGATCCAGACGCTGCCGCTGAACAGGAAAGAAAAACTTACATTTCCAGATATAAATGAAACTTTCCTCTCATAAATGTAAGAAACAATGTGTTACAGGCATAAGTTCATGTTGGTCTTATATTTATATTTATTAGATGAATTAGAGCTTAAACTGGATCATTTGTGATTTCAAAGCTAAATAATATCTATAAAAACATTGCACTTAAAGTTGGACAATCAAAATGTAGATCATTTGGAATGGGGTTAGATATAACTTAGACATTATAGAGATGTGACTTAGACATTATAGAGATGTAACTTAGACATTATAGAGATGTGACTTAGACATTATAGAGATGTAACTTAGACATTATAGAGATGTAACATTATAGAGATGTAACTTAGACATTATAGAGATGTGACTTAGACATTATAGAGATGTAACTTAGACATTATAGAGATGTGACTTAGACATTATAGAGATGTAACTTAGACATTATAGAGATGTGACTTAGACATTATAGAGATGTGACTTAGACATTATAGAGATGTGACTTAGACATTATAGAGATGTGACTTAGACATTATAGAGATGTGACTTAGACATTATAAAAATGTAACTTAGACATTATAGAGATTTAACATTATAGAGATGTAACTTAGACATTATAGAGATGTGACTTAGACATTATAAAAATGTAACTTAGACATTATAGAGATTTAACATTATAGAGATGTAACTTAGACATTATAGAGATGTGACTTAGACATTATAGAGATGTGACTTAGACATTATAGAGATGTAATATTATAGAGATGTAACTTAGACATTATAGAGATGTAACATTATAGAGATGTAACTTAGACATTATAGAGATGTAACATTATAGAGATGTAACTTAGACATTATAGAGATGTAATATTATAGAGATGTAACTTAGACATTATAGAGATGTAACATTATAGAGATGTAACTTAGACATTATAGAGATGTGACTTAGACATTATAGAGATGTAACTTAGACATTATAGAGATGTAACTTAGACATTATAGAGATGTAACATTATAGAGATGTAACTTAGACATTATAGAGATGTAACATTATAGAGATGTAACTTAGACATTATAGAGATGTGACTTAGACATTATAGAGATGTAACTTAGACATTATAGAGATGTAACTTAGACATTATAGAGATGTAACTTAGACATTATAGAGATGTAACTTAGACATTATAGAGATGTGACTTAGACATTATAGAGATGTAACATTATAGAGATGTAACTTAGACATTATAGAGATGTGACTTAGACATTATAGAGATGTAACATTATAGAGATGTAACTTAGACATTATAGAGATGTAACTTAGACATTATAGAGATGTAACTTAGACATTATAGAGAAGCCTCTTATGATGACATCTATAACAAGGCCGTTTACGTCGCCTGGATCGGCGTTACCGGGGCCCCATCCTGGAGCCAGGCCTGGGATGGGTGCTCGATGGCGAGCGCCTGGTGGCCGGGTCTTACCCCACGGGGCCCGGCCGGGCACAGCCCGAAAGAGCAATGTGGGGCCGCCCTCCCGTGGGGCCGCCACCCGCAGGTGGATCCATAAGGGGCCGGTGCAGAGAGATCTGGGCGGCAGTCGACGGCAGGGGCCTCGGCGACCAGATCTCCAGACACAGAGACTAACTCTGGGGACATGGAATGTCACCTCGCTGGGGGGAGGAGCCTGAGCTTGTGCAGGAGGTTGAGCGATACCGACTAGATATAGTCGGCCTCACCTCCAGCACAGTTTGGGCTCTGGAACCCATCTCCTCGAGAGGGGCTGGACGCTCCAATTCTCTGGTGTTGCCCGCGGGGAGAGGCGGCGGGCTGGTGTGGGCGGGGCTGGAGTGGGCGGGGCTAGTGTGGGCTTATAGCCCCTCAGCTCAGCCCCCACATGTTGGAGTTCACCCCAGTGAACGAGAGGGTCGTTCACTGGGGTGAACCCGAGCGGTGTTCAGTTATTGGACTTCTGTGCTAGCCACGGTTTGTCCATAACGAACACCCTGTTCAAGCACAAGGGTGTTCATCAGTGCACATGGCACCAGGACACCCTAGGCCGGAGGTCAATGATCGACTTTGTTGTCGTGTCATCAGACCCTCGGCCGCGTGTCTTGGACACTCGGGTGAAGAGAGGGGCAGAGTTGTCAACCGATCACCACCTGCTGGTGAGTTGGATTCGCTGGCGGAGGAGGAAGACTTGGCCGACCCAAGTGCATTGTGAGGGTCTGTTGGGAACGTCTAGTGGAGCCCTCTGTCAGTAGGGTATTCAACTCGCACCTCCGGGAGAGCTTCTCCCATGTCCCGGGGGAGGTTGGGGACATTGAGTCTGAGTGGACCATGTTCTCCGCCTCCATTGTTGATGCGGCTGCTCGGAGCTGTGGTCGCAAGGTCTCCGGTGCCTGTCGTGGCGGCAACCCCCGAACCCGGTGATGGACACCGGAAGTAAGGGATGTCGTCAGGCTGAAGAAGGAGGCCTATCAGGCCACTCTGGCTTGTGGGTCTCCGGAGGTCATCGACAGGTATCGGCAGGCCAAGCGAGCCGCGGCTCGGGCTGTCGCAGAGGCAAAAACCCGGGGCTAGGAGGAGTTTGGGGAGGCCATGGAGGAGGACTATCGGTCGGCCTCAAAGAAATTCTGGCAAACCGTCCGGCGCCTCAGGAGGGGGAAGCAGTGCCTCATCAACACCGTTTACGGTGCAGGTGGAGGCCTGCTGACCTCGACTGGGGCTGTCCGGTCCCTGTATGACCGGAGCAGGAGCTGTGTTCGCATTGCCTGCAGTAAGTCAGACCTGTTCCCAGTGCATGTTGGACTCCGCCAGGGCTGCCCTTTGTCACCGGTTCTGTTCATAGTTTTTATGGACAGAATTTCTAAGCGCAGTCAGGGGTCGGAGGGTGTGGTCAGGGGTCAGAGGGTGTGGTCAGGGGTCAGAGGGTGTGGTCAGGGGTCGGAGGGTGTGGTCAGGGGTCGGAGGGTGTCCGGTTTGGGGACCACAGGATTCCATCTCTGCTGTTTGCAGACGATGTTGTCCTGATGGCTACATCAAACCCGGACCTGCAACATGCACTGGGACGGTTTGCAGCCGAGTGTGAAGCGGCTGGGATGAGAATCCGAGGCCATGGTTCTCGACCGGAAAAAGGTGGCTTGCCCTCTCCAGGTGGGTGGGGTGTCCTTGCCCCAAGTGGAGGAGTTCAAGTATCTTGGGGTCTTGTTCACGAGTGAGGGAAGGATGGAGCGTGAGATCGACAGTTGGATCGGTGCAGCGGCTGCAGTGATGCAGTCGCTGCATCGGACCGTTGTGGTAAAGAGGGAGCTGAGCCGAAAGGCAAAGCTCTCGATTTACAGGTCGGTCTACGTTCTGACCTCACCTATGGTCATGAGCTTTGGGTAGTGACCGAAAGAACAAGATCGTGGATACAAGCGGTCGAAATGAGTTTCCTCTGCCGTGTGGCTGGGCGCTCCCTTAGAGATAAGGTGAGGAGCTCGGTCACACGGGGGGAGCTCGGAGTAGAGCCGCTACTCCTCCAGCTGAGGTGGCTCAGGCATCTGTTCCGGATGTCTCCTGGGCGCCTCCCTCGGGAGGTGTTTCAGGCATGTCCCACCGGGAAGAGGCCCCGGGGAAGACCCAGGACACGCTGGAGAGACTATGTCTCTCGGCTGGCCTGGGAACGCCTCGGGATCCCCCCGGAGGAGTTAGAGGAAGTGTCTGGGGAGAAGGAAGTATGGGAGTCCCTGGTTAGACTGCGGCGCCCGCGACCCGGCCCCGGAGAAGAGGAAGAGAATGGATGGATGTAACTCTGACATTATAGAGATGTAACTTTTGTCTTGCCCAGATCTAGTTTAATGGATTGAAATAAGAATAAAGTGAAAGTCTAATAACATCAGAATGTTTCACCTTTTTAACTTAAACACATTATTAATGAGAACTACATTTTTAATACTAAATAATAATAATACATTTTAGTGGTAATTCATGGTTTAGACCTGGTTTATTCCTGGTTTAGTCCTGGTTTTAGTTCTGGTTTAGTCCTGTTTTAGTCCTGGTTTTAATCCTGGTTTAGTCCTGGTTTAGACCTGGTTTAGACCTGGTTTAGTCCTGGTTTAGTCCTGGTTTTAGTCCTGGTTTAGTTCTGGTTTAGTCCTGTTTTAGTCCTGGTTTTAATCCTGGTTTAGTCCTGGTTTAGTCCTGGTTTAGACCTGGTTTTAGTCCTGGTTTTAGTCCTGGTTTAGTCCTGGTTTAGACCTGGTTTAGACCTGGTTTTAAGAAAATAAAACAAACACAAATTGGATTTTCTCCTTTATTTTCTCTAAACTGATGCAGAGTCCAGAACGTGACCTGAAAGTGGTTCCTCAGAAACATCACATGACGCTCTCTCTATCGACTCATTTACATTTTTTTTTATCTTCTTTTTTTTGGCAAAGTGCTGAGTATTTTTACAGGTACAAAAAGAAACCAAAAAAACACATGAGATTTTCAAAAATGCCACAAATCTTCACTCTTTGTCCCAATACAAAGTTCCTGCTACATTTTGACTGTTGTTTGTTTGAAAAGGTAGAAAACGCGGGCGACGCCGGTGCGGACGAGACGCCGGTGCATAGTTACCGTGGTTACCGTGGTCACCGTTGTCACCGTGGTTACCGAGTCCCGGCAAAACAAAAGAGAAAGTTCAAGTTCTTCGTCGTTGTCCCAAAACCTGGAAAAGGCACGTGATCCGCAAACGTCCGAAATGCGTCGGCGAAAAGAAGGAAAACGGTACAAATCCCTGCGTAACCGAGGGCGACGAGACCCGCCCCTTGGGAAAAGGACGACGCCCAGTCTCGGGTTGTGATATTTACAGCAAAACAAAGAGGCAAAGCTGGAAAAACGTCACCAAAAATGAGTAGAAAAGCTCTAAATACAAACTCGTCTCACTGTTAGTCACGGCAAAGATTCAATCGCTAAAATACTGTAAATAAAATGGGTTAAATTACTATTGTTAGAATTTTTTTTTGTCCTAAATATAAAAGGTAAAATGTCCTATGAATATTACAAAACGTCCACTATTTAAACCGTTATTAGTTTCTTCAGGTTAATCTAGCGCTAATATAATATAGTTCATAACGAGAGCCGTATTTACATCGTGAATCTGTGAAAATGGAAGAATTAAGTCCCAGTTTTGACCAGGTTTAGTCCTGGTTTAGACCTGCTTTAGTCCTGGTTTAGTCCTGGTTTAGACCTGCTTTAGTCCTGGTTTAGGCCTGGTTTAGTCCTGGTTTAGACCTGCTTTAGTCCTGGTTTAGGCCTGGTTTAGTCCTGGTTTAGACCTGCTTTAGTCCTGGTTTAGACCTGCTTTAGTCCTGGTTTAGACCTGCTTTATTCCCGGTTTAGACCTGCTTTAGTTTTAGTCCGAATGTAAAGTCGATTTAAGTCGTAAAATTGCACATAATTTGCTCAATAAAATCAGCGTTTTAGCGTCAGAAACGCAGATAAAACCACATTTTGGGCGATTGAACGCGCAGTTTTCGTCCAAACGTTACATTTTGGTGACATTTCCCTTTCGCTTCCACGTTAGAATCATAAGTTTCAAAAGCACAAAAAGCCGACAATCAAATATTGATGCAACTAAATATACTATAATACAAGGTGAAAAAAAAAGGTACGTTTTGCTGCTACTTTTTTGGTTCATAAATATGTTCAAACAAATGTAACTAAAGCGGAAAAACACAACAAATAAATGGCTAAAAGAAAAACGTCCTCTCGGATCCGCGTTATAAAAAGACTCGGATTTGGATTTGGAGCGAATCTGCATTTTCCTAACGTTAGTGATTGGTTACGACCCTGAGAAGTGGACTGCAGATTCCTCAAACTAAACATCGTGAAAAAACTACAAAAACTTCAACATTTTTTCATATTTTTTGCCCAAACGATCGTCTACACAACAACCATGCAACGGGCTAACAACAGGCTAACACGCTAACAGGCTAACACGCTAACACACACACGCGACGCACACTTCGTCCTGATATGTTTTTGTCTTTTACAAAAATATTTTGGAAGTTTTTTTTTTGTACAATACAGTTTTTTTTCTTTTCGATTCAAAGCTACCGTTAAAACAAGGCAAAGTTGAGTGATATTCAAGCCAGTATTTTTGAATATTTACACAAAAATATGGTGAAAGGTTCTGAATGTAGCGAAACGGAGCCGGAGGCAGGTTCCACACTTCTGAAACGCAAACGTGAAAAAAGGTTTTGGCTCGTGACTTTGGAAAGAAGCCGGCGGCCATTTTGAAAAACAAAAACACGGGCAGATTCAAAATGGCCGCCCGACCGTCGCCTGGTTTTGTCGTCGTCGCGTCTTTGAACCGACTTTGAGCTCATATTTCACCATAAACAAGAGCGTGTTAGTGGTGTAAGTTTGAGTACCACAAAAGTAGAGTTCAAAATAATAATAATTGCGGCTCTTTCATTTTCACTAATAAACTAAATAATACAGCGTTTAAATCGACACCTATCGGTGCATCCGGTGTAAGTGTGTCCATATCGTTTAATCAGTCATTTAAACCTTTACGTCAGTCCTTTAGCCGTTAGCATTAGCCGTTAGCATTTGCCGTCAGCATTAGCCGTCAGCAATGGACGTCAGCAATGGACGTCAGCAATGGCCGTCAGCAATGGACGTCAGCATTGGACTTTAGCGTTGGACGTTAGCATTAGCCGTTAGCATTAGCTTGACCCCGTTTAGGTCAAAGCCGGTGTATAAGTCGCCGTTGAGTGGATGAACCTTTTGATGTTTTTATGATAATAATAAATAACATAAACATGACATCTGAGCTAAACTGTAACGCCGCTTTCGGACACCGGGAAGTCGGTCATTCCCACTTGAACATTACGTGTTCCGACTTCAGAGCGTTCCGACTGAATTAACTCGTACGCAAAGCATTTGGCTAATGCTAATGCTTAAGATAAAAGAAAATCAGATCTGACTCGTAACGAAAAGCACTAACATTAGCTTTAGCTCCGGGTCACTATCGCCTCTGAATGTCGTCCACAACAGGAAAAAGTCGTATGATCGAAGCCCATAATTATATATCGGACGAAGTACAACTGAGCGGGGAAAAGACGTTTAGCCGCTCGGGCTAAAGCCGCTCGGCCGCTCGCTCGCTGACCAAAATTAAAATATTAACAGTTGTAAAAAAAGTGCAATTCACTTCTTTCCAAAGTCAGAGCGCTACATTTCCCACAATGCAACGCTCTCAGACCGCCGCCGTCTATTTTGAAGGCCCGACACATTTCCCTGATTATTAAGACGTGGCGTGAATGTGTCGTATCCAAATCTGAACGGCGGGGTCCCGGCGCGTCGGGCGACTTTCCCCTTTAAACGTCCCGAATGTCCCGTGACCTTAGAACCTGCCCCGGCATAAAGTGACCTACTGCCGCGAGTCCACACAAAATGGCGTCTGAGAGAAAGGAGAACGCGCAACAACAAAATGACATCAAAACGACTCCTTTTCTCTTGAGCTGGACGTGGGAGAGGGCGGCCATTTTGTCTGAGCCCGGAAACAACGCCAAGGCAAGAAAAGGGCGGCGACTGACGTAAGAAAAGGGCGGAGACTGACGTGGTCCGAAGGGTCGAAGACATTCAGCGGTTTTGAGAGGAGACTCGTCGCACGGCTCCGGTAAGGCGGCAGTGAACGGGGGGCAGGTGAACAAGGGCGGGTGGACGGGGGTGAACAGGGGCGGGTGAACGGGGGCGGGTGAACAGGGGCGGGTGAACAGGGGTGAACAGGGGCGGGTGAACGGGGGCGGGTGAACAGGGGGGCGGGTGAACAGGGGCGGGTGAACAGGGGCGGGTGAACGGGGGTGAACGGGGGCGGGTGAACAGGGGCGGGTGAACAGGGGGGCGGGTGGACGGGGGGCGGGTGAACAAGGGCGGGTGGACGGGGGTGAACAGGGGCGACTTGGGAACGGTTGAAACGTTCAGTTCTGAAGCTTTCTAACAGTGTTCGTTTAGTGCAAGTGGTTTTGACTGTCAAGCGTCTCCATGGAAACGAGCACCGAGACTGAGACAATGAGTTTTGACACTTTAGACGACGGTGAGATCAGAACCGCACGATACTGGACGACTGCGATATCGATACTTTTGCAAAATATTGTATTATGGTGAAAATTTAATTTGTTTGTTTGAAATTTCCACCTCTAAAAACACGTGAATCGTTTCATATTCTCAGTAGAAATATTGTTAAGATTCTCTGGCGTGAATCAGTTCAAGTCAAAATAAAATATTTAAAAAGGTGAATTTTTCATTTTGAACGTTTTAAATGAGAAAAACTGAAAAATTGAAAAGGCAAAATTCAGCGGCTGAAATTCAAAACGGGATCAATTCAAACACGTTTTTTCAGGTCTAAAATTATTTCGCCGGCGTTTGAGGTTCAAAAGGACGTCCCACAGAAGCCCCTCCCACAGAAGCCCCTCCCACAGAAGCTCCTCCAGGTTTCTGCAGACGGTTCTAGAGTGCGGAGTTCCGAGTGGTGTGGGGCAGCGGCCTTTGGGGGGGGGCGCTGTGGGCGGAGTCAGAAGTTGAGGTGGCGCTGAATGGGCTGGTGCAGTTGCGGGGCGGCGGCCTTCGGGGGGCGCTGTGGGTTGAGGCGGCGCAGGGCGTTCTTGGAGAGCGAGTGAGGCGGGCGCGGCTGCAGGAGGTCGACTCGACCTGACACGGCGGGCGACAGACAGGACGAGCTCGGGCGCCGCTGGATCCCCTCAGGCCTGGAACACGAGGGGCACACGAGGGGGACGTTACACATATATAATATATAATACACAATATTCAATATATAATATATATTTAATATAAGAATATAAACTGTTTCCTGATAAACACGTCCTAAAAAACAACTGATAAATGTTAGAAACAAGAGCAAAGTCTGAGCTAAAACCATCATTTTAGTTTCTCTAAAGGAGTTAAGTGAATATGGATGGGGCCCCGGGGGCTCCAGGATCAGGCTCGAGGGGCTCCAGGATGGGGCCCCTGGGGGGCTCCAGGATCGGGCCCCTGGGGGGCTCCAGGATCGGGCCCCGTGGTGCGTCTCACCTGTGCCTGTTGTCCATGGTGCGTCTCTTCTCCTTCTTGCCACTTCCTGGTTTGCTGCCGCCGCCTTGCGCCCTCTGCAGGCCGGTCTGTTGGCGGGGCCTGTTGTTATGCGGGGGGCGGGGCTTGTTGTTGCTGTGCAGGGGCAGCAGGTACACGGACATGGACGGGTGTTCGATGAGCAGGTTCTCCAGAGGGCTGGGCTCCAGCGGCAGAGGCTGAGCGCGGGTGAAACAGGCCGGCGGCGTCACGAACCACGACTCCTCCAGAGACCCCGCCTCCAGAGACCCCGCCTCCAGGCACAGGAAGTCCTGGTCCAGCTCCGGGTCTGAGTCCAGGTCCGGGTCTGAGTCCGGGTTCGGGTCGGCGGCGGCGTCCAGGTCGTCAGGCTCCGTGGTGGTGGAGTTGAGCGAGGTGAGCGAGGGGCAGCGGCCCATAGGGCAGCGGGCCATAGGGGAGCGGGCCATAGGGGAGCGGCCCATAGGGGAGCGGCCCATAGGGGGCGCTGTGGGCGAGGGAAGCATCACCAGGTCCTCGTCGTCTTCAGGACTCACAGAAGACGAGCCGGCGTCAGCTGAAGAAGAGCAGAAGGACGTGTTCAGTGAGACACTCAAAACCAAGAGGAGACAGAGGGAGGAGCTACTCCAGCAGAGGGAGGAGCTACTCCAGCAGAGGGAGGAGCTACTCCAGCAGAGGGAGGAGCTACTCCAGCAGAGGGAGGAGCTACTCCAGCAGAGGGAGGAGCTACTCTAGCAGAGGGAGGAGCTACTCCAGCAGAGGGAGGAGCTACTCCAGCAGAGGGAGGAGCTACTCTAGCAGAGGGAGGAGCGACTCCAGCAGAGGGAGGAGCTACTCCAGCAGAGGGAGGAGCTACTCTAGCAACGGGAGGACGCCCAGACTAAACCGGTCCAGTCCAACCAGGTCCTAATGGAGGCCTCGGGGTCCCAATGGAGGCTTCCATTAGGACCCGGAGGCCTCCATTAGGACCCGAGGCCTCGGGTCCTAATGGAGGCCTCGGGGTCCTAATGGAAGCCTCGGGGTCCTAATGGAGGCCTCCGGTGTCCCAATGGAGGCCTCGGGGTCCTAATGGAAGCCTCGGGGTCCTAATGGAGGCCTCCGGGTCCTAATGGAGGCCTCGGGTGTCCCAATGGAGGCCTCAGGTCCTAATGGAGGCCTCGGGGTCCTAATGGAAGCCTCGGGGTCCTAATGGAGGCCTCGGGGTCCTAATGGAGGCCTCGGGTGTCCCAATGGAGGCCTCGGGTCCTAATGGAGGCCTCAGGGTCCTAATGGAAGCCTCGGGGTCCTAATGGAGGCCTCGGGGGTCCCAATGGAGGACTCGGGGGTCCCAATGGAGGACTCGGGGGTCCCAATGGAGGCCTCGGGGGTCCCAATGGAGGCCTCAGGGGTCTAATGGAGGCCTCGGGGGTCCTATTAGAGGTCTCGAGGGTCCTAATGGAGGCCTCAAGGGTCCTAACCCCTTAGTGTTAATGACACTCCCTCAGTGATAACGAGACTCCCTCAGTGATAACGAGACCCCCTCAGTGATAACGAGACCCCCTCAGTGATAACGAGACCCTCTCTGTGTAAACGAGACCCCCTCAGTGATAACGAGACTCCCTCAGTGATAACGAGACCCCCTCAGTGATAACGAGACCCCCTCAGTGAGACCCGCTCAGTGATAACGAGACCCCCTCAGTGTTAACGAGACCCCCTCAGTGATAACGAGACCCCCTCAGTGATAACGAGACCCTCTCAGTGTTAACGAGACCCCCTCAGTGATAACGAGACCCCCTCAGTGAGACCCCCTCAGTGATAACGAGACGCCCTCAGTGAGACCCCCTCAGTGAGACCCCCTCAGTGATAACGAGACGCCCTCAGTGAGACCCCCTCAGTGATAACGAGACGCCCTCAGTGAGACCCCCTCAGTGAGACCCCCTCAGTGATAACGAGACCCCCTCAGTGAGACCCCCTCAGTGATAACGAGACCCCCTCAGTGAGACCCCCTCAGTGTTAACGAGACCCCCTCAGTGTTAACGAGACCCCCTCAGTGTTAACGAGACACCCTCAGTGATAACGAGACCCCCTCTGTGTTAACGAGACCCCCTCAGTGAGACCCCCTCAGTGATAACGAGACCCCCTCAGTGTTAACGAGACCCCCTCAGTGAGACCCCCTCAGTGAAAACGAGACCCCCTCAGTGAGACCCCCTCAGTGAGACCCCCTCAGTGAAAACGAGACCCCCTCAGTGAGACCCCCTCAGTGAGACCCCCTCAGTGATAACGAGACCCCCTCAGTGAGACCCCCTCAGTGTTAACGAGACCCCCTCAGTGATAACGAGACCCCCTCAGTGAGACCCCCTCAGTGATAACGAGACCCCCTCAGTGAGACCCCCTCAGTGATAACGAGACCCCCTCAGTGAGACCCCCTCAGTGAGACCCCCTCAGTGAAAACGAGACCCCCTCAGTGAGACCCCCTCAGTGAGACCCCCTCAGTGATAACGAGACCCCCTCAGTGAGACCCCCTCAGTGTTAACGAGACCCCCTCAGTGTTAACGAGACCCCCTCAGTGTTAACGAGACACCCTCAGTGATAACGAGACCCCCTCTGTGTTAACGAGACCCCCTCAGTGAGACCCCCTCAGTGATAACGAGACCCCCTCAGTGTTAACGAGACCCCCTCAGTGAGACCCCCTCAGTGAAAACGAGACCCCCTCAGTGAGACCCCCTCAGTGAGACCCCCTCAGTGAAAACGAGACCCCCTCAGTGAGACCCCCTCAGTGAGACCCCCTCAGTGATAACGAGACCCCCTCAGTGAGACCCCCTCAGTGTTAACGAGACCCCCTCAGTGATAACGAGACCCCCTCAGTGAGACCCCCTCAGTGATAACGAGACCCCCTCAGTGAGACCCCCTCAGTGATAACGAGACCCCCTCAGTGAGACCCCCTCAGTGAGACCCCCTCAGTGAAAACGAGACCCCCTCAGTGAGACCCCCTCAGTGAGACCCCCTCAGTGATAACGAGACCCCCTCAGTGAGACCCCCTCAGTGTTAACGAGACCCCCTCAGTGTTAACGAGACCCCCTCAGTGTTAACGAGACCCCCTCAGTGAGACCCCCTCAGTGAAAACGAGACCCCCTCAGTGAGACCCCCTCAGTGAGACCCCCTCAGTGAAAACGAGACCCCCTCAGTGAGACCCCCTCAGTGAGACCCCCTCAGTGATAACGAGACCCCCTCAGTGAGACCCCCTCAGTGTTAACGAGACCCCCTCAGTGATAACGAGACCCCCTCAGTGAGACCCCCTCAGTGATAACGAGACCCCCTCAGTGATAACGAGACCCCCTCAGTGAGACCCCCTCAGTGAGACCCCCTCAGTGATAACGAGACTCACTCATGTAGTTGACGAGGATCCAGTCTTCGTCTTCCTCAGACTGGGCGGAGTCTTGGGGGCGGAGCTCGCTGGAGTCGGCTCCAAACAAAGCACTGGTGAAACGCTGGAACATCCTGGTCCTCTGGAGGGGGCGGAGTCAGAGCTGGGAGGGGGTGGGGTCAGAGCCAGGCAGGGCGGAGTTAGAGCCGGGCGGGGCGGAGCTGAGAAGACAAATACTACACAATTAAACCAAAACAATACAACAAAAACATGGTCAAAACTAGTAACATTAGTAACATGATAATTACACGATAATTACACGATAATTACACAATAATTACACGATAATTACACGATAATTACACAATAATTACACGATAATTACACGATAATTACACGATAATTACACAATAATTACACAATAATTACACAATAATTACACTGAATCAGCCGTGAACAAAGAATAGTGATGAAACATAAACTTGGCAGACGTTTAAGTAAAAGTAAATAATAAAGTCACCTTTGGTCATGAGCTGCAGGAAGTCAGCGTCGTACAAGGATGTAAGGGGGCGGAGCTAAAGTGCATCGGAGCCAATCACACGCTCAGACTCAGGAGACAGGAGCCCTGAAGGGACAAAAACAGAAGAGTCACGACTGCTGTGCCACGGGCGGCCACCAGAGGGAGCACAACTGACAACAATGTGCTTATGACCCAGGACCTTTTTGACCCCTGACCTCTGATGAAAGAATCTGACCTAAAACCAGGACCAGGCTCTAGACCCGGCTCAGGACTGACACCAGCAGAACAAACAAAAGCTGCTCTGACTCAGACAAAAGGAGGCGGAGCTTCAGTTCCTCTTCATCACAACAAAATCATACGAAAGTCACACAATCACGAATAAAGAGTCTGACAGGGTCTAACAGAGTCTGACAGAGTCTGACAGAGTCTGACAGGGTCTGACAGGGTCTGACAGGGTCTAACAGAGTCTAACAGAGTCTGACAGGGTCTAACAGAGTCTAACAGAGTCTGACAGAGTCTCAGAACTCAGATTCTGATAAAGATCCAACTGCTGTTTGTGTTCAAAGCTCCAGGAGCCAACGAGGTCAGAACACACACACACACAGTCTGCAACACACACACACACACAGTCTGCAACACACACACACACACACACAGTCTGCAACACACACACACACACACACAGTCTGCAACACACACACACACAGTCTGCAACACACACACACACACACACAGTCTGCAACACACACACACACACACACACAGTCTGCAACACACACACACACACACAGTCTGCAACACACACACACAGTCTGCAACACACACACACACAGTCTGCAACACACACACACACACACACAGTCTGCAACACACACACACAGTCTGCAACACACACACACACAGTCTGCAACACACACACACACACACACAGTCTGCAACACACACACACACACACACACAGTCTGCAACACACACACACACACACAGTCTGCAACACACACACACAGTCTGCAACACACACACACACAGTCTGCAACACACACACACACAGTCTGCAACACACACACACACAGAAGTGCGCCCCCTGGCGCTTGTCTCAGTCTTTGTTACATAAAAAGTAAAGTTACATAAAATACTTTCTCTCGATTGAAATCTATTTTTAGACACTTCAGCGTCGGCGCAGAACGAGATACGAACTTCAGCCGGAAGTTTGAAACAAACATTACATTAAAACAATATAATGACAACAAGTGAGAGGCTCTTCAACAATGTGTTGTATATTTATATAATGTCCACAGAAGGACATGTCCACAGAAGGACATGTCCCTGTGAAACATGACGCGCGGGTTCAGCTCTTACTTTATTGAATCTTCCACATTTGCATAAACGTGACACTGTAAATGTGACTTATTATTGGAATAAAACAATCAAACGTTTGGGCCAAATGTGCAATAAACTTATCATAAATGTTACACAAACATCAGAACTGGGTCAAATGTTCCAAACAAAGAGCTCGAGACCAGAGCCCTCTCTGACCTCTGACCTCTGACCCCAGAACACTCATAATTCACACATTTCTCACGTTTGGTTCAGATTAAGCACCAAACGCGTCTCTTCCGCTCGCGGGACGCGTCGCACCGCGTCGCTCCGCGCGGATAAAGCCGACGAAACGCCTCGATTTTCCGCCTTCAAAACGGACCGAACGCGGCTCATTTGGCGTCTTTGCGACACCACGGGACCGAGTCCACCGCAGACGCGTCGTGTCGGGGGAAAACGCGGCGTTTCTCGCGGTGGAACCGGCGGAGAACACGATGTTAAATCCGAACAACGACAAAGAAAGACGCGCCGCTCCTGCCGCGCCGCTTCCTCACCTGCGGAAAAGAGGCCGTGACGCGCGCAGACGGAGCCCGGGGCCTGGCGCAGTCTGTCCGGGCTGGAGCGGGGGGCCTCGGCGCGGGGTCCCCGGGGCGTGAGGGCTTCGCGTGCGGCGGGAGAAAGAGGCTCTGTCTGCGGCGTCGCGTCGCTCCGGGATCCGCGCGGAGCTTCTGTTGTTGTTGTCGGCGCGCGCGCGCGAGGCGTCAGGGCAGGAACAGCTGATCGTGGTGACGTCAGCGGCGGCGGCCAACGGGAGGCGCGCGTCCGCGTCACGTGACCGGGCGAGCGGCGGCGCGGGGCGGAGCCGTGGGCGGAGTCACGTCCAAAACAGGAAAGAGAGAGAAACGAGTTCAACAAAGACAAACAAACAAACAGCGGGGGAAAGAGAGAAAACAAACAAACAACTCATATTATGACGTCACTGCGTTTAAAAAGATGAACATTTATTTTACTCCAAAGTGGAAGAGAAGAAGAAGATGTGTGATAATATCAAGAGTTCATTTGACCCAAAGATGAAGAGGTCAAAGGTCATGAGATGTTCTGACCTGCTCCAGCTGAGGGAGGCCAGTGGGAGGGCATCTGACACAAACACAGCTCCAAATGTCACAAATGAAGCTTTATCTTCTCTGTTCAAACACTTCATCTGTTTTTACCTTTCACCGCGACAAAAACGGATGAAAATGTGCAAAAGAAACACTCCAGAGTTCAGAGAGAGTGACCTATGGTCCTGGTCCTGGCCCTGGCCCTGGTTCTGGTTCTGGTCCTGGTCCTGGTCCTGGCCCTGGTCCTGGTCCTGGTCCTGGCCCCGGGTCTGGTCTGGTCCTGGTTCTGGTCCTGGTCCTGGCCCCGGCCCCGGGTCTGGTCTGGTCCTGGTCCTGGTCCTGGTCCTGGTCCTGGTCCTGGCTCTGGTCCTGGTCTTGGCCCTGGCCCTGGCCCTGGCCCTGGTCCTGGTCCTGGTCCTGGCCCTGGCCCTGGTTCTGGTCCTGGTCCTGGCCCCGGGTCTGGTCTGGTCCTGGTTCTGGTCCTGGTTCTGGTTCTGGTTCTGGTTCTGGTTCTGGTCCTGGCCCTGGTCCTGGTCCTGGTCCTGGCTCTGGCTCTGGTTCTGGCTCTGGTTCTGGCTCTGGTCCTGGTCCTGGTCCTGGCTCTGGCTCTGGTTCTGGTCCTGGCTCTGGTCCTGGCTCTGGTCCTGGCTCTGGTCCTGGCTCTGGTTCTGGCTCTGGTTCTGGCTCTGGTCCTGGTCCTGGTCCTGGTTCTGGCTCTGGCTCTGGTTCTGGTTCTGGCTCTGGTCCTGGCTCTGGTCCTGGCTCTGGCTCTGGCTCTGGCCCTGGTCCTGGTCCTGGCTCTGGTTCTGGCTCTGGCTCTGGTCCTGGCTCTGGCTCTGGTCCTGGTCCTGGCTCTGGCTCTGGTCCTGGTCCTGGCTCTGGTCCTGGTTCTGGCTCTGGTCCTGGTCCTGGTCCTGGCTCTGGTCCTGGTCCTGGTCCTGGCTCTGGTCCTGGTCCTGGTCCTGGTTCTGGCTCTGGCTCTGGTTCTGGTCCTGGCTCTGGTCCTGGCTCTGGCTCTGGTTCTGGTCCTGGCTCTGGTCCTGGCTCTGGTCCTGGCTCTGGTCCTGGCTCTGGCTCTGGTTCTGGTCCTGGTCCTGGCTCTGGTCCTGGCTCTGGCTCTGGCTCTGGTTCTGGTCCTGGCTCTGGTCCTGGCTCTGGTCCTGGCTCTGGCTCTGGTTCTGGTCCTGGCTCTGGCTCTGGTTCTGGTCCTGGCTCTGGTCCTGGCTCTGGCTCTGGTTCTGGTCCTGGCTCTGGTCCTGGCTCTGGTCCTGGTCCTGGTCCTGGTCCTGGTCCTGGTCCTGGCTCTGGTCCTGGTTCTGGCTCTGGTCCTGGTCCTGGCTCTGGTCCTGGTCCTGGTCCTGGTCCTGGCTCTGGTCCTGGTCCTGGTCCTGGTTCTGGTCCTGGCTCTGGTCCTGGCTCTGGCTCTGGTTCTGGTCCTGGCTCTGGTCCTGGCTCTGGTCCTGGCTCTGGTCCTGGTTCTGGTCCTGGCTCTGGTCCTGGCTCTGGCTCTGGTTCTGGTCCTGGCTCTGGTCCTGGCTCTGGTCCTGGCTCTGGCTCTGGTTCTGGTCCTGGCTCTGGTCCTGGCTCTGGTCCTGGCTCTGGCTCTGGTTCTGGTCCTGGCTCTGGTCCTGGCTCTGGCTCTGGTTCTGGTCCTGGCTCTGGCTCTGGTCCTGGCTCTGGCTCTGGTTCTGGTCCTGGCTCTGGTCCTGGCTCTGGTCCTGGCTCTGGTCCTGGCTCTGGCTCTGGCTCTGGTTCTGGTCCTGGCTCTGGTCCTGGCTCTGGTCCTGGCTCGGGTCCTGGTCCTGGCTCTGGTCCTGGTCCTGGTCCTGGTCCTGGTCCTGGTCCTGGTCCTGACCCTGGTCCTGGCTCTGGTCCTGGTCCTGGTCCTGGTCCTGGTTCTGGTTCTGGTCCTGGCTCGGGTCCTGGTCCTGGCCCTGGTCCTGGCTCTGGTCCTGGTCCTGGTCCTGGTTCTGGTCCTGGTTCTGGCTCTGGTTCTGGTTCTGGCTCTGGTTCTGGTCCTGGCTCTGGTTCTGGTCCTGGCTCTGGTCCTGGCTCTGGCTCTGGTTCTGGTCCTGGCTCTGGTCCTGGCTCTGGTCCTGGCTCTGGTCCTGGCTCTGGTTCTGGTCCTGGCTCTGGTTCTGGTCCTGGCTCTGGTCCTGGCTCTGGCTCTGGTCCTGGTCCTGGTCCTGGTCCTGGCTCTGGTCCTGGCTCTGGTCTCTGGTCCTGGTCTCTGGTCCTGGCTCTGGTCCTGGCTCTGGTCCTGGCTCTGGCTCTGGTTCTGGTCCTGGCTCTGGTCCTGGCTCTGGTCCTGGCTCTGGTCCTGGCTCTGGTTCTGGTCCTGGCTCTGGTTCTGGTCCTGGCTCTGGTCCTGGCTCTGGTTCTGGTCCTGGCTCTGGCTCTGGTTCTGGTCCTGGCTCTGGTCCTGGCTCTGGTCCTGGCTCTGGCTCTGGTTCTGGTCCTGGCTCTGGTCCTGGCTCTGGTCCTGGCTCTGGTCCTGGCTCTGGCTCTGGTTCTGGTCCTGGCTCTGGTCCTGGCTCTGGTCCTGGCTCTGGTCCTGGCTCTGGTTCTGGTCCTGGCTCTGGTTCTGGTCCTGGCTCTGGTCCTGGCTCTGGTCCTGGCTCTTCCACATTTACATATTTCACTTAAACAAAGCTGTGGTTTCTTCCTCTTAGTTAAACTGGTTTAAGTTTCACTGACCCTAAACTGACCGGTCCAGTTTAGTCCAGTTTAGTCCAGTTTAGTCCAGTTTAGTCCAGTTTAGTCCAGTTTAGTCCAGTTTAGAATGAGAAAAGGTTTATTCTCATTGTTGATGAACAGAATTCACAAACAGGAAGTTGTTCTGGTGCAACACAAAACAATGAATAAGTCAAAAGAGAAACAATTTAAATCTAGAATAGGATAAGAATAACAATAAACTATAAGATAAAGAAAAATATGAATAAAAAACAAAAATAGGCTTAATATGTCTTAATATAGTTCTAACGAGAGGCTGAAGCTTCAGGATGTGAAGATCCTGAACAGACATTCAGCGGTACTTTTGTGTTTGTACTTTTATGTTTGTACATTTATGTTTGTACTTTTATGTTTGTACTTTTATGTTTGTACTTTTGTGTTTGTACTTTTGTGTTTGTACTTTTATGTTTGTACTTTTGTGTTTGTACTTTTGTGTTTGTACTTTTATGTTTGTACTTTTATGTTTGTACTTTTATGTTTGTACATTTATGTTTGTACATTTATGTTTGTACTTTTATGTTTGTACTTTTATGTTTGTACTTTTGTGTTTGTACTTTTATGTTTGTACTTTTGTGTTTGTA
>NW_027315945.1:40252477-40257477 GCF_026437365.1 Eucyclogobius newberryi | reverse complement strand
GTTTAGACCTGGTTTAGACCTGGTTTGGACCTGGTTTAGACCTGGTTTAGACCTGGTTTGGACCTGGTTTAGTCCTGGTTTAGACCTGGTTTAGACCTGGTTTAGACCTGGTTTGGACCTGGTTTGGACCTGGTTTGGACCTGGTTTGGACCTGGTTTAGTCCTGGTTTAGACCTGGTTTAGACCTGGTTTAGACCTGGTTTGGACCTGGTTTAGACCTGGTTTGGACCTGGTTTAGTCCTGGTTTAGTCCTGGTTTAGACCTGGTTTGGACCTGGTTTGGACCTGGTTTAGACCTGGTTTAGACCTGGTTTGGACCTGGTTTAGTCCTGGTTTAGACCTGGTTTAGACCTGGTTTAGACCTGGTTTGGACCTGGTTTGGACCTGGTTTGGACCTGGTTTAGTCCTGGTTTAGACCTGGTTTAGACCTGGTTTAGACCTGGTTTAGTTCTGGTTTAGACCTGGTTTAGACCTGGTTTAGACCTGGTTTGGACCTGGTTTAGTCCTGGTTTAGTCCTGGTTTAGTCCTGGTTTAGTCCTGGTTTAGTCCGTGTTTAGACCTGGTTTAGACCTGGTTTAGACCTGGTTTAGACCTGGTTTGGACCTGGTTTAGTCCTGGTTTAGTCCTGGTTTGGACCTGGTTTAGACCTGGTTTGGACCTGGTTTAGACCTGGTTTGGACCTGGTTTAGTCCTGGTTTAGACCTGGTTTAGACCTGGTTTAGACCTGGTTTGGACCTGGTTTGGACCTGGTTTGGACCTGGTTTGGACGTGGTTTAGTCCTGGTTTAGTCCTGGTTTAGACCTGGTTTGGACCTGGTTTAGACCTGGTTTGGACCTGGTTTGGACCTGGTTTAGACCTGGTTTGGACCTGGTTTAGTCCTGGTTTAGACCTGGTTTAGACCTGGTTTGGACCTGGTTTAGTCCTGGTTTAGTCCTGGTTTAGTCCTGGTTTAGACCTGGTTTAGACCTGGTTTAGTCCTGGTTTAGACCTGGTTTAGACCTGGTTTAGACCTGGTTTAGTCCTGGTTTAGTCCTGGTTTAGTCCGTGTTTAGACCTGGTTTAGACCTGGTTTAGACCTGGTTTGGACCTGGTTTAGTCCTGGTTTAGTCCTGGTTTAGACCTGGTTTAGACCTGGTTTAGACCTGGTTTGGACCTGGTTTGGACCTGGTTTGGACGTGGTTTAGTCCTGGTTTAGTCCTGGTTTAGACCTGGTTTAGACCTGGTTTGGACCTGGTTTAGACCTGGTTTGGACCTGGTTTAGTCCTGGTTTAGTCCTGGTTTAGACCTGGTTTAGACCTGGTTTGGACCTGGTTTAGTCCTGGTTTAGTCCTGGTTTAGACCTGGTTTAGACCTGGTTTAGTCCTGGTTTAGACCTGGTTTAGACCTGGTTTAGTCCTGGTTTAGTCCTGGTTTAGTCCGTGTTTAGACCTGGTTTAGACCTGGTTTGGACCTGGTTTAGACCTGGTTTGGACCTGGTTTGGACCTGGTTTAGTCCTGGTTTAGTCCTGGTTTAGACCTGGTTTAGACCTGGTTTGGACCTGGTTTGGACCTGGTTTAGTCCTGGTTTAGTCCTGGTTTAGTCCTGGTTTAGACCTGGTTTAGACCTGGTTTAGTCCTGGTTTAGACCTGGTTTAGACCTGGTTTAGACCTGGTTTGGACCTGGTTTAGACCTGGTTTAGACCTGGTTTAGACCTGGTTTAGTCCTGGTTTAGACCTGGTTTAGACCTGGTTTGGACCTGGTTTAGACCTGGTTTGGACCTGGTTTAGACCTGGTTTGGACCTGGTTTAGTCCTGGTTTAGTCCTGGTTTAGACCTGGTTTAGACCTGGTTTGGACCTGGTTTAGTCCTGGTTTAGTCCTGGTTTAGACCTGGTTTAGACCTGGTTTAGTCCTGGTTTAGACCTGGTTTAGTCCTGGTTTAGTCCTGGTTTAGTCCGTGTTTAGACCTGGTTTAGACCTGGTTTAGACCTGGTTTGGACCTGGTTTAGTCCTGGTTTAGTCCTGGTTTAGACCTGGTTTAGACCTGGTTTGGACCTGGTTTGGACCTGGTTTGGACGTGGTTTAGTCCTGGTTTAGTCCTGGTTTAGACCTGGTTTAGACCTGGTTTGGACCTGGTTTAGACCTGGTTTGGACCTGGTTTAGACCTGGTTTGGACCTGGTTTAGTCCTGGTTTAGACCTGGTTTAGACCTGGTTTGGACCTGGTTTAGTCCTGGTTTAGTCCTGGTTTAGACCTGGTTTAGACCTGGTTTAGTCCTGGTTTAGACCTGGTTTAGACCTGGTTTAGACCTGGTTTAGTCCTGGTTTAGTCCTGGTTTAGTCCGTGTTTAGACCTGGTTTAGACCTGGTTTAGACCTGGTTTAGACCTGGTTTAGACCTGGTTTGGACCTGGTTTAGTCCTGGTTTAGTCCTGGTTTAGTCCTGGTTTAGTCCTGGTTTAGTCCGTGTTTAGACCTGGTTTAGACCTGGTTTAGACCTGGTTTGGACCTGGTTTGGACCTGGTTTAGTCCTGGTTTAGTCCTGGTTTAGACCTGGTTTAGACCTGGTTTGGACCTGGTTTAGTCCTGGTTTAGACCTGGTTTAGACCTGGTTTAGACCTGGTTTGGGCCTGGTTTGGACCTGGTTTGCACGTGGTTTAGTCCTGGTTTAGTCCTGGTTTAGACCTGGTTTAGACCTGGTTTGGACCTGGTTTAGACCTGGTTTGGACCTGGTTTAGTCCTGGTTTAGTCCTGGTTTAGACCTGGTTTAGACCTGGTTTAGACCTGGTTTAGTCCTGGTTTAGACCTGGTTTAGACCTGGTTTAGACCTGGTTTAGTCCTGGTTTAGTCCTGGTTTGGACCTGGTTTGGACCTGGTTTAGTCCTGGTTTAGTCCGTGTTTAGACCTGGTTTAGACCTGGTTTAGACCTGGTTTAGACCTGGTTTAGACCTGGTTTAGACCTGGTTTAGTCCTGGTTTAGTCCTGGTTTAGTTCATGTTTTGCTCTGTTGTTTACATTATGACCTAATAACTGCACACATCTTGTCCTCCTCGTCACTTCCTGTAAACTCTTTCAAAATAAAAGTTAATGATTGATCTCTTTTACATAACGTGGTGTTTACGCGCTCACAAGGGGGCGTGGCCTGTTTCACCCTCAAACGGCTCTTTAAGGACAAAAGTGAGATAAGATAAAGACCGGAACGTTCCACGCTCCAGAAATGTGCGGAAAATATGACTCCAAAAGGAACGGAAGACAAGTACAAGTAAAGTACAAGTAAAGTACAAGTAAAGTACAAGTAAAGTACAAGTAAAGTACAAGTAAAGTACAAGTAAAGTACTACAAGTACTTTGACACGTTAGACTTTACTTTTCGCCAAAATGTAATTAATACGATTGTATTTAAGATTTAACAAAAAGTTGCCTATAAGACTTTTATTGTGAAGGTTTAGTCATTTTATTGTGATGAATTTGTGCTGAATGTCCCAACACTCGCACTTCAAACGCACGTTCATGACCGGCCGCTGTGTGCAGTGTGTCCCAGCTCTTTACATTGTTTTGACCCGCACTACACTCGCACTTGACTCGCACTACACTCGCACTTGACCCGCACTACACTTGCATGTCACCCGCACTACACTCGCACTACACTCGCACTACACTCGCACTTGACCCGCACTACACTTGCATGTCACCCGCACTACACTCGCACTTGACCCGCACTACACTTGCATGTCACCCGCACTACACTCGCACTACACTCGCACTACACTCGCACTTGACCCGCACTACACCTGCATGTCACCCGCACTACACTCGCACTTGACCCGCACTACACTCGCACTTGACCCGCACTACACTTGCATGTCACCCGCACTACACTCGCACTACACTCGCACTACACTCGCACTTGACCCGCACTACACTTGCATGTCACCCGCACTACACTCGCACTACACTCGCACTTGACCCGCACTACACTTGCATGTCACCCGCACTACACCCGCACTTGACCCGCACTACACCTGCATGTCACCCGCACTACACTCGCACTACACTCGCACTACACTCGCACTACACTCGCACTACACTCGCACTTGACCCGCACTACACTTGCATGTCACCCGCACTACACCCGCACTTGACTCGCACTACACCTGCATGTCACCCGCACTACACCCGCACTTGACTCGCACTACACTCGCACTTGACCCGCACTACACCTGCATGTCACCCGCACTACACTCGCACTACACTCGCACTACACTCGCACTACACTCGCACTACACTCGCACTTGACCCGCACTACACTTGCATGTCACCCGCACTACACCCGCACTTGACTCGCACTACACCTGCATGTCACCCGCACTACACCCGCACTTGACTCGCACTACACTCGCACTTGACCCGCACTACACCTGCATGTCACCCGCACTACACTCTCACTTGACTTGCACTACACCCGTACGTCACCCGCACATGACCCGGATCGCTAGCTTGCTGCGATCGCACGTTTGTTTTACACTACAGCGCAAAACAGACTTTGAAGACGTAAAACTACAACAACAACATTTCAACTTTTAATTGAACATTTATTATTTTGTCCTTTTCATTTCTTTTGGCGAACAGCGTCTCCACCTCAGAGTCACGTGACCTCAGAGTCACGTGACCTCAGAGTCACGTGACCTCAGAGTCACGTGACCTCAGAGTCACGTGACCTCAGAGTCACGTGACCTCAGAGTCACGTGACCTGAGAGTCACACCTTTAAAAGTCTCTGGAGGGAAAGACATTCAGCAAAATAAAAGATTTGATGAAAGTAAAAACCACAAAAAAGTACAAATAAAAGAAACATTCAGATTTAATACATTCTTTTCCCTTTAAATATTCAAGACATTTACTTTGAACTAAACCAGGACTAAACCAGGTCTAAACCAGGTCTAAACCAGGTCTAAACCAGGACTAAACCAGGTCTAAACCAGGTCTAAACCAGGACTAAACCAGGTCTAAACCAGGACTAAACCAGGTC
>NW_027315945.1:40132477-40247477 GCF_026437365.1 Eucyclogobius newberryi | reverse complement strand
GGGGACGTTTCTGACGTCGTTTCATGTGACGTTTCGGGGGACATTTGGCTGGGGGATGTTTGGTTTGGGGTAGTTTCGGGGGATGTTTAAGGGGACGTTTCGAGGGTCATTTTGGGGGACATTTGGCTGGGGGACGTTTCGGGGGTTGTTTCAGGGTACGTTTCAGGGTACGTTTTGGGGACGTTTCAGGGTCATTTTGGGGGACATTTGGCTGGGGGACGTTTCGGGGGTTGTTTCAGGGTACGTTTCAGGGTACTTTTCGGGGACGTTTCAGGGGACGTCTCTGGGGACGTTTCGGGGGACGTTTTGGGGGTCTCACCCGTGTGCAGCGAGGTGTTCGTCTCCGGTGGGACGGAGACGTCGCAGCGTCCGCTCTGAGCGTCGCAGAAGCACGAGTCTGAACAGTTACAGCGCTCTGAGCACGAGGGACCGAACGAGCCCGGAGGACACGCTGAGGACAACAAACAACAGGTTACAGCGCCCCCTACAGGCCCCCACAAGGACACTTGCACAGAGACTTCCACAGAGACACTTCCACACTTGCACAGAGACACTTCCACAGAGACACTTCCACACTTGCACAGAGAGACTTCCACAGAGACACTTCCACACTTGCACAGAGACACTTCCACACTTGCACAGAGACACTTCCACACTTGCACAGAGAGACTTCCACAGAGACACTTCCACACTTGCACAGAGACACTTCCACACTTGCACAGAGACACTTCCACAGAGACACAGAGACACTTCCACACTTGCACAGAGACACAGAGACACTTGCACAGAGACACTTCCACACTTGCACAGAGACACAGAGACACTTCCACACTTGCACAGAGACACAGAGACACTTCCACACTTGCACAGAGACACAGAGACACTTCCACACTTGCACAGAGACACTTCCAGAGAGACACAGAGACACTTCCACAAAGACACTTCCACATTTGCAGAGACACTTCCACAGAGACACTTCCACACTTCCACACTTGCACAGAGACACTTCCACACTTGCACAGAGACACTTCCACACTTCCACAGAGACACAGAGACACTTCCACACTTGCACAGAGACACTTCCACACTTCCACAGAGACACAGAGACACTTCCACACTTGCACAGAGACACTTCCACACTGACACAGAGACACTTCTACACTTGCACAGAGACACTTCCACAGAGACACAGAGACACTTCCACACTTGCACAGAGACACTTCCACACTTGCACAGAGACACTTCCACACTTGCACAGAGACACTTCCACACTTCCACAGAGACACAGAGACACTTCCACACTTGCACAGAGACACTTCCACACTGACACAGAGACACTTCCACACTTGCACAGAGACACTTCCACAGAGACACAGAGACACTTCCACACTTGCACAGAGACACAGAGACACTTGCACAGAGACACTTCCACACTTGCACAGAGACACAGAGACACTTCCACACTTGCACAGAGACACAGAGACACTTCCACACTTGCACAGAGACACTTGCACAGAGACACAGAGACACTTCCACACTTGCACAGAGACACTTCCAGAGAGACACAGAGACACTTCCACAAAGACACTTCCACATTTGCAGAGAGACACTTCCACAGAGACACTTCCACACTTCCACACTTGCACAGAGACACAGAGACACTTCCACACTTGCACAGAGACACTTCCACACTTCCACAGAGACACAGAGACACTTCCACACTTGCACAGAGACACTTCCACACTTCCACAGAGACACAGAGACACTTCCACACTTGCACAGAGACACTTCCACACTGACACAGAGACACTTCCACACTTGCACAGAGACACTTCCACAGAGACACTTCCACACTTGCACAGAGACACAGAGACACTTGCACAGAGACACTTCCACACTTCCACACTTGCACAGAGACACAGAGACACTTGCACAGAGACACTTCCACACTTGCACAGAGACACTTCCACACTTCCACAGAGACACAGAGACACATCCACACTTGCACAGAGACACTTCCACAGAGACACTTCCACACTTGCACAGAGACACTTCCACAGAGACACAGAGACACTTCCACACTTGCACAGAGACACAGAGACACTTGCACAGAGACACTTCCACACTTGCACAGAGACACAGAGACACTTCCACACTTGCACAGAGACACAGAGACACTTCCACACTTGCACAGAGACACAGAGACACTTCCACACTTGCACAGAGACACTTGCACAGAGACACTTGCCGTTGTCACACGTGTCTCCGCTGAAGCCTGGAGGACACGAGCAGAACCCGTGCACTGGGTCACATGACCCTCTGAGGCACGAGCAGTTCCGGGTGCAACCGTCACCGAACCGACCGACGGGACAAACTGAAGGACGAGAGAGAGCCACATGAACAACAAAGAGCCACATGAACGACAAAGAGCCACATGAACGACAAAGAGCCACATGAACGACAAAGAGCCACATGAACGACAAAGAGCCACATGAACGACAAAGAGCCACATGAACGACAAAGAGCCACATGAACAACAAAGAGCCACATGAACAACAAAGAGCCACATGAACGACAAAGAGCCACATGAACGACAAAGAGCCACATGAACGACAAAGAGCCACATGAACGACAAAGAGCCACATGAACGACAAAGAGCCACATGAACAACAGAGAGCCACATGAACAACAAAGAGCCACATGAACAACAAAGAGCCACATGAACGACAAAGAGCCACATGAACGACAAAGAGCCACATGAACGACAAAGAGCCACATGAACGACAAAGAGCCACATGAACAACAAAGAGCCACATGAACGACAAAGAGCCACATGAACGACAAAGAGCCACATGAACAACAGAGAGCCACATGAACAACAAAGAGCCACATGAACAACAAAGAGCCACATGAACAACAAAGAGCCACATGAACAACAGAGAGCCACATGAACGACAAAGAGCCACATGAACGACAAAGAGCCACATGAACAACAAAGAGCCACATGAACAACAGAGAGCCACATGAACAACAAAGAGCCACATGAACAACAAAGAGCCACATGAACGACAAAGAGCCACATGAACGACAAAGAGCCACATGAACGACAAAGAGCCACATGAACGACAAAGAGCCACATGAACAACAAAGAGCCACATGAACGACAAAGAGCCACATGAACAACAAAGAGCCACATGAACGACAAAGAGCCACATGAACGACAAAGAGCCACATGAACAACAAAGAGCCACATGAACGACAAAGAGCCACATGAACGACAAAGAGCCACATGAACGACAAAGAGCCACATGAACAACAAAGAGCCACATGAACGACAAAGAGCCACATGAACAACAAAGAGCCACATGAACGACAAAGAGCCACATGAACAACAAAGAGCCACATGAACGACAAAGAGCCACATGAACGACAAAGAGCCACATGAACGACAAAGAGCCACATGAACAACAGAGAGCCACATGAACAACAAAGAGCCACATGAACAACAAAGAGCCACATGAACGACAAAGAGCCACATGAACGACAAAGAGCCACATGAACGACAAAGAGCCACATGAACGACAAAGAGCCACATGAACAACAAAGAGCCACATGAACGACAAAGAGCCACATGAACGACAAAGAGCCACATGAACAACAGAGAGCCACATGAACAACAAAGAGCCACATGAACAACAAAGAGCCACATGAACAACAAAGAGCCACATGAACAACAGAGAGCCACATGAACGACAAAGAGCCACATGAACGACAAAGAGCCACATGAACAACAAAGAGCCACATGAACAACAGAGAGCCACATGAACAACAAAGAGCCACATGAACAACAAAGAGCCACATGAACGACAAAGAGCCACATGAACGACAAAGAGCCACATGAACGACAAAGAGCCACATGAACGACAAAGAGCCACATGAACAACAAAGAGCCACATGAACGACAAAGAGCCACATGAACAACAAAGAGCCACATGAACGACAAAGAGCCACATGAACGACAAAGAGCCACATGAACAACAAAGAGCCACATGAACGACAAAGAGCCACATGAACGACAAAGAGCCACATGAACGACAAAGAGCCACATGAACAACAAAGAGCCACATGAACGACAAAGAGCCACATGAACAACAAAGAGCCACATGAACGACAAAGAGCCACATGAACAACAAAGAGCCACATGAACGACAAAGAGCCACATGAACGACAAAGAGCCACATGAACGACAAAGAGCCACATGAACAACAGAGAGCCACATGAACAACAAAGAGCCACATGAACAACAAAGAGCCACATGAACAACAAAGAGCCACATGAACGACAAAGAGCCACATGAACGACAAAGAGCCACATGAACGACAAAGAGCCACATGAACAACAAAGAGCCACATGAACAACAAAGAGCCACATGAACGACAAAGAGCCACATGAACGACAAAGAGCCACATGAACAACAGAGAGCCACATGAACAACAAAGAGCCACATGAACAACAAAGAGCCACATGAACGACAAAGAGCCACATGAACAACAGAGAGCCACATGAACGACAAAGAGCCACATGAACGACAAAGAGCCACATGAACAACAAAGAGCCACATGAACAACAGAGAGCCACATGAACAACAAAGAGCCACATGAACAACAAAGAGCCACATGAACAACAGAGAGCCACATGAACGACAAAGAGCCACATGAACAACAGAGAGCCAGATGAACTCTCATCTCGTCTGGTGAAGGGTCAGTGTTGTTACCTCGGCTACAGTTGTGTCCGGTCCATCCTGCGTCGCACGCGCATCCGTCTGCAAACACACGGATCAGGATTAGCATTAGCATCAGGATTAGCATCAGGTTTAGCATCAGGATTAGCATGAGTGCAGGTGCTCGCTGTGAGTGCAGGTGCTCGCGGTGCGTGCGGGTGCTCGCGGTGCGTGCGGGTGCTCGCGGTCAGTGCGGGTGCTCGCGGTGAGTGCAGGTGCTCGCTGTGAGTGCGGGTGCTCGCAGTGCGTGTGGTGCGTGCGGGTGCTCGCGGTGAGTGCAGGTGCTCGCTGTGAGTGCGGGTGCTCGCAGTGCGTGTGGTGCGTGCGGGTGCTCGCGGTGAGTGTAGACCCTTGCTGTGAGTGCGGGTGCTCGCGGTGAGTGCGGGTGCTCGCTGTGAGTGCGGGCGCTCGCTGTGAGTGCAGGTGCTCGCGGTGAGTGCAGGTGCTCGCAGTGAATGCAGGTGCTCGCGGTGAGTGCAGGTGCTCGTTGTGAGTGCAGATGCTCGCGGTGAGTGTAGACCCTTGCTGTGAGTGCGGGTGCTCGCGGTGAGTGCGGGTGCTCGCTGTGAGTGCGGGCGCTCGCTGTGAGTGCAGGTGCTCGCGGTGAGTGCAGGTGCTCGCAGTGAATGCAGGTGCTCGCTGTGAGTGCAGGTGCTCGCGGTGAGTGCAGGTGCTCGCAGTGAGTGTAGGCCCTCGCTGTGAGTGCGGGTGCTTACCGTGAGTGCAGACTCCGTGGGCTCCGCAGCCGTCCCGCTCACACTGGGCTCGCTCACACATGGTTCCACTCCAGCCGCGCTCACAGTTGCAGCGCCCGGCCTCACAGCGACCGCGTTCACCACAGTCTGCCTCACAGCGACGAGGGTGGACACACAGCACAGTGGAGACGGCCCGAGCACAGCGCCACCTGCTGTCAGACGCACTGAAGGGGCCAGACCGGAGATCACTACAACTGTGTGCTAACGTTAGCATGTCGGAGGAAAGCTAGCTTTTGTTCATGTGTCGTTCCCTCTGCTGCCAGCAGATGGAGCCAGAGTTACTGTCCTTTAAAGTCAGGATTAAAGGACAACGAATACTGCAGAGTATTTGACCTTTAGTTGAAATACTTAAGAACAAATTGTGTTTAAATGTGTTTCAGTGGTCAGAGGGGTCAGGGTCTCACCAGTGGTCAGAGGGGTCAGGGTCTCACCAGTGGTCAGAGTCTCACCAGTGGTCAGAGGTCAGAGTCTCACCAGTGGTCAGAGGGGTCAGGGTCTCACCAGTGGTCAGAGGGGTCAGGGTCTCACCAGTGGTCAGAGTCTCACCAGTGGTCAGAGTCTCACCAGTGGTCAGAGGGGTCAGGGTCTCACCAGTGGTCAGAGGGGTCAGGGTCTCACCAGTGGTCAGAGGGGTCAGGGTCTCACCAGTGGTCAGAGTCTCACCAGTGGTCAGAGTCTCACCAGTGGTCAGAGGGGTCAGGGTCTCACCAGTGGTCAGAGGGGTCAGGGTCTCACCAGTGGTCAGAGGGGTCAGGGTCTCACCAGTGGTCAGAGGTCAGAGTCTCACCAGTGGTCAGAGGGGTCAGGGTCTCACCAGTGGTCAGAGTCTCACCAGTGGTCAGAGGTCAGAGTCTCACCAGTGGTCAGAGGGGTCAGGGTCTCACCAGTGGTCAGAGGGGTCAGGGTCTCACCAGTGGTCAGAGGTCAGAGTCTCACCAGTGGTCAGGGTCTCACCAGTGGTCAGAGGGGTCAGGGTCTCACCAGTGGTCAGAGGGGTAGCTGGCCAGAGTCCCGTTCTTCACAAACGTCGAGGAGCCGCCTCCGTCCAGGTTTATGGCATTAATCACTCCGTTCTCCTTCAGGAAGTCGGCCATTTCCCACAGATTCATCCTGAAACACAAAGACCCTCACAGAGAGCGCAGACCCTCACAGCGAGCGCGGACACTCACAGCGAGCGCAGACCCTCACAGAGAGCGCAGACCCTCACAGAGAGCGCAGACCCTCACAGCGAGCGCAGACCCTCACAGCGAGCGCAGACCCTCACAGCGAGCGCGGACCCTCACAGCGAGCGCAGACCAGTCTGACCCTCACAGTGAGCGCAGACCAGTCTGACCCTCACAGCGAGCGCGGACCCTCACAGAGAGCGCGGACACTCACAGCGAGAGCAGACCCTCACAGCGAGCGCAGACCCTCACAGCGAGCGCAGACCCTCACAGCGAGCGCGGACCCTCACAGCGAGCGCAGACCAGTCTGACCCTCACAGCGAGCGCAGACCAGTCTGACCCTCACAGCGAGCGCAGACCAGTCTGACCCTCACAGCGAGCGCAGACCAGTCTGACCCTCACAGCGAGCGCGGACCCTCACAGAGAGCGCAGACCCTCACAGAGAGCGCAGACCCTCACAGCGAGCGCGGACCCTCACAGCGAGCGCAGACCCTCACAGCGAGCGCGGACCCTCACAGCGAGCGCAGCCCCTCACAGCGAGCGCAGACCAGTCTGACCCTCACAGAGAGCGCAGACCCTCACAGCGAGAGCAGACCCTCACAGCGAGCGCAGACCCTCACAGCGAGCGCGGACCCTCACAGAGAGCGCAGACCCTCACAGAGAGCGCAGACCAGTCTGACCCTCACAGCGAGCGCGGACCCTCACAGCGAGCGCAGCCCCTCACAGCGAGCGCAGACCAGTCTGACCCTCACAGAGAGCGCGGACCCTCACAGCGAGCGCAGCCCCTCACAGCGAGCGCAGACCAGTCTGACCCTCACAGAGAGCGCAGACCCTCACAGCGAGAGCAGACCCTCACAGCGAGAGCAGACCCTCACAGCGAGCGCAGACCCTCACAGCGAGCGCGGACCCTCACAGCGAGCGCGGACCCTCACAGCGAGCGCAGACCCTCACAGCGAGCGCGGACCCTCACAGCGAGCGCGGACCCTCACAGCGACTCTCACCCTCTGCGTTCAGTCTGTCCATCGACCTGCACCAGCAGCACGCGGCCCTGAGCGTCGTGGCCCACGGCCGTGCGAGCGGAAACCACATTCACGAAGTGATGCAGCGAGCCTGGACAAGAGGGAGGAGTTATGTGAGGAGGAGGAGCAGGAGGAGCAACAAGAGGAGCAGGAGCAGCAGGAGGAGGAGCGGGAGAAGCAGGAGCAAGAAGAGGAGTGGGAGGAGGAGGAGCAGGAGGAGTAGCAGGAGGAGGAGCAGGAGCAGCAGGAGGAGGAGCAGGAGCAGCAGGAGGAGCAGGAGCAACAAGAGGAGCAGGAGGAACAGGAGGAAGAGTTGGAGGAGCAGGAGGAGGAGCAGGAGGAGGAGCTTTAGTACCGGTCTCCTGGGTCTCGTCACATTCAGCCTTCAGACTCTGGTTAATATAAACCTGTCCATCTCTGAGCAGCCACACCACTCCACTGACCAACTGGACAAACGGGTTCTCCTGGTCCAGAACCTCCTCCTCAGACAGATACCTGCAGGAGAAGAGGAGGAGGAGAAGAGGAGGAGAGAGAGAGGAGAAGAGGAGGAGAGAGAGAGAGAGAGGAGGAGAGAGAGGAGGAGAGAGAGAGAGAGAGGAGGAGAGAGAGAGAAGAGGAGGAGAGAGAGGAGGAGAGGAGGAGAGAGAGAGAGAGGAGGAGAGAGAGAGAGGAGAGGAGGAGAGAGAGAGGAGGAGAGAGAGGAGGAGAGAGAGAGAAAGGAGAAGAGAGAGAGGAGGAGAGAGAGAGGAGGAGAGAGAGAGAGGAGAGGAGAGGAGAGGAGAGGAGAGGAGAGGAGAGAGAGAGAGAGAGGAGGAGAGAGAGAGAGAGAGGAGGAGAGAGAGAGAGAGAGGAGGAGAGAGAGAGAAGAGGAGGAGAGAGAGGAGGAGAGGAGGAGAGAGAGAGGAGGAGAGAGAGAGAAAGGAGAAGAGAGAGAGGAGGAGAGAGAGAGGGGAGAGGAGAGGAGAGGAGAGGAGAGGAGAGGAGAGGAGAGGAGAGGAGAGGAGAGGAGAGGAGAGGAGAGGAGAGGAGAGGAGAGGAGAGGAGAGGAGAGGAGAGAGAGAGAGAGAGAGAGAGAGAGAGAGAGAGAGAGAGAGAGAGAGAGAGAGAGAGAGAGAGAGAGAGAGAGAGAGAGGTTTTTAGGACACCTCATTTTGACTTTATTTGGTGTTTTTGAACCTCTAAAGTCCTTGAAAAAGTTGTAGTTAAACAGCTTTGTCGCCCCCTAGAGGACATAGTAGAAAAAGCTTCAGTTGTTTCATCTGGACTCAGTTTGAAAAAATAGACGTTTCGACTCTCATCCAAGAGTCATTGTCAATAACAGAATTTAGATCGAGAACTCCGATATTAACACTGTTCTGTGGTAAGACCCGCCCATTGGGAGGAGCCTTCCTGAAGTAGAAAGAGTTGTTTGTTTCAACAGAAACTCCCCCCTTGTATCTACCGAGCCTATTCAACCCTTTAATGGGCTATTAAATCCTCTTTGTCTTAGTGAGACCCTGGCTCAACCACCCTGAGGACCTGATTAACATCTGAATGTCCTGGTCCTGGTCTTCTACCTTTCCAGGGGTTCAGTAACCCATTATAAATAACAGGAAGATGAAACCTAAGCCCTCCATTTCTGTTTAAAGAAGGTTTTTCTTTTTTAACAAAAATAGCTTCCTTAACTCCTCTTTCAAACCGTCTTTTCTCCTGCTTCAAACCTTCACCTCACCGTCTTCAAACGAGTGATTAGAGGCTTCAAGATGGAGATGCACGGCACTCTGAGGTCCTGAACTTGTATTTCTTCTGTGCTGATAGAGCCTCTTGTGTAGAGGCTGTTTAGTCTCACTATGTAACGTTCTTTACAGCTTTCTTCACTGTCCCTAGAGGACAATCACTTATGTCAGGTTTTCCAGTCAGTGTTCAGAGCCCACCACGGCAGGGTTCAGAGCCCACCACGGCAGGGTTCAGAGCCCACCACAGCAGGGTTCAGAGCCCACCACGGCAGGGTCCAGAGCCCACCACGGCAGGGTTCAGAGCCCACCACAGCAGGGTTCAGAGCCCACCACGGCAGGGTCCAGAGCCCACCACGGCAGGGTTCAGAGCCCACCACGGCAGGGTCCAGAGCCCACCACGGCAGGGTTCAGAGCCCACCACGGCAGGGTCCAGAGCCCACCACGGCAGGGTCCAGAGCCCACCACAGCAGGGTTCAGAGCCCACCACAGCAGGGTCCAGAGCCCACCACAGCAGGGTTCAGAGCCCACCACAGCAGGGTTCAGAGCCCACCACAGCAGGGTTCAGAGGCCCCGCCCTCCTCTGATTTACATCCTATTTATCTGATATTTACCCGTTTGTTCATGTAAACCAGAGCTCCTCCCCTTGTTCTAAAGTCACTTACGGTGTGCCACAGGGGTCAGTATTGGGTCCAATTCTGTTTCCTCTTTATATGCTGCCGTTAGGTCACATGATCAAGTCACATGATCAGGTCACATGATCAGGTCACATGATCAGGTCACATGATCAGAGCGATCAAGTACAGACTTAGTGCTTGTGTGAAGGAGATAAAAACCTGGAGGACACTTAATGATCTGCTTCTTAACCCTGAACAAACCGAGGTCATTGTGCTGGAGGTCATTGTGCTGGAGGTCATTGTGCTGGAGGTCATTGTGCTGGAGGTCATTGTGCTGGAGGTCATTGTGCTGGAGGTCATTGTGCTGGAGGTGAAGCCTCCAGTTCTACTGTAAGAAACCTCAGAGTCCGGCCTAAAAGTGAAGCTGAAAAACGTCTCCTGCATTTGTAACGTCTAGATTCTCTTGTAACTCCTGCTCACAGCGTGTCCTAAAAGCTCCATAAAAAGCTTTAACTGGTTCAAAATGCTGCAGCAAGATTACAAACAGGAACAAAAAGAAGAGAGCACATTACACCGGTGCTGGAGTCTCTTCACTGGCTCCTGTCCAGTTTAGAATCACATTTAAACTCCTCCTCCTGACTTACAGAGCCATAAATGACATGGCCCCTCCCACCTCAAAGATGCTATAGAACCATCTCATCCAAATCCCAGAAGTCTCTAAAAGCACAGTATGAGGTCGAGCGTTCTGGTGGTCCCAGAAGTCTCTAAAAGCACAGTATGAGGTCGAGCGTTCTGGTGGTCCCAGAAGTCTCTAAAAGCACAGTATGAGGTTGTTCTGGCAGCCTCAAGTTCTCACCCGATCACAAGGCTGCCATCCCGCCTCACTCCAAACTGAGCGTTCTGGACGCCGCCGCTCTTCACGATGCGCCCGTCGCTCACCACGTTCCCCAGACACCGTCCCGTCGCCGTGTAGAAGAAACCGGCGTTCTGGGCGTAAACGCAGCCTCCTGATTGGGCGGTGAGCTCCACCGGGGACAAGCTGTTCAGCCCACAGCCGCCGACGCCTCCGGGCTCCAGCACCGAGAGCGTCCTGAGCGGGTCCTGCACCACCGTCATGTGACCTGCAGGGTCAGGGGGAGCAGGGAGGTCAGGGGAGCAGGGAGGTCAGGGGGAGCAGGGAGGTCAGGGGGAGCAGGGAGGTCAGGGGGAGCAGGGAGGTCAGGGGGAGCAGGGAGGTCAAGGGGAGCAGGGAGGTCAGGGGGAGCAGGGAGGTCAGGGGGAGCAGGGAGGTCAGGGGGAGCAGGGGGGGTCAAGGGGAGCAGGGGGGGTCAAGGGGAGCAGGGGGAGCAGGGAGGTCAGGGGGAGCAGGGACAGGACAGTTTACAGTTCACATTTCTACAGACGACTTCAGCAGCTCCTGAGTTATTAAACTTTATGAATATTCAGTTATTAATATTGCTGTTTTCTAATGAAGTCTCGACAGTGGGAGGTTCTGTTGCCGTGGCAGCAGCGACGCCCTCTTGTGGAGAAACCCCAGACTGCAGTGTTTCATGTGACTTATGGGACGTTTGTGTCCTGATAATGCAGAGAACTGGAGGCTGCAGGAGGAACTGCACATGTGACCGAGCGTGAAATGGAGCTCTAAATACAGACAGACTGACCGTAGACCCAGCGAGGGCCCTTCACGCCCGCCGCACCCGCCGCACCCGCCACGTCCGTCACAAACACTCTGGGCTGGGCCTCGGCTCCGCTCTGAGACGAGTCGGAGCGCCAGGTCTCATGGGTGCTGTTCCCGTGGACCAGAGGCTGACAGTCTCTGACGTGACGATGGGAGTGAGCCGGGCCGTGAGCACCGGAGTACGGCAGCAGGAGGTCCAGACCGGGCGTGAGGAGGTCCAAACCAGGTCTGTGGAGGAGAAACACGTTAAACCAGGTCCAAACCGGGTGTGAGGAGGTCCAAACCAGGTCAAACCAGGTCTGAGGAGGTCCAAACCAGGTCAAACCAGGTCTGAGGAGGTCCAACACTTTAAACCAGGTCTAAATTGCAGTAATACTGATTATTTTGCGTCAAACAGCGCCATCTTGTGTCCTCAGAATGAAGCAGAAATGACATTTACCTCACAATTTGCCTCAAAAAGAAACTATCAACGAACAATCCAACTAATTATCATTATTAATTATCATTATTAATTATAACTAAGACTTACTTCATTAAAGGACTCGAACAAAAGCACTTTAGAGTCTTTAAAATGAATTCGGAACTAAATGAAATAAACCATGACATTTTAAGTGATTAACTACTAAAGATGTAAAAGGTTAATAACGATCAATAAGCAAAGACTTTGTCACTTATTGTTTTTTAATCCCAGTTTGACTTTTGGAAACATTTGTGAGTTTGTGATGCTTTTATTGTTCTATTGACTTTAGAACTTTGAGCCACAAAAACTCAACTTTGCACCAAATTCCACAGACTTTTTTCAAATTCCGCCGACTTTTTCAAATCATTCTCAAATATGAACCACAGTAACACCATTTCACGGAATTATTTAGTCATTTGAAAAGATTAAAGTTGAGAAAAAGCGGGATTTGTCGGTGAACTCGTCAGTTAAAGCCGTTAGCCGTTAGCCGCAGTTAGCTCCGGAGCACCTGGACACTCACCGCGGGGTTTGCGCCGCGCGAAGCCGGACACAGAGCACCAACAGCGGCCACACGAACCGGAGCCAGACCGCGGCCATAAGCGGAGGAAGAGTGACCGGCGGTGGTGCTCTCTGCCCCGGCTCCAGCCTTCATCCACCGGCGGCGGAGGAACCACAAGTGTGAAGCAACCTCAAGAAAGACATGTACTTCCGGTGCGCTACTACAAAATAAAGCTCAAAAACATTCATCGTTGGACCATTTAAAACTCAGTAAAAGGCAAAGTAACACATTGTTGTTCGTTATAAAGAAATTTACACCTCATCCCAGTTAATCGTTGGTTACAGTTTACTTTACTTTTGGCTTCATTGCACAATTTTGCAGATGATTTAGTGTTTCTGATTGAAGGGGGTTTATTAATCAACAATAGGAATACTCAAATTTCATTCAAAGTAACAGTAAAACAAATCTGATATATGATAACCTTTTATTGTGAAATCTGGTTGAACGTGTTCCTGCGGAGCTGCAGGAACGTGACGCAGACTGATCACATGACTAAAACTTCCGCGTGGCTCTGAGCAACACGTCATCTGTCAAACTGTCAAACGAGTCTTAGAAATACAATATGGAGATTAAATAATGATCTCGCTGTATTTTTATGAGAAATTTTTAAAATTAACGATTTTTTTAACATGTATATTACTAAACTAATTTATAATTGTTATAAATTGTGTTTTAAATGCACAATTTAATTGTGTAATTATATATATATATATATATATATATATATATATATATATATATATAAAAATAACTGCAGGATGCAAGGGGACAGCATCTTGACTCATTCTCTGTCGTTCTTTCTCTCCCTCTTTCTTTTTTTTTGCGGTGTGCCGAAGAACGCTTTGAAGACGCACAACTACAGAAGACGTACAATTACAGAAGACGCACAACTACAGAAGACGTACAATTACAGAAGACGTACAACTACAGAAGACGTACAACTACAGAAGACGTACAACTGCAGAAGACGCACAACTACAGAAGACGTTACAACTACAGAAGACGCACAACTACAGAAGACGTACAATTACAGAAGACGTACAACTACAGAAGACGTACAACTACAGAAGACGTACAACTGCAGAAGACGCACAACTACAGAAGACGTTACAACTACAGAAGACGCACAACTACAGAAGACGTACAACTACAGAAGACGTACAACTACAGAAGACGTACAACTACAGAAGACGTACAACTACAGAAGACGTACAACTACAGAAGACGTACAACTACAGAAGACGTACAACTGCAGAAGACGCACAATTACAGAAGACGCACAACTACAGAAGACGTACAATTACAGAAGACGCACAACTACAGAAGACGTACAATTACAGAAGACGTACAACTACAGAAGACGTACAACTACAGAAGACGTACAACTACAGAAGACGTACAACTACAGAAGACGCACAATTACAGAAGACGCACAATTACAGAAGACGTACAACTACAGAAGACGCACAACTACAGAAGACGTACAACTACAGAAGACGTACAACTACAGAAGACGTACAACTACAGAAGACGTACAACTGCAGAAGACGCACAATTACAGAAGACGCACAATTACAGAAGACGCACAATTACAGAAGACGTACAACTACAGAAGACGTACAACTGCAGAAGACGCACGACTACAGAAGACGTACGACTACAGAAGACGCACAACTACAGAAGACGTACAACTACAGAAGACGTACAACTACAGAAGACGTACAACTACAGAAGACGCACAACTACAGAAGACGTACAACTACAGAAGACGTACAACTACAGAAGACGTACAACTGCAGAAGACGCACAATTACAGAAGACGCACAATTACAGAAGACGCACAATTACAGAAGACGTACAACTACAGAAGACGCACAATTACAGAAGACGTACAACTACAGAAGACGTACAACTACAGAAGACGTACAACTACAGAAGACGTACAACTACAGAAGACGCACAATTACAGAAGACGCACAATTACAGAAGACGTACAACTACAGAAGACGTACAACTACAGAAGACGTACAACTACAGAAGACGTACAACTACAGAAGACGTACAACTGCAGAAGACGCACAATTACAGAAGACGCACAATTACAGAAGACGCACAATTACAGAAGACGTACAACTACAGAAGACGCACAATTACAGAAGACGTACAACTGCAGAAGACGTACAACTACAGAAGACGTACGACTACATAAGACGTACAACTACAGAAGACGTACAATTACAGAAGACGTACGACTACAGAAGACGCACAACTACAGAAGACGTACGACTACAGAAGACGTACAACTACAGAAGACGTACAACTACAGAAGACGTACAACTACAGAAGACGTACGACTACAGAAGACGTACGACTACAGAAGACGTACGACTACATAAGACGTACAACTACAGAAGACGTACGACTACAGAAGACGTACGACTACAGAAGACGTACAACTACAGAAGACGTACAACTACAGAAGACGTACAACTACAGAAGACGTACAACTACAGAAGACGCACAACTACAGAAGACGTACGACTACAGAAGACGTACGACTACAGAAGACGTACGACTACAGAAGACGCACAACTACAGAAGACGTACGACTACAGAAGACGTACGACTACAGAAGACGTACGACTACAGAAGACGTACGACTACAGTGGGTGGCGATAAATGCACCTTTTCAGTTGGCTGCTAACCGCCATTAAAAGTATCACAACAGATATGACACAGGTAGAGGTGATGTCACAGCTGTTACCATAGCAACCAGACTGTAAACAAGAGCCAAACTCCACATAAATGACAACAGTTCTGATCTGACACACAAAAATACCATAAAACACCTTTATTTAGTCCAACCATGGTTTAAACTGTCTCTGTGTCGCACGCTGATGACATCACAGAGGGATTCAGCTCTACTTCCTGTAAACCCACAGGCCGTAAATATACATTATTTCTACACTGACTTTCTCGTTTCCTGTGCATTCCTGATTTTATTCTTTATTGTATTGATTCCAAAAGGCTTGACATCGACATCTCCTTTTACAGAAATAACGCACATGTCTTTACGACGAGAGAGGGGGAAATGCATTTATTAAAAGTCTTATACAAAAGGAATGATCCACGTCGGGAAATAAAACATTTGTACATTTGAATTTACACTTCAGAGAGTTGAATGTGCGGCTCGATGCAAAGATCTGACCCGTCCAAACACACGTTAAAAAGAGTTTTTATTCAATATGACTGAGTACATTCATACGGCTCGAGTGACAAGAGGATAAAGACTCTTTACGACAAGATAAAGACTCTTTACGACAAGATAAAGACTCTTTACATAAAGACTCTTTACGACAAGATAAAGACTCTTTACATAGACTCTTTACGACAAAGATAAACTCTTTACATAAAGAATCTTTACGGCAAGATAAAGACTCTTTACAGCGAGATAATGACTCTTTACGACAAGATAAAGACTCTTTACAACGAGATAATGACTCTTTACGACAAGATAAAGACTCTTTACAATGAGATAATGACTATTTACGTCAAGATAAAGACTCTTTACATAAAGACTCTTTACGACAAGAAAAAGACTCTTTACAACGAGATAAAGACTCTTTACGACAAGACAAAGACTCTTTACAAAGACTCTTTACGACAAGATAAAGACTCTTTACAATGAGATAAAGACTCTTTACGACAAGATAAACTCTTTACAAAAAGACTCTTTACAACAAGATAAAGACTCTTTACGACAAGATGAACTCTTTACATAAAGACTCTTTACAACAAGATAAAGACTCTTTACGACAAGATAAAGACTCTTTACATAAAGACTCTTTACAACAAGATAAAGACTCTTTACGACAAGATGAACTCTTTACATAAATACTCTTTGAAACAAGATAAAGACTCTTTACGACAAGATAAAGACTCTTTACATAAAGACTCTTTACAACAAGATAAAGACTCTTTACGAAAGATAAAGACTCTTTACATAAAGACTCTTTACGAAAAGATAAAGACTCTTTACAACAAGATAAAGACTCTTTACGACAAGATGAACTCTTAACATAAAGACTCTTTGAAACAAGATAAAGACTCTTTTTACGACAAGATAAAGACTCTTTACATAAAGACTCTTTACAACAAGATAAAGACTCTTTACAACAAGACAAAGACTCTTTACATAGAGACTCTTTACGACAAGATAAAGACTCTTTACAACAAGATAAAGACTCTTTACGACAAGATAAAGACTCTTTACGACAAGATAAAGACTCTTTACATAAAGACTCTTGACAACAAGATAAAGACTCTTTACGACAAGATGAACTCTTTACATAAAGACTCTTTACATAAAGACTCTTTACGACAAGATAAAGACTCTTTACATAGACTCTTTACGACAAAGATAAACTCTTTACATAAAGAATCTTTACGGCAAGATAAAGACTCTTTACAGCGAGATAATGACTCTTTACGACAAGATAAAGACTCTTTACAATGAGATAATGACTCTTTACATCAAGATAAAGACTCTTTACAACGAGATAATGACTCTTTACGACAAGATAAAGACTCTTTACAATGAGATAATGACTACGTCAAGATAAAGACTCTTTACATAAAGACTCTTTACGACAAGAAAAAGACTCTTTACAACGAGATAAAGACTCTTTACGACAAGACAAAGACTCTTTACAAAGACTCTTTACGACAAGATAAAGACTCTTTACAATGAGATAAAGACTCTTTACGACAAGATAAACTCTTTACAAAAAGACTCTTTACAACAAGATAAAGACTCTTTACGACAAGATGAACTCTTTACATAAAGACTCTTTACAACAAGATAAAGACTCTTTACGACAAGATAAAGACTCTTTACATAAAGACTCTTTACGACAAGATAAAGACTCTTTACGACAAGATGAACTCTTTACATAAATACTCTTTGAAACAAGATAAAGACTCTTTACGACAAGATAAAGACTCTTTACATAAAGACTCTTTACAACAAGATAAAGACTCTTTACGACAAGATAAAGACTCTTTACATAAAGACTCTTTACGAAAAGATAAAGACTCTTTACAACAAGATAAAGACTCTTTACGACAAGATGAACTCTTAACATAAAGACTCTTTGAAACAAGATAAAGACTCTTTTTACGACAAGATAAAGACTCTTTACATAAAGACTCTTTACGACAAGATAAAGACTCTTTACAACAAGATAAAGACTCTTTACGACAAGATAAAGACTCTTTACGACAAGATAAAGACTCTTTACGACAAGATAAAGACTCTTTACAACAAGATAAAGACTCTTTACATAAAGACTCTTGACAACAAGATAAAGACTCTTTACGACAAGATGAACTCTTACAACAAGATAAAGACTCTTTACGACAAGATAAAGACTCTTTACGACAAGATAAAGACTCTTTACGACAAGATAAAGACTCTTTACGACAAGATAAAGACTCTTTACATAAAGACTCTTGACAACAAGATAAAGACTCTTTACGACAAGATGAACTCTTTACATAAAGACTCTTTACAACAAGATAAAGACTCTTTACGACAAGATAAAGACTCTTTACATAAAGACTCTTTACATCAAGATAAAGACTCTTTACGACAAGATAAAGACTCTTTACATAAAGACTCTTTACATCAAGATAAAGACTCTTTACGACAAGATAAAGACTCTTTACAACAAGATAAAGACTCTTTACGACAAGATGAACTCTTTACAACAAGATAAAGACTCTTTACGACAAGATAAAGACTCTACATAAAGACTCTTTACAACAAGATAAAGACTCTTTACGACAAGATAAAGACTCTTTACATAAAGACTCTTTACGACAAGATAAAGACTCTTTACAACGAGATAAAGACTCTTTACGACGAGATAAAGACTTTACGACAAGACAAAGACTCTTTACATAGACTCTTTACGACAAGATAAAGACTCTTTACGACCAGATAAAGCCTCTTTACGACAAGATAAAGACTCTTTACATAAAGACTCTTTACAACAAGATAAAGACTCTTTACGACAAGATAAAGACTCTTTACATAAAGACTCTTTACGACAAGATAAAGACTCTTTACAACAAGATAAAGACTCTTTACGACGAGATAAAGACTCTTTACTTAAAGACTCTTTACGACAAGATAAAGACTCTTTACGACGAGATAAAGACTCTTTACATAAAGACTTTACGACAAGATAAAGACTCTTTACAACAAGATAAAGACTCTTTACGACGAGATAAAGACTCTTTACTTAAAGACTCTTTACGACAAGATAAAGACTCATTACGACGAGATAAAGACTCTTTACATAAAGACTCTTTACGACAAGATAAAGACTCTTTACGACGAGATAAAGACTCTTTACTTAAAGACTCTTTACGACAAGATAAAGACTCTTTACGACGAGATAAAGACTCTTTACATAAAGACTCTTTACGACAAGATAAAGACTCTTTACATAAAGACTCTTTACGACAAGATAAAGACTCTTTATATAAAGACTCTTTACAACAAGATAAAGACTCTTTACAGCGAGATAAAGACTCTTTACATAAAGACTCTTTACGACAAGATAAAGACTCTTTACATAGACTCTTTACGACAAGATAAACTCTTTACATAAAGAATCTTTACGGCAAGATAAAGACTCTTTACAGCGGGATAATGACTCTTTACGACAGGATAAAGACTCTTTACAACGAGATAATGACTCTTTACAACAAGATAAAGACTCTTTACAACGAGATAATGACTCTTTACATCAAGATAAAGACTCTTTACATAAAGACTCTTTACGACAAGAAAAAGACTCTTTACAACGAGATAATGACTCTTTACATCAAGATAAAGACTCTTTACATAAAGACTCTTTACGACAAGACAAAGACTCTTTACATAGACTCTTTACGACAAGATAAAGACTCTTTACAACAAGATAAAGACTCTTTACGACAAGATAAAGACTCTTTACAACAAGATAAAGACTCTTTACGACGAGATAAAGACTCTTTACATAAAGACTCTTTACGACAAGATAAAGACTCATTACGTCGAAATAAAGACTCTTTACATAAAGACTCTTTACAATGAGATAGACTCTTTACGACAAGATAAAGACTCTTTACAACGAGAAAAAGACTTTACGACGAGGTAACAGTCGTGTTCGGAGCTTAAACAAGAAAGGATAAATAACACAAATATTGACATTTAATAATAAGACACGAATAACACTTTGACCAGTTCTGATTATTGTGATTGTCGACGCCAAGTTTCACCCGTAAACGACGGAACAAAACGTTACAAACACGCGGAAGTACAAAAATAACCTCTTTCACGCTATGTACAGGGTCAGACGCCTCCTGCTGGTGACGCCTCCCGCTGGTTACGCCTCCCGCTGGTGCCGCAGACGCCTCCCGCTGGTGCCGCAGACGCCTCCCGCTGGTGCCGCAGACGCCTCCCGCTGGTGCAGCAGGACGCCTCCCGCTGGTGCCGCAGACGCCTCCCGCTGGTGCCGCAGACGCCTCCCGCTGGTGCCGAAGACGCCTCCCGCTGGTGCCGCAGACGCCTCCCGCTGGTGCCGCAGACGCCTCCCGCTGGTGCCGCAGACGCCTCCCGCTGGTGCCGCAGACGCCTCCCGCTGGTGCCGCAGACGCCTCCCGCTGGTGCCGCAGACGCCTCCCGCTGGTGCCGAAGACGCCTCCCGCTGGTGCCGCAGACGCCTCCCGCTGGTGCCGCAGACGCCTCCCGCTGGTGCCGCAGACGCCTCCCGCTGGTGCGTGATTGTTCCAATGCTTCGTAAACTCGTTTCAGTTGAGAGTCGGTTTTTGGTCAGTTTTCAAAATGTTTTCATGTGGAAACAACAAAAATGTGTCCGATCTGCTCCTGACGTTATGAGTTTCTTCTTCTTCCATTGAATCCATAAAGATCGAGCCTTAAACCCTGAAAAACGTAGGATCCTTTTTTGGCTACTTTTTTGGTCCAGAATGAAGTTACACGATCGTTAGCATGTATGCTAATTTCAGCACTAGTCGCTAACGTTAACGATCTACACAAAACTCTTCTACTGGTGGAAATGTTCTTAACTCTGATCTGGAGTTATTCTGCTCGACTCGAGTGGTTTCAGTCGCCAAAACAGCCCGACTTTTTCATAGTTTGATGTTTGGACGCTAACGCTAACTCTGAGGTTAATACTAACGCTACCACTTAAGCTACCACTTGAGCTAACACTAACTAAGAAGCTAACGGTGTGTCTCAGTCGTCCTCAGACGTCCTACAGTCAGACCTCGCAACGACGTTCTCTCAGAGTTTCTGCATTCCAGCATCACGTCGTGAAAAGCGATACATGACCGCGTGTGACTGAAACGTCTCAAATCAAACAATAAAACCCAAGAAGGAGCTCAAATCAACCAAAACATGGATGTCATTCATTTATCAAACCGGAGTTATAAATCTACATTTGAATGTGGATTTATGCTTTTGTTGTCATTAGCAACATTAGCATAACACTGCATTTGTAACTGCAGAGGCTCAACGGCAGCGCAGGAGCAGGTCAGAGACAGCAGGGGGCAGTAGAGAGCAGGTTCACAGACAGCAGGGGGCAGTAGAGAGCATTACTTGATCCAAACGAAGGAGCAGCCATGTTGGATTGGTTAACTCGGATAAACTCGGAGTTCTGAAATGTTGATTGAGTTTCCAAGTAGGAATTCCAAGATGTGAGTGTTTACAAGTCGGAACTGGGAAAACCTGACCTCTGAGGCTAATGCTAACGCTGTGGCTAACGCTAACTTTGAGGCCAATGCTACCGCTGGGGATAACGCTAACTTTGAGGACAATGCTATCCCTGGGGATAACGCTAACTTTGAGGCCAATGCTACCGCTGAGGCTAACGCTAACTTTGAGGCCAACGCTAACACTGGGGCTAACGGTAACTTTGAGGCCAATGCTAACGCTGGGGCTAACGCTAACTTTGAGGCCAATGCTAACGCTGAGGCTAATGCTAACTTTGAGGCCAATGCTAACGCTGGGGCTAATGCTAACTTTGAGGCCAATGCTACCCGGATCAGACCAGGACCGGTGTCACTCATGTGTGATTGTGCCATCCCTTCTTCTCGTTCTTTTCACTCGGAGCTCTAAATCGTGCCTCGGCCTCTTCCTCTGCCCCTCGTCTTCCTCGCTCTCGCTCCACGTCGGCGTCGATGGCGGACCCCAGCGAGCTCAGGCTCCCGGCGCCGGACCCGGTTCCTTCCACGCTCCAGATGTGCAAAGAGTCCGGAGGAAAAGCCGAGCCGCGGAGATCCGCCTCCCAAACGATCCGCGACACGTAGCTGCTGAAGTCCACGTGCGACCTGGACACAAGGGGGCAGCACTGAGTCAGACATGGTTTAGTCCTGGTTCAGTCCTGGTTCAGTCCTAGTTCTGTCCTGGTTCTGTCCTGGTTCAGTCCTGGTTCTGTCCTGGTTTAGTCCTGGTTCAGTCCTAGTTCTGTCCTGGTTTAGTCCTGGTTCAGTCCTAGTTCTGTCCTGGTTTAGTCCTGGTTCAGTCCTAGTTCTGTCCTGGTTTAGTCCTGGTTCAGTCCTAGTTCTGTCCTGGTTTAGTCCTGGTTCAGTCCTGGTTCAGTCCTGGTTTAGTCCTGGTTCAGTCCTAGTTCTGTCCTGGTTTAGTCCTGGTTCAGTCCTGGTTCAGTCCTGGTTTAGTCCTGGTTCAGTCCTAGTTCTGTCCTGGTTTAGTCCTGGTTCTGTCCTGGTTCAGTCCTGGTTTAGTCCTGGTTCAGTCCTAGTTCTGTCCTGGTTTAGTCCTGGTTCAGTCCTGGTTCAGTCCTGGTTTAGTCCTGGTTCAGTCCTGGTTCTGTCCTGGTTCTGTCCCGGTTTAGTCCTGGTTCAGTCCCGGTTCAGTCCCGGTTCTGTCCTGACCTGTGCACTCTGCTCCAGCCCTGGTTCAAGTTTGCGTACAGAGGCTGGAGGTAGTGTGGTCTGCAGGGGGCGCCGCAGTGCACCTCCTCCTGAGACCCGGGCGAGGAGTGCAGCAGGGGCGGTCTGTAGGGGGCGCCGCAGTGCACCTCCTCCTGAGACCCCGGCAAGGAGCGCAGCAGGGGGGCCGTGGTGCAGGACGAGGACTGGGACAAACTGGAGACGAGCGGACGCTTCAGCTCCGAGATGTCGTAACCGTTCTGAGGAAGAGCAGAGAAGAAGAGAAGGTCAGAGGAGCAGGAACTGGACCAGAACTGGACCAGACCAGACCCAAACAAGACCCAAACAAGACCCAAGCAAGACCCAAGCAAGACCCAAACAAGACCCAAACAAGACCCAAACAAGACCCAAACAAGACCCAAACAAGACCCAAACAAGACCCAAGCAAGACCCAAACAAGACCCAAACAAGACCCAAACAAGACCCAAACAAGACCCAAACAAGACCCAAGCAAGACCCAAGCAAGACCCAAACAAGACCCAAACAAGACCCAAACAAGACCCAAACAAGACCCAAACAAGACCCAAACCAGACCCAAACAAGACCCAAACAAGACCCAGACCAGACCCAAACAAGACCCAAACAAGACCCAAACAAGACCCAGACCAGACCCAAACCAGACCCAAACAAGACCCAAACAAGACCCAGACCAGACCCAAACAAGACCCAGACCAGACCCAAACAAGACCCAAACAAGACCCAGACCAGACCCAAACAAGACCCAGACCAGACCCAGACCAGACCCAAACAAGACCCAAACAAGACCCAGACCAGACCCAAACAAGACCCAGACCAGACCCAGACCAGACCCAAACAAGACCCAAACAAGACCCAGACCCAGACCAGACCCAGACCAGACCCAAACAAGACCCAAACAAGACCCAGACCAGACCCAAACAAGACCCAAACAAGACCCAGACAAGACCCAAACAAGACCCAAACAAGACCCAAACAAGACCCAGACCAGACCCAAACAAGACCCAGACCAGACCCAGACCAGACCCAGACCAGACCCAAACAAGACCCAGACCAGACCCAGACCAGACCCAAACAAGACCCAAACAAGACCCAAACAAGACCCAGACCAGACCCAAACAAGACCCAGAACAGACCCAGACCAGACCCAAACAAGACCCAAGCAAGACCCAGACCAGACCCAAACCAGACCCAAACAAGACCCAAACAAGACCCAGACCAGACCCAAACAAGACCCAGACCAGACCCAGACCCAGACCAGACCAAAACAAGACCCAAGCAAGACCCAAACAAGACCCAGACCAGACCCAACCAAGACCCAGACCAGGACCAGACCAGACCCAGACAAACCCAAACAAGACCCAAACAAGACCCAGACCAGACCCAGACCAGACCCAAACAAGACCCAAGCAAGACCCAAACAAGACCCAGACCAGACCCAAACCAGAACCAAACAAGACCCAGACCAGACCCAAGCAAGACCCAAACAAGACCCAGACCAGACCCAAACCAGACCCAAACAAGACCCAAGCAAGACCCAAACAAGACCCAAACAAGACCCAAACAAGACCCAGACCCAGACCAGACCCAAACAAGACCCAGAACAGACCCAGACCAGACCCAAACAAGACCCAAGCAAGACCCAAACAAGACCCAGACCAGACCCAAACCAAACCCAAACAAGACCCAAACAAGACCCAGACCAGACCCAGACCAGACCCAGACCAGACCCAGACCAGACCCAAACAAGACCCAAGCAAGACCCAAACAAGACCCAGACCAGACCCAAACAAGACCCAGACCAGGACCAGACCAGACCCAGACCAGACCCAGACCAGACCCAAACAAGACCCAAACAAGACCCAGACCAGACCCAAACAAGACCCAGACCAGACCCAAACAAGACCCAAGCAAGACCCAAACAAGACCCAGACGAGACCCAAAACAGACCCAAACAAGACCCAAACAAGACCCAGACCAGACCCAAACAAGACCCAAACAAGACCCAGACCAGACCCAGACCAGACCCAGACCAGACCCAAACAAGACCCAAACAAGACCCAAACAAGACCCAGACCAGACCCAAACAAGATCCAGACCAGACCCAAACAAGACCCAAACAAGACCCAAGCAAGACCCAAACAAGACCCAGACCAGACCCAAACAAGACCCAGACCAGACCCAAACAAGACCCAAACAAGACCCAAACAAGACCCAAGCAAGACCCAAACAAGACCCAGACAAGACCCAAACAAGACCCAAACAAGACCCAGACCAGACCCAAACAAGACCCAAGCAAGACCCAAACAAGACCCAGACCAGACCCAAACAAGACCCAGACCAGACCCAGACCAGACCCAGACCAGACCCAAACAAGACCCAAACAAGACCCAAGCAAGACCCAAAAAAGACCCAGACCAGACCCAAACAAGACCCAGACCAGACCCAAACAAGACCCAAACAAGACCCAAACAAGACCCAAACAAGACCCAAACAAGACCCAAGCAAGACCCAGACCAGACCCAAACAAGACCCAAACAAGACCCAGACCAGACCCAAACAAAACCCAGACCAGATCAAAACAAGACCCAAGCAAGACCCAAACAAGACCCAAACAAGACCCAAACAAGACCCAAGCAAGACCCAAACAAGACCCAGACCAGACCCAAACAAGACCCTGACCAGACCCAAACAAGACCCAAACAAGACCCAGACCAGACCCAAACAAGACCCAAGCAAGACCCAAACAAGACCCAGACCAGACCCAAACAAGACCCAGACCAGACCCAGACCAGACCCAAACAAGACCCAAGCAAGACCCAAACAAGACCCAGACCAGACCCAAACCAGACCCAAACAAGACCCAGACCAGACCCAAACCAGACCCAAACAAGACCCAAACAAGACCCAGACCAGACCCAGACCAGACCCAGACCAGACCCAGACCAGACCCAAACAAGACCCAAACAAGACCCAAGCAAGACCCAAACAAGACCCAGACCAGACCCAAACAAGACCCAAACAAGACCCAAACAAGACCCAGGCAAGACCCAGACCCAGACCCAGACCAGACCCAAACAAGACCCAAACAAGACCCAGACCAGACCCAAACAAGACCCAAACAAGACCCAGACAAGACCCAAACAAGACCCAAACAAGACCCAAACAAGACCCAAACAAGACCCAGACCAGACCCAAACAAGACCCAGACCAGACCCAGACCAGATCAAAACAAGACCCAAGCAAGACCCAAACAAGACCCAAACAAGACCTAAACAAGACCCAAGCAAGACCCAAACAAGACCCAGACCAGACCCAAACAAGACCCAGACCAGACCCAAACAAGACCCAAACAAGACCCAGACCAGACCCAAACAAGACCCAAGCAAGACCCAAACAAGACCCAGACCAGACCCAAACAAGACCCAGACCAGACCCAGACCAGACCCAGACCAGACCCAAACAAGACCCAAACAAGACCCAGACCAGACCCAAACAAGACCCAAACAAGACCCAGACCCAGACCAGACCCAAACAAGACCCAAGCAAGACCCAAACAAGACCCAAACAAGACCCAGAACAGACCCAAACAATACCCAGACCAGACCCAAACCAGACCCAAACAAGACCCAAACAAGACCCAGACCAGACCCAGACCAGACCCAGACCAGACCCAGACCAGACCCAAACAAGACCCAGACCAGACCCAAACAAGACCCAAACAAGACCCAGACCAGACCCAAACAAGACCCAAGCAAGACCCAAACAAGACCCAGACCAGACCCAAACAAGACCCAGACCAGACCCAGACCAGACCCAGACCAGACCCAAACAAGACCCAAACAAGACCCAAGCAAGACCCAAAAAAGACCCAGACCAGACCCAAACAAGACCCAGACCAGACCCAAACAAGACCCAAACAAGACCCAAACAAGACCCAAGCAAGACCCAGACCAGACCCAAACAAGACCCAAACAAGACCCAGACCAGACCCAAACAAGACCCAGACCAGATCAAAACAAGACCCAAGCAAGACCCAAACAAGACCCAAACAAGACCCAAACAAGACCCAAGCAAGACCCAAACAAGACCCAGACCAGACCCAAACAAGACCCAAACAAGACCCAGACCAGACCCAAACAATACCCAAGCAAGACCCAAACAAGACCCAGACCAGACCCAAACAAGACCCAAACAAGACCCAGACCAGACCCAAACAAGACCCAAGCAAGACCCAGACCAGACCCAAACAAAACCCAGACCAGATCAAAACAAGACCCAAGCAAGACCCAAACAAGACCCAAACAAGACCCAAACAAGACCCAAGCAAGACCCAAACAAGACCCAGACCAGACCCAAACAAGACCCTGACCAGACCCAAACAAGACCCAAACAAGACCCAGACCAGACCCAAACAAGACCCAAGCAAGACCCAAACAAGACCCAGACCAGACCCAAACAAGACCCAGACCAGACCCAGACCAGACCCAAACAAGACCCAAGCAAGACCCAAACAAGACCCAGACCAGACCCAAACCAGACCCAAACAAGACCCAGACCAGACCCAAACCAGACCCAAACAAGACCCAAACAAGACCCAGACCAGACCCAGACCAGACCCAGACCAGACCCAGACCAGACCCAAACAAGACCCAAACAAGACCCAAGCAAGACCCAAACAAGACCCAGACCAGACCCAAACAAGACCCAAACAAGACCCAAACAAGACCCAGGCAAGACCCAGACCCAGACCAGACCCAGACCAGACCCAAACAAGACCCAAACAAGACCCAAGCAAGACCCAAACAAGACCCAGACCAGACCCAAACAAGACCCAGACCAGACCCAGACCAGACCCAAACAAGACCCAAGCAAGACCCAAACAAGACCCAGACCAGACCCAAACCAGACCCAGACCAGACCCAGACCAGATCAAAACAAGACCCAAGCAAGACCCAAACAAGACCCAAACAAGACCTAAACAAGACCCAAGCAAGACCCAAACAAGACCCAGACCAGACCCAAACAAGACCCAGACCAGACCCAAACAAGACCCAAACAAGACCCAGACCAGACCCAAACAAGACCCAAGCAAGACCCAAACAAGACCCAGACCAGACCCAAACAAGACCCAGACCAGACCCAGACCAGACCCAGACCAGACCCAAACAAGACCCAAACAAGACCCAGACCAGACCCAAACAAGACCCAAACAAGACCCAAACAAGACCCAGACCCAGACCAGACCCAAACAAGACCCAAGCAAGACCCAAACAAGACCCAAACAAGACCCAGAACAGACCCAAACAATACCCAGACCAGACCCAAACCAGACCCAAACAAGACCCAAACAAGACCCAGACCAGACCCAGACCAGACCCAGACCAGACCCAGACCAGACCCAAACAAGACCCAGACCAGACCCAAACAAGACCCAAACAAGACCCAGACCAGACCCAAACAAGACCCAAGCAAGACCCAAACAAGACCCAGACCAGACCCAAACAAGACCCAGACCAGACCCAGACCAGACCCAGACCAGACCCAAACAAGACCCAAACAAGACCCAAGCAAGACCCAAAAAAGACCCAGACCAGACCCAAACAAGACCCAGACCAGACCCAAACAAGACCCAAACAAGACCCAAACAAGACCCAAGCAAGACCCAGACCAGACCCAAACAAGACCCAAACAAGACCCAGACCAGACCCAAACAAGACCCAGACCAGATCAAAACAAGACCCAAGCAAGACCCAAACAAGACCCAAACAAGACCCAAACAAGACCCAAGCAAGACCCAAACAAGACCCAGACCAGACCCAAACAAGACCCAAACAAGACCCAGACCAGACCCAAACAATACCCAAGCAAGACCCAAAAAAGACCCAGACCAGATCCAAACAAGACCCAAACAAGACCCAGACCAGACCCAAACAATACCCAAGCAAGACCCAAACAAGACCCAGACCAGACCCAAACAAGACCCAGACCAGACCCAGACCAGACCCAAACAAGACCCAAGCAAGACCCAAACAAGACCCAGACCAGACCCAAACCAGACCCAAACAAGACCCAGACCAGACCCAAACAAGACCCAGAACAGACCCAAACAATACCCAGACCAGACCCAAACCAGACCCAAACAAGACCCAAACAAGACCCAAACAAGACCCAGACCAGACCCAGACCAGACCCAGACCAGACCCAGACCAGACCCAAACAAGACCCAAACAAGACCCAAGCAAGACCCAAACAAGACCCAGACCAGACCCAAACAAGACCCAAACAAGACCCAAACAAGACCCAGACAAGACCCAGACCCAGACCAGACCCAGACCAGACCCAAACAAGACCCAAACAAGACCCAAACAAGACCCAGACCAGACCCAAACAAGACCCAAACAAGACCCAGACAAGACCCAAACAAGACCCAAACAAGACCCAAACAAGACCCAAACAAGACCCAGACCAGACCCAAACAAGACCCAGACCAGATCCAGACCAGATCAAAACAAGACCCAAGCAAGACCCAAACAAGACCCAAACAAGACCCAAACAAGACCCAAACAAGACCCAAGCAAGACCCAAACAAGACCCAGACCAGACCCAAACAAGACCCAGACCAGACCCAAACAAGACCCAAACAAGACCCAGACCAGACCCAAACAAGACCCAAGCAAGACCCAAACAAGACCCAGACCAGACCCAAACAAGACCCAGACCAGACCCAGACCAGACCCAGACCAGACCCAAACAAGACCCAAACAAGACCCAGACCAGACCCAAACAAGACCCAAACAAGACCCAAACAAGACCCAAACAAGACCCAGACCCAGACCAGACCCAAACAAGACCCAAGCAAGACCCAAACAAGACCCAAACAAGACCCAGAACAGACCCAAACAATACCCAGACCAGACCCAAACCAGACCCAAACAAGACCCAAAAAAGACCCAGACCAGACCCAGACCAGACCCAGACCAGACCCAGACCAGACCCAAACAAGACCCAAACAAGACCCAAGCAAGACCCAAACAAGACCCAGACCAGACCCAAACAAGACCCAAACAAGACCCAGACCCAGACCAGACCCAGACCAGACCCAAACAAGACCCAAACAAGACCCAGAGCAGACCCAAACAAGACCCAAACTAGACCCAGACAAGACCCAAACAAGACCCAAACAAGACCCAAACAAGACCCAGACCAGACCCAGACCAGACCCAGACCAGACCCAAACAAGACCCAGACCAGACCCAAACCGGACCCAAACAAGACCCAGACCAGACCCAAACAAGACCCAGAACAGACCCAGACCAGACCCAAACAAGACCCAAGCAAGACCCAAACAAGACCCGGACCAGACCCAAACCAGACCCAAACAAGACCCAAACAAGACCCAGACCAGACCCAAACAAGACCCAGACCAGACCCAGACCAGACCCAGACCAGACCCAGACCAGACCAAAACAAGACCCAAACAAGACCCAAGCAAGAGCCAAACAAGACCCAGACCAGACCCAACCAAGACCCAGACCAGGACCAGACCAAACCCAGACCAGACCCAAACAAGACCCAAACAAGACCCAGACCAGACCCAGACCAGACCCAAACAAGACCCAAGCAAGACCCAAACAAGACCCAGACCAGACCCAAACCAGAACCAAACAAGACCCAGACCAGACCCAGACCAGACCCAAACAAGACCCAGACCAGACCCAAACCAGACCCAAACAAGACCCAAGCAAGACCCAGACCAGACCCAAACCAGACCCAAACAAGACCCAAACAAGACCCAGAACAGACCCAGACCAGACCCAAACAAGACCCAAGCAAGACCCAAACAAGACCCAGACCAGACCTAGACCAGACCCAAACAAGACCCAGACCAGGCCCAGACCAGACCCAGACCAGACCCAAACAAGACCCAAGCAAGACCCAAACAAGACCCAGACCAGACCCAAACAAGACCCAGACCAGGACCAGACCAGACCCAGACCAGACCCAGACCAGACCCAAACAAGACCCAAACAAGACCCAGACCAGACCCAAACAAGACCCAGACCAGACCCAAACAAGACCCAGACCAGACCCAGACCAGACCCAAACAAGACCCAAGCAAGACCCAAACAAGACCCAGACCAGACCCAGACCAGACCCAGACCAGACCCAGACCAGACCCAAACAAGACCCAAACAAGACTCAAACAAGACCCAGACCAGGACCAGACCAGACCCAGACCAGACCCAGACCAGACCCAAACAAGACCCAAACAAGACCCAGACCAGACCCAAACAAGACCCAGACCAGACGCAAACAAGACCCAGACCAGACCCAGACCAGACCCAAACAAGACCCAAGCAAGACCCAAACAAGACCCAGACGAGACCCAAACCAGACCCAAACAAGACCCAAACAAGACCCAGACCAGACCCAAACAAGACCCAAACGAGACCCAGACCAGACCCAGACCAGACCCAAACAAGACCCAAATAAGACCCAGACCAGACCCAAACAAGACCCAGACCAGACCCAAACAAGACCCAGACCAGACCCAGACCAAACCCAGACCAGACCCAGACCAGACCCAAACAAGACCCAAGCAAGACCCAAACAAGACCCAGACCAGACCCAAACAAGACCCAGACCAGGACCAGACCAGACCCAGACCAGACCCAGACCAGACCCAAACAAGACCCAAACAAGACCCAGACCAGACCCAAACAAGACCCAGACCAGACCCAAACAAGACCCAGACCAGACCCAGACCAGACCCAAACAAGACCCAAGCAAGACCCAAACAAGACCCAGACCAGACCCAGACGAGACCCAAAACAGACCCAAACAAGACCCAAACAAGACCCAGACCAGACCCAAACAAGACCCAAACAAGACCCAGACCAGACCCAGACCAGACCCAGACCAGACCCAAACAAGACCCAAACAAGACCCAAACAAGACCCAGACCAGACCCAAACAAGACCCAGACCAGACCCAAACAAGACCCAAACAAGACCCAGACCAGACCCAAACAAGACCCAAACAAGACCCAAACAAGACCCAGACCAGGACCAGACCAGACCCAGACCAGACCCAGACCAGACCCAAACAAGACCCAAACAAGACCCAGACCAGACCCAAACAAGACCCAGACCAGACCCAAACAAGACCCAGACCAGACCCAGACCAGACCCAAACAAGACCCAAGCAAGACCCAAACAAGACCCAGACGAGACCCAAACCAGACCCAAACAAGACCCAAACAAGACCCAGACCAGACCCAAACAAGACCCAAACAAGACCCAGACCAGACCCAGACCAGACCCAGACCAGACCCAAACAAGAACCAAACAAGACCCAAACAAGACCCAGACCAGACCCAAACAAGACCCAGACCAGACCCAAACAAGACCCAAACAAGACCCAGACCAGACCCAAACAAGACCCAAACAAGACCCAAACAAGACCCAGACCAGACCCAAACAAGACCCAGACCAGACCCAAACAAGAACCAAACAAGACCCAGACCAGACCCAAACAAGACCCAAACAAGACCCAAGCAAGACCCAAACAAGACCCAGACCAGACCCAAACCAGACCCAAACAAGACCCAGACCAGACCCAGACCAGACCCAAACAAGACCCAAGCAAGACCCAAACAAGACCCAAACAAGACCCAGACCAGACCCAGACCAGACCCAGACCAGACCCAGACCAGACCCAAACAAGACCCAAACAAGACCCAGACCAGACCCAGACCCAAACAAGACCCAAACAAGACCCAAACAAAACCCAGACCAGACCCAAACAAGACCCAAGCAAGACCCAAACAAGACCCAGACCAGACCCAAACCAGACCCAAACAAGACCCAAACAAGACCCAGACCAGACCCAAACAAGACCCAGACCAGACCCAGACCCAAACAAGACCCAAACAAGACCCAAACAAAACCCAGACCAGACCCAAACAAGACCCAAGCAAGACCCAAACAAGACCCAGACCAGACCCAAACCAGACCCAAACAAGACCCAAACAAGACCCAGACCAGACCCAGACCAGACCCAAACAAGACCAAAGCAAGACCCAAACAAGACCCAAACAAGACCCAGACCAGACCCAGACCAGACCCAGACCAGACCCAAACAAGACCCAAACAAGACCCAAGCAAGACCCAAACAAGACCCAGACCAGACCCAAACAAGACCCAGACCAGACCCAGACCAGACCCAGACCAGACCCAAACAAGACCCAAACAAGACCCAGACCAGACCCAAACAAGACCCAAACAAAACCCAAGCAAGACCCAAACAAGACCCAGACCAGACCCAAACAAGACCCAGACCAGACCCAGACCAGACCCAGACCAGACCCAGACCAGACCCAAACAAGACCCAAACAAGACCCAGACCAGACCCAAACAAGACCCAGACCAGACCCAGACCAGACCCAAACAAGACCCAAACAAGACCCAAACAAGACCCAGACCAGACCCAGACCAGACCCAAACAAGACCCAAGCAAGACCCAAACAAGACCCAGACCAGACCCAAACCAGACCCAAACAAGACCCAAACAAGACCCAGACCAGACCCAAACAAGACCCAAACAAGACCCAAGCAAGACCCAAACAAGACCCAGACCAGACCCAAACCAGACCCAAACAAGACCCAAACAAGACCCAGACCAGACCCAAACAAGACCCAAACAAGACCCAAGCAAGACCCAAACAAGACCCAGACCAGACCCAAACAAGACCCAGACCAGACCCAGACCAGACCCAGACCAGACCCAAACAAGACCCAAACAAGACCCAGACCAGACCCAAACAAGACCCAGACCAGACCCAGACCAGACCCAAACAAGACCCAAACAAGACCCAAACAAGACCCAGACCAGACCCAGACCAGACCCAAACAAGACCCAAGCAAGACCCAAACAAGACCCAGACCAGACCCAAACCAGACCCAAACAAGACCCAAACAAGACCCAGACCAGACCCAAACAAGACCCAAACAAGACCCAAGCAAGACCCAAACAAGACCCAGACCAGACCCAAACCAGACCCAAACAAGACCCAAACAAGACCCAGACCAGACCCAAACAAGACCCAAACAAGACCCAGACCAGACCCAGACCAGACCCAAACACGACCCAAACAAGACCCAAACAAGACCCAGACCAGACCCAGACCAGATCCAAACAAGACCCAGACCAGACCCAAACAAGACCCAAACAAGACCCAAACAAGACCCAGACCAGACCCAAACCAGACCAAAACAAGACCCAAGCAAGACCCAGACCAGACCCAAACAAGACCCAGACCAGACCCAAACAAGACCCAAACAAGACCCAAACAAGACCCAGACCAGACCCAGACCAGACCCAAGCAAGACCCAAACAAGACCCAAACAAGACCCAGACCAGACCCAGACCAGACCCAAACAAGACCCAAACAAGACCCAAGCAAGACCCAAACAAGACCCAGACCAGACCCAAACAAGACCCAGACCAGACCCAGACCAGACCCAAACAAGACCCAAACAAGACCCAGACCAGACCCAAACAAGACCCAGACCAGACCCAGACCAGACCCAAACAAGACCCAAACAAGACCCAAACAAGACCCAGACCAGACCCAAACAAGACCCAAACAAGACCCAAGCAAGACCCAAACAAGACCCAGACCAGACCCAAACAAGACCCAGACCAGACCCAAACAAGACCCAGACCAGACCCAGACCAGACCCAAGCTAGACCCAAACAAGACCCAGACCAGACCCAGACCAGACCCAGACCAGACCCAGACCAGACCCAGACCAGACCCAAGCTAGACCCAAACAAGACCCAGACCAGACCCAAACAAGACCCAAGCAAGACCCAAACAAGACCCAGACCAGACCCAAACAAGACCCAGACCAGACCCAAACAAGACCCAAACAAGACCCAGACCAGACCCAGACCAGACCCAAACAAGACCCAAGCAAGACCCAAACAAGACCCAGACCAGACCCAGACCAGACCCAAGCTAGACCCAAACAAGACCCAGACCAGACCCAAACAAGACATAAACTGGACATAAACTGGACATAAGCTGGACATAAACTGGATATAAACTGGACATAAACTGGACATAAGCTGGACATAAACTGGACATAAACTGGACATAAACTGGACATAAACTGGATATAAAGTGCACATAAACTGGACATAAACTGGACATAAACACATGCTTTAATGACTCACAGAAGTCATTTGTTGGACTCGCTGTGGTTAAATCTTATTGTTAGATCATGAAAATGTCCACAGCAGAGGAGACGCACCTGGTCCTGCTCGCCTCCTCCCTCCTCGTTGTAGTTCAGGATGTTCTCCCTGATGTCCTCCCAGCTCTCGTGCTCCGTCGGGACGTGGTAAACTCCACGTGTCCTGAACTGGTTTCTGCTTCCCTTCTGATTCCACACGGTCACGGCCACCAGAACGCCTGAAGGGAAGGAGAGCAGGAGGTGAAACTAAATCAAGAGGAGCAGGAGGTGAAACCACAGCAGGAGGAGCAGGAGGTGAAACTAAATCAAGAGGAGCAGGAGGTGAAACCACAGCAGGAGGAGCAGGAGGTGAAACCACAGCAGGAGGAGCAGGAGGTGAAACCATAGCAGGAGGAGCAGGAGGTGAAACCACAGCAGGAGGAGCGTGAGGTGAAACTACAGCAGGAGAAGCGTGAGGTGAAACTACAGCAGGAGGACCGTGAGGTGAAACTACAGCAGGAGGAGCGTGAGGTGAAACTACAGCAGGAGAAGCGTGAGGTGAAACTACAGCAGGAGGAGCAGGAGGTGAAACTACAGCAGGAGGACCGTGAGGTGAAACTACAGCAGGAGGAGCAGGAGGTGAAACTACAGCAGGAGAAGAGTGAGGTGAAACTACAGCAGGAGGACCGTGAGGTGAAACTACAGCAGGAGGACCGTGAGGTGAAACTACAGCAGGAGGAGCAGGAGGTGAAACTACAGCAGGAGGAGCAGGAGGTTAAACTACAGCAGGAGAAGCGTGAGGTGAAACTACAGCAGGAGGACTGTGAGGTGAAACTACAGCAGGAGGAGCGTGAGGTGAAACTACAGCAGGAGGAGCAGGAGGTGAAACTACAGCAGGAGAAGCGTGAGGTGAAACTACAGCAGGAGAAGCGTGAGTTGAAACTACAGCAGGAGAAGCGTGAGGTGAAACTACAGCAGGAGGACCATGAGGTGAAACTACAGCAGGAGGAGCAGGAGGTGAAACTACAGCAGGAGGAGCGTGAGGTGAAACTACAGCAGGAGAACGTGAGGTGAAAATACAGCAGGAGGACCATGAGGTGAAACTACAGCAGGAGGAGCAGGAGGTGAAACTACAGCAGGAGAAGCGTGAGGTGAAACTACAGCAGGAGGACCGTGAGGTGAAACTACAGCAGGAGGAGCGTGAGGTGAAACTACAGCAGGAGGAGCAGGAGGTGAAACTACAGCAGGAGAAGCGTGAGGTGAAACTACAGCAGGAGAAGCGTGAGGTGAAACTACAGCAGGAGGAGCGTGAGGTGAAACTACAGCAGGAGAACGTGAGGTGAAAATACAGCAGGAGGACCATGAGGTGAAACTACAGCAGGAGGAGCAGGAGGTGAAACTACAGCAGGAGAAGCGTGAGGTGAAACTACAGCAGGAGGACCGTGAGGTGAAACTACAGCAGGAGGAGCAGGAGCTGAAACTACAGCAGGAGAAGCGTGAGGTGAAACTACAGCAGGAGGAGCGTGAGCTGAAACTACAGCAGGAGGACCGTGAGGTGAAACTACAGCAGGAGGAGCGTGAGGTGAAACTACAGCAGGAGGAGCAGGAGGTGAAACTACAGCAGGAGAAGCGTGAGGTGAAACTACAGCAGGAGAAGCGTGAGGTGAAACTACAGCAGGAGGAGCAGGAGGTGAAACTACAGCAGGAGGACCGTGAGGTGAAACTACAGCAGGAGGAGCGTGAGGTGAAACTACAGCAGGAGGAGCAGGAGGTGAAACTACAGCAGGAGAAGCGTGAGGTGAAACTACAGCAGGAGAAGCGTGAGGTGAAACTACAGCAGGAGAAGCGTGAGGTGAAACTACAGCAGGAGGACCATGAGGTGAAACTACAGCAGGAGGAGCAGGAGGTGAAACTACAGCAGGAGAAGCGTGAGGTGAAACTACAGCAGGAGGAGCAGGAGGTGAAACTACAGCAGGAGAAGCGTGAGGTGAAACTACAGCAGGAGAAGCGTGAGGTGAAACTACAGCAGGAGGACCGTGAGGTGAAACTACAGCAGGAGGAGCAGGAGGTGAAACTACAGCAGGAGAAGCGTGAGGTGAAACTACAGCAGGAGGAGCGTGAGGTGAAACTACAGCAGGAGGAGCGTGAGGTGAAACTACAGCAGGAGAAGCGTGAGGTGAAACTACAGCAGAAGGAGCAGGAGGTGAAACTACAGCAGGAGGAGCCAGGGACAATAGGAGGCCGACAGCCGTTTATGTCGTTTGTGTCGTGAGTCACATGAACTGACCGAAGAACACGAGCAGGCACATGCTGATGGCGAGGATGGAGCTCGGGCTCAGCGGCGCGGCGCGGTGACCTCTCAGTGACCCCAGCTCGCACCGGTGACCTTTGACCCCGTTTGGACAGCGACACAGGAAGTGCTCAGCGGACTGCGGCTGACACACGGCGCCGTGGCGGCAGGAGGACGGTCGGCACGGCGACGGGACGCAGCGCTGACGGCCCGACAAATCGGTGAGCAGCATCTGAGAGCCGGGGCACCTGGGAAATGGAGGCAGAAGAACTCAAAATGTGTGTCCTCCACCTGCACTCGTGTTTCCTCCACCTGCACTCGTGTTTCCTCCACCTGCACTCGTGTCTCCTCCACCTGCACTAGTGTTTCCTCCACCTGCACTTGTGTTTCCTCCACCTGCACTCGTGTCTCCTCCACACAGACTCACCTGCACTCGTGTTTCCTCCACCTGCACTTGTGTTTCCTCCACACAGACTCACCTGCACTCGTGTTTCCTCCACCTGCACTTGTGTTTCCTCCACCTGCACTAGTGTTTCCTCCACCTGCACTCGTGTTTCCTCCACCTGCACTTGTGTTTCCTCCACCTGCACTCGTGTTTCCTCCACCTGCACTCGTGTTTCCTCCACCCACAGACTCACCTGCACTCATGTTTCCTCCACCTGCACTTGTGTTTCCTCCACCTGCACTCATGTTTCCTCCACCTGCACCCGTGTTTCCTCCACCTGCACTCGTGTTTCCTCCACCTGCACTCGTGTTTCCTCCACACAGACTCACCTGCACTCGTGTTTCCTCCACCTGCACTCGTGTTTCCTCCACACAGACTCACCTGCACTCGTGTTTCCTCCACCTGCACTTGTGTTTCCTCCACCTGCACTCGTGTTTCCTCCACCCACAGACTCACCTGCACTCATGTTTCCTCCACCTGCACTTGTGTTTCCTCCACCTGCACTCGTGTCTCCTCCACCCACAGACTCACCTGCACTCATGTTTCCTCCACCTGCACTTGTGTTTCCTCCACCTGCACTCATGTTTCCTCCACCTGCACTTGTGTTTCCTCCACCTGCACTCGTGTCTCCTCCACCCACAGACTCACCTGCACTCATGTTTCCTCCACCTGCACTTGTGTTTCCTCCACCTGCACTCGTGTCTCCTCCACCCACAGACTCACCTGCACTCGTGTTTCCTCCACCTGCACTCGTGTTTCCTCCACACAGACTCACCTGCACTCGTGTTTCCTCCACCTGCACTCGTGTTTCCTCCACACAAACTCACCTGCACTCGTGTTTCCTCCACCTGCACTTGTGTTTCCTCCAACTGCACTCGTGTTTCCTCCACCTGCACTCGTGTCTCCTCCACCCACAGACTCACCTGCACTTGTGTTTCCTCCACCTGCACTCGTGTTTCCTCCACCCACAGACTCACCTGCACTCATGTTTCCTCCACCTGCACTTGTGTTTCCTCCACCTGCACTCATGTTTCCTCCACCTGCACTTGTGTTTCCTCCACCTGCACTCGTGTCTCCTCCACCCACAGACTCACCTGCACTCATGTTTCCTCCACCTGCACTTGTGTTTCCTCCACCTGCACTCGTGTCTCCTCCACCCACAGACTCACCTGCACTCGTGTTTCCTCCACCTGCACTTGTGTCTCCTCCACCCACAGACTCACCTGCACTTGTGTTTCCTCCACCTGCACTCGTGTTTCCTCCACCCACAGACTCACCTGCACTCATGTTTCCTCCACCTGCACTTGTGTTTCCTCCACCTGCACTCATGTTTCCTCCACCTGCACTTGTGTTTCCTCCACCTGCACTCGTGTCTCCTCCACCCACAGACTCACCTGCACTCATGTTTCCTCCACCTGCACTTGTGTTTCCTCCACCTGCACTCATGTTTCCTCCACCTGCACTTGTGTTTCCTCCACCTGCACTCGTGTCTCCTCCACCCACAGACTCACCTGCACTCGTGTTTCCTCCACCTGCACTTGTGTTTCCTCCACCTGCACTCGTGTCTCCTCCACCCACAGACTCACCTGCACTCATGTTTCCTCCACCTGCACTTGTGTTTCCTCCACCTGCACTCGTGTCTCCTCCACCCACAGACTCACCTGCACTCGTGTTTCCTCCACCTGCACTCGTGTTTCCTCCACACAGACTCACCTGCACTCGTGTTTCCTCCACCTGCACTCGTGTTTCCTCCACACAAACTCACCTGCACTCGTGTTTCCTCCACCTGCACTCGTGTTTCCTCCACCTGCACTTGTGTTTCCTCCAACTGCACTCGTGTTTCCTCCACCTGCACTCGTGTCTCCTCCACCCACAGACTCACCTGCACTCGTGTTTCCTCCACCTGCACTCGTGTTTCCTCCACACAAACTCACCTGCACTCATGTTTCCTCCACCTGCACTCGTGTTTCCTCCACCTGCACTTGTGTTTCCTCCAACTGCACTCGTGTTTCCTCCACCTGCACTCGTGTCTCCTCCACCCACAGACTCACCTGCACTTGTGTTTCCTCCACCTGCACTCGTGTTTCCTCCACCCACAGACTCACCTGCACTCATGTTTCCTCCACCTGCACTTGTGTTTCCTCCACCTGCACTCATGTTTCCTCCACCTGCACTTGTGTTTCCTCCACCTGCACTCGTGTCTCCTCCACCCACAGACTCACCTGCACTCATGTTTCCTCCACCTGCACTTGTGTTTCCTCCACCTGCACTCGTGTCTCCTCCACCCACAGACTCACCTGCACTCGTGTTTCCTCCACCTGCACTCGTGTTTCCTCCACCTGCACTTGTGTTTCCTCCAACTGCACTCGTGTTTCCTCCACCTGCACTTGTGTTTCCTCCAACTGCACTTGTGTTTCCTCCACCTGCACTCGTGTCTCCTCCACCCACAGACTCACCTGCACTCGTGTTTCCTCCACCTGCACTCGTGTTTCCTCCACCTGCACTTGTGTTTCCTCCACCTGCACTCGTGTCTCCTCCACCCACAGACTCACCTGCACTCGTGTTTCCTCCACCTGCACTTGTGTTTCCTCCACCTGCACTCGTGTTTCCTCCACACAAACTCACCTGCACTCGTGTTTCCTCCACCTGCACTTGTGTTTCCTCCAACTGCACTCGTGTTTCCTCCACCTGCACTCGTGTCTCCTCCACCTGCACTCGTGTTTCCTCCACCTGCACTCGTGTCTCCTCCACAGGTCCACACAGCGCAGGGGCCCGGCGCATGAAGCAGAGCGACACGACTCGCTGCGACAGCCTGTAGACACGCCCCTGTTCTCCAGCACGGACACGCCCTCAGAGCCCCGCCCCTCATCCGCGCCCCGCCCATCCAGAGGCAGCAGCCGGCCGTTGAATCGCACGTCTCTGAGACAACCTGCAACGAGACCCGAGCACCGTGAGGATAACTCTGCTGTGAACACGAGCGGGGCCAAGAGCCACCACTGAGGGCCTCGCCTGTTTTCTGATGTGAACACGAGCGGGGCCAAGAGCCATCACTGAGGGCCTCGCCTGTTTTCTGATGTGAACACGAGCGGGGCCAAGAGCCATCACTGAGGGCCTCGCCTGTTTTCTGATGTGAACACGAGCGGGGCCAAGAGCCACCACTGAGGGCCTCGCCTGTTTTCTGCTGTGAACACGAGCGGGGCCAAGAGCCACCACTGAGGGCCTCGCCTGTTTTCTGATGTGAACACGAGCGGGGCCAAGAGCCACCACTGAGGGCCTCGCCCATTTTCTGATGACATCATCTACGTTCATCACGGAATCCAAAGACATTTGTCGCCGCTCGTATTTCTTACCCTTTTGTGTCTTTTGCTCTCAGCCAATAGCGCGGCAGGAAACGTTCTGCTGTGGCTCTTGCGCCGTTGACGACCGAAGATAAACTCGGCGTGAGGCTTTAAACTGTTTTAGTCTCTTTTTGGCCTTTACTTTACAGAAACGGCGCTTACTTTAATCGCAGTATTGATCTTAACGACCGTTTTCGGAAAAATGACAAAAGTAGATGATGTAAACGGCAATAACGATATAAAACGGCTTCGTAACGGAAACGATACAGAGGAAAAGCAGAAGTGACAAGCCCCGCCCCTTCTTAGCGACTGTAACGAGCAGCAGATTCTCATTTACATAATTATCTCTATGAAACTTTCACTCAAAGTCGTACATATTTAAATAATTACAACTGTGTACTTGGATGTGGGCGGGGATAGGGGTAAGGGGGAAACAGGATTTTTCTGAGCACTCGAGCCTCAGTTGTAGGACAACATAAGATTAACTTAAACATGACTCAAAGCTCTAAGCGGGCGTTAAGTCTCTAGGACACGCCTCCTTTGGAGCGCTGCAGTTCTGGGCGACGCCTCTAGAGGGCAGAGGCGGAGCTAAACTGAGACGCATCCCAATCCTGAAGGACACTTTAGGAACGTCTTAGGACCAAAAAGCCCTAAATTGTAGTTGTCACCTTGAAACCCTTTGGTCCCATTGGCTCCTCCTCCGGCTCCTCCTCCTCTGGCTCCTCCTCCGGCTCCTCCCACAGCCACAGTGACCTGCTTCAGCTCCAGGCTCCTCCCCCTCGTCTCCCCCGCCTCCCTCATCTGCACCTCCCTGCTCCCTGACCCGCCCTCCAGGCTCAGGGTGAGGCGGGTGTCGTGGCGCTGGAGCTCGGCGTAGATCCACTCTCCCAGGTCCACTCTGAGCCCGGCCAGGACCAGGTTCTGAGGTCCAGATCCCAGGTCAGCGTGGACCGCCAGGAGACCGCCCCTGACCTGCGGCAGGACCAGAACGTTAGAGGCGCAGGACCCGGTTCAGACCCAGTTCAGACCCGGTTCAGACCCGGTTCTGACCCGGTTCAGACCCGGTTCTGACCCGGTTCAGTCCCGGTCCAGACCTCACCTCCACAGACATGAACACTCCTCCTTCTGGCTCCTCCACAGTCAGGATGGTTCCGTGTTCTTCTCTGGTTCTCAGCAGCAGTTGGACTGAGGTTCTCCTCGGGTCAGCGCCTCCTCTGGCCTGGAACCGCACCACACTGTCCCCGTCCAATGAGAACTCAGGAACCACTGCAGAGGAACCACATCCAGGACGGGATTAACTATTGTTCCACTTCAGAGGTCAGAGGTCAGATTTATGGTCTTATGGACTTTAGTTTAGTTTAAGGAGCCAATCACAATCACACGAGGAGAAGGTCTGTGTCCCATTGGATTACACAGGCCCCGCCTCCATCTGCCACTATGACTTCATCAAATTATTGACACATGTAACAGAGTCTCTAAAAGCACAGGAGGAGGTCGAGCCTCCTGCTGGTGCCAGAGTCAGGACTAAACATGGAGCGGCCTCCTGCTGGTGCCAGAGTCAGGACTAAACATGGACCGGCCTCCTGCTGGTGCCAGAGTCAGGACTAAACATGGACCGGCCTCCTGCTGGTGCCAGAGTCAGGACTAAACATGGACCGGCCTCCTGCTGGTGCCAGAGTCAGGACTAAACATGGACCGGCCTCCTGCTGGTGCCAGAGTCAGGACTAAACATGGGCCGGCCTCCTGCTGGTGCCAGAGTCAGGACTAAACATGGACCGGCCTCCTGCTGGTGCCAGAGTCAGGACTAAACATGGACCAGCCTCCTGCTGGTGCCAGAGTCAGGACTAAACATGGACCGGCCTCCTGCTGGTGCCAGAGTCAGGACTAAACATGGACCGGCCTCCTGCTGGTGCCAGAGTCAGGACTAAACATGGACCGGCCTCCTGCTGGTGCCAGAGTCAGGACTAAACATGGACCGGCCTCCTGCTGGTGCCAGAGTCAGGACTAAACATGGAGCGGCCTCCTGCTGGTGCCAGAGTCAGGACTAAACATGGAGCGGCCTCCTGCTGGTGCCAGAGTCAGGACTAAACATGGACCGGCCTCCTGCTGGTGCCAGAGTCAGGACTAAACATGGACCGGCCTCCTGCTGGTGCCAGAGTCAGGACTAAACATGGAGCGGCCTCCTGCTGGTGCCAGAGTCAGGACTAAACATGGAGCGGCCTCCTGCTGGTGCCAGAGTCAGGACTAAACATGGAGCGGCCTCCTGCTGGTGCCAGAGTCAGGACTAAACATGGAGCGGCCTCCTGCTGGTGCCAGAGTCAGGACTAAACATGGAGCGGCCTCCTGCTGGTGCCAGAGTCAGGACTAAACATGGAGCGGCCTCCTGCTGGTGCCAGGGTCAGGGTTTACTCGTGGGCGTGGCTCTGACCTGTCTCACACTTGTGTCCAGTGAACCCTGGACGGCAGTCGCAGCTGAAGGAGCCCCACTGGGCGGAGCAGGAGGCGTGGTCTCCACAGGAGGGGCCGGCAGCGGTCAGACACGCCCCGTCTGTGAGTCTACAGCCCGGGGACGAGTCCAGACTGTCCCCGGGAGACGCCAGATCATACACCTGCAACACACAAGCACACTCAGGACCAGAGAGAACACTCAAACACCAGAGAACACTCAAACACCAGAGAACACTCAAACACCAGAGAACATGCAAACACCAGAGAAGATGCAAACACCAGAGAACATGCAAACACCAGAGAGAACATGCAAACACCAGAGAACATGCAAACACCAGAGAACATGCAAACACCAGAGAAGATGCAAACACCAGAGAAGATGCAAACACCAGAGAGAACATGCAAACACCAGAGAACATGCAAACACCAGAGAACATGCAAACACCAGAGAACATGCAAACACCAGAGAACATGCAAACACCAGAGAGAACATGCAAACACCAGAGAAGATGCAAACACCAGAGAGAACACTCAAACACCAGAGAACATGCAAACACCAGAGAGAACATGCAAACACCAGAGAGAACATGCAAACACCAGAGAACATGCAAACACCAGAGAACATGCAAACACCAGAGAGAACACGCAAACACCAGAGAGCACATGCAAACACCAGAGAACATGCAAACACCAGAGAACATGCAAACACAGAGAGAACATGCAAACACCAGAGAACATGCAAACACAGAGAGAACATGCAAACACCAGAGAGAACATGCAAACACCAGAGAACATGCAAACACCAGAGAGAACATGCAAACACCAGAGAGAACACTCAAACACCAGAGAACATGCAAACACCAGAGAGAACATGCAAACACCAGAGAGAACATGCAAACACCAGAGAGAACATGCAAACACCAGAGAACATGCAAACACAGAGAGAACACGCAAACACCAGAGAGAACACGCAAACACCAGAGAGCACATGCAAACACCAGAGAACATGCAAACACCAGAGAACATGCAAACACAGAGAGAACATGCAAACACCAGAGAACATGCAAACACAGAGAGAACATGCAAACACCAGAGAACATGCAAACACCAGAGAGAACACGCAAACACCAGAGAGCACATGCAAACACCAGAGAACATGCAAACACCAGAGAACATGCAAACACAGAGAGAACATGCAAACACCAGAGAACATGCAAACACAGAGAGAACATGCAAACACCAGAGAGAACATGCAAACACCAGAGAACATGCAAACACCAGAGAGAACATGCAAACACCAGAGAGAACACTCAAACACCAGAGAACATGCAAACACCAGAGAGAACATGCAAACACCAGAGAGAACATGCAAACACCAGAGAGAACATGCAAACACCAGAGAACATGCAAACACAGAGAGAACACGCAAACACCAGAGAGAACACGCAAACACCAGAGAGCACATGCAAACACCAGAGAACATGCAAACACCAGAGAACATGCAAACACAGAGAGAACATGCAAACACCAGAGAACATGCAAACACAGAGAGAACATGCAAACACCAGAGAGAACATGCAAACACCAGAGAACATGCAAACACCAGAGAGAACATGCAAACACCAGAGAGAACATGCAAACACCAGAGAGAACATGCAAACACCAGAGAACATGCAAACACAGAGAGAACACGCAAACACCAGAGAGAACACGCAAACACCAGAGAGAACATGCAAACACCAGAGAGAACACGCAAACACCAGAGAGAACACGCAAACACCAGAGAGAACATGCAAACACCAGAGAACATGCAAACACCAGAGAACATGCAAACAACAGAGAAGATGTAAACACCAAAGAGAACATGCAAACACCAGAGAACATGCAAACACAGAGAGAACATGCAAACACAGAGAGAACATGCAAACACAGAGAGAACATGCAAACACCAGATAACATGCAAACAACAGAGAAGATGCAAACTCCAGAGAGAACATGCAAACACCAGAGAACATGCAAACACCAGAGAACATGCAAACACCAGAGAGAACATGCAAACACCAGAGAGAACATGCAAACACCAGAGAACATGCAAACACCAGAGAGAACATGCAAACACCAGAGAGAACATGCAAACACCAGAGAACATGCAAACACCAGAGAGAACATGCAAACACCAGAGAACATGCAAACACAGAGAGAACACGCAAACACCAGAGAGAACACGCAAACACCAGAGAGAACATGCAAACACCAGAGAACATGCAAACTCCAGAGAGAACATGCAAACAACAGAGAAGATGCAAACTCCAGAGAGAACATGCAAACAACAGAGAAGATGCAAACACCAGAGAGAACATGCAAACACCAGAGAACATGCAAACACCAGAGAGAACATGCAAACACCAGAGAGAACATGCAAACACCAGAGAACATGCAAACACCAGAGAGAACATGCAAACACCAGAGAACATGCAAACACAGAGAGAACACGCAAACACCAGAGAGAACACGCAAACACCAGAGAGAACATGCAAACACCAGAGAACATGCAAACTCCAGAGAGAACATGCAAACAACAGAGAAGATGCAAACTCCAGCGAGAACATGCAAACAACAGAGAAGATGCAAACACCAGAGAGAACATGCAAACACCAGAGAACATGCAAACACCAGAGAGAACATGCAAACACCAGAGAACATGCAAACACCAGAGAGAACACGCAAACACTACAGTCTCACCTGTGAGTTGACCACGAGGTTCCTGATGCAGCCGCTGAAGCTTCTGAATCTGTGTAGAGGAGAGAAGTGCTTCACTCCGCCCACCTGCAGAGGGCGCCACCCGCCCAGCCGCCTGCACAGAGAGAACAAGCAGAAGATCTCTGTATGTGATACTTTTACTTTTACTCTTCACAAACATGAGTACTTCTTCCACCAAAGCCAGAAATCACATGATCGATGCATTTTTACCCGAGTCCAGAGCGTTGTCCAGAGCCTTGTCCAGAGCCTTGTCCAGAGCCTTGTCCAGAGCGTTGTCCAGAGCCTTGTCCAGAGCCTTGTCCAGAGCCTTGTCCAGAGCGTTGTCCAGAGCCTTGTCCAGAGCCTTGTCCAGAGCGTTGTCCAGAGCCTTGTCCAGAGCCTTGTCCAGAGCCTTGTCCAGAGACTTGACCGCTCACTCTGCAGCTGGACTCACTGCTGCTGCACTGATCCAGGGTCAGCTCCACAGACTGAAACACAGGGAGAACATGTCATTTTAGGCTCCTCCCGGTCTTCATGTGACCTTCATGTGACCTTGACCCTCCCTCACCTCCCCCTGAGTGCTGATGTCCAGCCGGTGCCAGCGCCGGTCACTCACTGCAGACTCGGCGGGCAGTGCCAGGGTCAGCGTTTCTGACCCCAGGTTCAGACTGAGGACCGGGACGCCTTCGATCAGCTCTGAGGAAACAAGAGACGGTCAAATGACTCATGACCCACGCTCTGTCCAGAGGAAGCAGTTTGTATCGAGTCGACGGTCAGTTCTCACGGTCAGTTCTCACGGTCAGTTCTGACGGTCAGTTCTGATTGTCAGTTCTCACGGTCAGTTCTGACGGTCAGTTCTGACGGTCAGTTCTCACGGTCAGTTCTGACGGTCAGTTCTCACGGTCAGTTCTCACGGTCAGTTCTCACGGTCAGTTCTGACGGTCAGTTCTCACGGTCAGTTCTCACGGTCAGTTCTCACGGTCAGTTCTGACGGTCAGTTCTCACGGTCAGTTCTGACGGTCAGTTCTGACGGTCAGTTCTGACGGTCAGTTCTCACGGTCAGTTCTCACGGTCAGTTCTGACGGTCAGTTCTGACGGTCAGTTCTGACGGTCAGTTCTCACGGTCAGTTCTCACGGTCAGTTCCAAGTATCTTTGCTGTAAAAATGGCAAGAAAGATCAACTCAAATAAATTGGGCCTAAACGAGAGCCCTGAGGTTCTCCTGAAACGAGTAAGAAACCCACTGACCACTGACCACTGTCCTCTGACACCTGTCCACTGTCCTCTGTCCTCTGTCCACTGTCATCTGTCCACTGTCCACTGTCCACTGTCCTCTGTCCACTGTCCTCTGTCCACTGTCCACTGTCCTCTGTCCACTGTCCACTGTCCTTTGTCCACTGACCACTGTCCTTTGTCCACTGACCACTGTCCTTTGTCCACTGACCACTGTCCTCTGTCCTCTGACACCTGTCGAATCAGTTTGAAGCTCGGACAAAAATAGAAGCCAAAGAAACGCAGCACTGACCAAGAGCGATGAAGGCCTCATTCTCCCCCTTCGCCAGAGCGAGGGGCCCCTGGGCCGGAGTGAGGGGCCCCTGGTACAGCAGCAGCCCGGACGAGGTCTCGGACAGGAACTCCAGCGAGACGAGGCTGAAGGAGCAAAGAGAGAGCGGAGGAAACCAAGAGAAGCCACCTCCACCGAACGAGATACGAGTCAGCTCACAGCGAGGGCCGTCCATCAGAGGAGGACAGTGACACCTGCAGGAGACACGGGTATTACACCACCTACAGGTATTACACCACCTACAGGTATTACACCATCTACAGGGAAACACGGGTATTACACCACCTACAGGTATTACAACACCTACAGGTATTACACCATCTACAGGGAAACACGGGTATTACACCACCTACAGGTATTACAACACCTACAGGTATTACACCATCTACAGGCAAACACAGGTATTACACCACCTACAGGTATTACACCATCTACAGGCAAACACAGGTATTACACCACCTACAGGTATTACACCATCTACAGGCAAACACAGGTATTACAACACCTACAGGTATTACACCACCTACAGGTATTACACCATTAACACACCTTAAACTCCCATGTCCCTTGTGGCCCTCACCTGAAGCTCAGGTCCCTAAAGTCCCTTGTGGTCCTCACCTGAAGCCCAGGGGCCCGTCGTAGCAGCGGCCCCCGTTCAGGCAGGGGTCGGTGGGGTACGAGGAGCACGAGCCGTGTGTTTGTTCTCTGGATCTGCAGCCGCACTGAGACTTCACGGTGGGTTTGACCGAGACCAGGACCACGGGGCCCGACCCGAGCGGGACCGGGTCCAGACTGAAGTCCACGTCCGTGCTACAGCCTCCAGAGTCCGAGCAGTCCAGGAGCGGACAGTCGTCCAGCGGGGACAGAGACACGCCCAGAGTGGACTCCAGCTGAGAGACAAGCGGCTCAAATGAACAACATAGAACCAGAACCAGGACCAGAACCAGGACATGAACCAGGAGCAGAACCAGGAGCAGAACCAGGACCTGAACCAGGAGCAGAACCAGGAGCAGGAGCTGAACCAGGAACAGAACCAGAAGCAGAACCAGGACCTGAACCAGGACCTGAACCAGGAGCTGAACCAGGAGCAGAACCAGGAGCTGAACCAGGAGCAGAACCAGAACCAAGACCAGAACCAAGAGCTGAACCAAGAGCTGAACCAGGAGCTGAACCAGGAAAAGAACCAGGAGCTGAACCAGGAGCAGGAGCAGAACCAGGACCAGGTCCAGGACCAGGACCAGGACCAGGACCAGGAGAACCAGGAGCACCAGGTTCACTGTTCATCACCTTCTCCTTGTTGTAAAATCACATTCCAGTGTCACATGTGGTGTTTCCATGGCGATCATGTGAGTTGTTGTTGTTGTTGTGTTGCTTTTAATGGAAAGGTGCATTTCCTGCCTCCCACCTCTGTAGTGTGTGTGTCTTCTTCTGTGGTTGTTGTTGTTGTTGTTGTTGTTTTATGGCGGTTGGAATCCAAGTGTTACATCACCACCAGACTTGAGCCTTGTTCCACTCTTTAGTTAGGCCCGAGCGCCACAAGCTGGCGAGAGGCCTATTAATCTCGTAAGGCCGTGCGAAGCACGGCTGCGAAAGTGCGCACGTAGTGCGCACGAAATCGAGCGCGAAGCGCTCGCCCACTTCCAAACACTCACTAACGCACTCCTCCACTCATGCACGCCCCGTGCATACTAATTAGTTGTAGGAAAATGGAACATTACCGTTGTAAACGGGCGAAGCCCGTGCAAAAGTGCGCACTAAACGAGCACTTTACATTGGGATGACGACCGCGAAGCGGTCGTCATCCCCATATAAAGCACTCATTTGCCCTAAGTAGCTCACGAATACGTTCCCCATCTCTTGCATGTTCCGTGCATATAAGCATGTAATGCAAAAATTGAACATTATTACTGTATAGAGGGCCAAAAACACAAAGTGGGCGGAGCCCACTCAAAATTATCGAAAGTACCCGTCAGTGACCAGGGACCCACACCATGAGGTAGGAAAGCGCGAGCGCTTTCCGAAAATGTATAGTTTATGATATTTGAAAAATGGGAAACATTGTTTTCGCATCGGAATATTATTCTTTCTTTCTTCTCAGGACAAACCCCCCTATTTTTCACCCAGTGAACATTGACGAAAAGTCACAAAAATGTTCACACCTCTAAAAATCGTGCCTCTCTACATTCTGGCTATTTCCCTTTTCTAAAATAAAAAAAATTGGCGCGTCAGCGCCACCAAATGTACCAAAAATGCATTGAGAGATGGGAAATGACCCAAAAAAAATCTGATCGTAGAATCATGAAATTTGGCGCAGAGGTAGATGGTGACAAGAGAAGTAAAAAATATTATTACGGCAACGCCGTCCCCCGAACCAAATGTCGGCCATATTGCTTCAAAAATGGCTAAACATGACTTCGGAGTTTTTCCAAACGTCGTACTTTTACGAACTCCTCCCAGGGCGTTGGCCCTAAAAAGCTGAAATTTGGTGAAAATGCTACTGAGGAGTGGGACATCAAAAGTTATCCAAATTACATTGATACCTCTCACGGTCTCTGTGCGGCGAAGCCGCAAACTGTAACTAAAATTTCAGAAATCTCCCATATTTAAAATTTCTGCCGTTTGCGCAGATAAAGTCCGAATTGCATCAAATTAGAATCAGTTGTTAAACTCTTTGCCCTAAACCTACTTGAAGTGAAATAAATTCATTTGGCGCCACAGCGCCCCCTACAGATTTTATATGGAGGTTAAATGTTTAGTTTTGCGAAATTATATGAAATTTGACACACAACTCAATTTTAGCATCCCCATCAAAAAAGTCAATGAGACCCATGTCATAATTGTTATGGCGTTGCCCAACGATGACCGAAACCTTTCATGTTATTCCAATGGGGAAATCGCCAGAACATGTTTACACTTTAGACTTTCACAAACTCCTCCCAGGGCGTCAGCCCTATTAACCTGACATTTGGTGGGACTCATCTTCAGGGGTGGACCATCAAAAGTTATCCACATTTTCATTCAAAGAGTCACGGTGTCTGTGCGGCAAAGCCGCACATTTTGCCAAGAATTCAAAATAAAATTGCTTTTTGATGGTAAAACAAAGGGGAGAAGATGTGACAGCGTCACAGATTCAGCAGTAGGCGTAATAAAAGGACAATTGGGGCGCGTTAGCGCCCCCTCCTCTTGCGGCGTGGCGGCGGTGTGGCGGCGGCGTGGCGAGGGCCGATCATTGCCGCTGGCGGCTATATTTGTTGTTGTTGTTGTTGTTGTTGGTATCTAACGTCTAACATTAGACATCACATGACTGACTTAAATCATCGTTGCTATGACTTTGTGACATCATCGATGATGTCATCATTGTGACTTGATGTCATCTTTGTGACATCATCGTCTCGAAGAAGAAGAGCAACAACAACTCAGAACCAGGAGAGGAAGATGAAGAAGAGTCTCCCTGGAATAAAGCCGGTTGGTCTCTGAAACAACAACAACTATTCTAGTCACAAAGACATATCATGACCTCATGGGCTTTGTAACACCAAAGCAATGGGAGGAGTTCTTTTACGGACTACGACAGAGTCTGAGGAATAAAGTCTGGCGGTAATGCAACACTTGGATGCCAACCGCCATAAAACAACAACAACAACAACAACAACAACAACAACAACTCAGACAACAACAACAACATCAACATCAACTCAGACAACAACAACTCAGACAACAACAACATCTCAGACAACAACAACAACATCAACTCAGACAACAACAACAACTCAAACAACAACAACAACATCAACTCAGACAACAACAACAACTCAGACAACAACAACAACAACAACAACATCTCAGACAACAACAACATCAACTCAGACAACAACAACAACTCAAACAACAACAACAACATCAACTCAGACAACAACAACAACTCAAACAACAACATCAACTCAGACAACAACAACAACTCAGACAACAACAACAACAACAACAACAACATCTCAGACAACAACAACATCAACTCAGACAACAACAACAACTCAAACAACAACAACAACATCAACTCAGACAACAACAACAACTCAGACAACAACAACAACAACAACATCAACTCAGACAACAACAACTCAAACAACAACAACAACAACATCAACTCAGACAACAACTCAGACAACAACAACAACAACATCAACTCAGACAACAACAACAACAACTCAGACAACAACAACATCTCAGACAACAACAACAACAACTCAGACAACAACAACATCAACTCAGACAACAACAACAACTCAGACAACAACAACATCTCAGACAACAACAACAACAACAACAACTCAGACAACAACAACAACAACTCAGACAACAACAACAACTCAGACAACAACAACATCTCAGACAACAACAACAACAACAACAACTCAGACAACAACAACAACAACTCAGACAACAACAACAACTCAGACAACAACAACTCAGACAACAACAACAACTCAGACACCAACAACAACAACAACAACAACTCAGACAACAACAACAACTCAGACAACAACAACAACAACTCAGACAACAACAACAACAACAACAACTCAGACAACAACAACAACAACAACTCAGACAACAACAACAACAACTCAGACAACAACAACAACTCAGACAACAACAACAACTCAGACAACAACAACAACAACAACAACTCAGACAACAAAAACAACTCAGACAACAACAACAACTCAGACAACAACAACAACTCAGACAACAACAAAAACAACTCAGACAACAACAACAACTCAGACAACAACAACAACTCAGACAACAACAACTCAGACAACAACAACAACTCAGACAACAACAACAACTCAGACAACAACAACAACTCAGACAACAACAACAACTCAGACAACAACAACAACTCAGACAACAACAACAACAACTCAGACAACAACAACAACAACTCAGACAACAACAACAACAACTCAGACAACAACAACAACAACAACAACAACAACTCAGACAACAACAACAACTCAGACAACAAAAACAACTCAGACAACAACAACAACTCAGACAACAACAACAACTCAGACAACAACAACAACAACTCAGACAACAAGAAGATGAAACTGAAGTCTTCTTGTTCTGAAGTAAATCTCGGCATTTTCACTGTTCAACAAATGAATGAACGACTGCGGTGCAACAACGGAATTTCCCCATGTGTGGACAATAAAGGATTATCTTATCTTATCAAGCTCATTTTCTTCACTTCCCATGTGGTCTTTCTGATGTCCCCTCACAGCAGAGAAGACACTCACCACACAGAGGACAGAAGACACAAGTCTCCCTCACAGGACACTCTGGAGGACTTTGGGAGAAAGTCAGAGGTTTCCTGTCCAGGTCAGAAGGACTCTTCTGTGGACCAGGAGAACAAGGAGCCTGCGGTGGTTTCTTCTGAACAAGGACCAGGTGACAAGACGTCCACTAAGACGTCCACTAAAACGTCCACTAAGACGTCCACTAAGACGTCCACTAAGACGTCCACTAAGACGTCCAAGAGGAAGAGGTCACTCTGGAGTTTGTTTAAAGGTCGTGTTAAGCGCTCTTTAGACTTTCAGAAACAGAAGCCCAAAGTCAGGACTGAACAGGGCGTTTCCTGTCCAGATGAGGACGAGGCGACTCCTGTTCACCAGGAGGACAAAGGTCCAGAGTTCAGCTGGAGGTCGCCTCACGTCTGGATCAACCGTCAAATCATGAGCAGATTTCCCGGAACAAAGTGGTGGCTGAGCAGTTTGATCCTTTACGTGTTGTCGTTTCCGTTGGCTTGGGGCTTGGTCCTATACGTTCTCTGCGCTGGCATTTACGAGCTGCTCAACATTCTGCTGTGGACGTGATGGAAGACCACTTTTCACAAACTGTAAAAGTCGCTCAGAGCCGTCATCAGCCTGGAAAAGATCAGTTCAAACTTCACACCGATAGTTCTAGTTCTCGTTCTTCAAGAGCTGCTCAGAATTGGGGGCCACAGCTCAGGGGCATGTGAGACGTTACTATAGCTTCCAATTATTTCTGTAAAATATTCTTCCCGACAAATGAGAAAGTATCAAAATAGAAAAATGTATCTCAGAAAAATCCTTCCACGTCTGAAGAAGAAGATGAACCTTTACATTTCAATGTCCAGTGCAATTTAGATCCTGGAAATGTCTTTCGACTGAAACAGTAAAACATTTATTTCAAGAGAAGATCTGGAGTAAACTAGAGAAAGGGGGTGTGGTCTAAGTGGGTGTGGTACCTCATTCGTCCAGGAGGGTCCACTGTAGAAAAAGCTTCAGTTTCATCCCAGAGTCATTTTCAATCTGTGGATCGAGTCTTAGAACTCTGATATTGATCCTACTCTGAGTAAGCCCCGCCCACCGAGCGGATAAAGGGTGTTTACGGTTTCACTTGAGACTTTTCTCCTTTGTGTCCTAAGAGCCCTATCATGAGCTATCAACGTCCTATGTGACCTGACTGCAGCTCCCTCATCACTGGTGAGCTCCTCCCACTCCATGGCTTCAACACACTATTGTACACGACTGGTGGGTGGAACCTTCTGTAGAAACTCTCTTTAAACCGCTGTAAATAAGAGTTATTTATAAGTGTTTTTTATTATTTTATTATTATTATTATACTTCTGTACCTGCTTTGTGTTGCAACACAGGAATTTCCCCATTGTGGGACTAATAAAGATTATTTTATCTGAAACAGAAATGGAGCTTTAAGTTTCGACCTATTGGTTTAATCCTGGTTTAGTCCTGGTTTAGTCCTGGTTTGGTCCTGGTTTGGACCTGGTTTAGTCCTGGTTTAGTCCTGGTTTGGACCTGGTTTAGTCCTGGTTTAGTCCTGGTTTAGTCCTGGTTTAGTCCTGGTTTAGACCTGGTTTAGTCCTGGTTTAGTCCTGGTTTAATCCTGGTTTAGTCCTGGTTTGGATCTGGTTTAGACCTGGTTTAGTCCTGATTTAGTCCTGGTTTGGTCCTGGTTTGGACCTGGTTTGGACCTGGTTTAGTCCTGGTTTAGTCCTGGTTTAGTCCTGGTTTAGACCTGGTTTAGTCCTGGTTTAGTCCTGGTTTAGACCTGGTTTAGTCCTGGTTTAGTCCTGGTTTAGTCCTGGTTTAGACCTGGTTTAGACCTGGTTTAGAACTGGTTTAGTCCTGGTTTAGACCTGGTTTAGACCTGGATTGGACCTGGTTTGGACCTGGTTTGGACCTGGTTTAGTCCTGGTTTGGACCTGTTTTAGACCTGGTTTAGTCCTGGTTTAGTCCTGGTTTAGTCCTGTTTTAGACCTGGTTTAGACCTGGTTTAGACCTGGTTTGGACCTGGTTTAGTCCTGGTTTGGACCTGTTTTAGACCTGGTTTAGACCTGGTTTAGTCCTGTTTTAGACCTGGTTTAGACCTGGTTTAGACCTGGTTTAGACCTGGTTTAGTCCTGGTTTGGACCTGTTTTAGACCTGGTTTAGTCCTGGTTTAGTCCTGGTTTAGACCTGGTTTAGTCCTGGTTTAGACCTGGTTTAGACCTGGTTTAGTCCTGGTTTAGACCTGGTTTAGACCTGGTTTAGACCTGGTTTAGTCCTGGTTTAATCCTGGTTTAGTCCTGGTTTGGATCTGGTTTAGACCTGGTTTAGTCCTGATTTAGTCCTGGTTTGGTCCTGGTTTGGACCTGGTTTAGTCCTGGTTTAGTCCTGGTTTGGACCTGGTTTGGACCTGGTTTAGTCCTGGTTTAGTCCTGGTTTAGTCCTGGTTTAGTCCTGGTTTAGACCTGGTTTAGTCCTGGTTTAGACCTGGTTTAGTCCTGGTTTAGTCCTGGTTTAGTCCTGGTTTAGACCTGGTTTAGACCTGGTTTAGAACTGGTTTAGTCCTGGTTTAGACCTGGTTTAGACCTGGTTTAGACCTGGATTGGACCTGGTTTGGACCTGGTTTAGTCCTGGTTTGGACCTGTTTTAGACCTGGTTTAGTCCTGGTTTAGTCCTGGTTTAGTCCTGTTTTAGACCTGGTTTAGACCTGGTTTAGACCTGGTTTAGACCTGGTTTGGACCTGGTTTAGTCCTGGTTTGGACCTGTTTTAGACCTGGTTTAGACCTGGTTTAGTCCTGTTTTAGACCTGGTTTAGTCCTGGTTTAGACCTGGTTTAGACCTGGTTTAGACCTGCATTGGACCTGGTTTGGACCTGGTTTAGTCCTGGTTTAGTCCTGGTTTAGACCTGGTTTAGACCTAGTTTAGACCTGGTTTAGTCCTGGTTTGGACCTGTTTTAGACCTGGTTTAGTCCTGGTTTAGTCCTGGTTTAGACCTGGTTTAGTCCTAGTTTAGACCTGGTTTAGACCTGGTTTAGTCCTGGTTTAGACCTGGTTTAGACCTGGTTTAGACCTGGATTGGACCTGGTTTGGATCTGGTTTAGTCCTGGTTTGGACCTGTTTTAGACCTGGTTTAGTCCTGGTTTAGTCCTGTTTTAGACCTGGTTTAGTACTGGTTTAGACCTGGTTTAGACCTGGTTTAGACCTAGTTTAGACCTGGTTTAGACCTGGTTTAGTGCTGGTTTGGACCTGTTTTAGACCTGGTTTAGTCCTGGTTTAGTCCTGTTTTAGACCTGGTTTAGTCCTGGTTTAGTCCTGTTTTAGACCTGGTTTAGTCCTGGTTTAGACCTGGGTTAGACCTGGTTTAGACCTGGTTTAGTCCTCTTTTAGACCTGGTTTAGTCCTGGTTTAGACCTGGTTTAGACCTGATTTAGTCCTGGTTTGGTCCTGGTTTGGGCCTGGTTTAGTCCTGGTTTAGTCCTGGTTTGGACCTGGTTTGGACCTGGTTTAGTCCTGGTTTAGTCCTGGTTTAGTCCTGGTTTAGTCCTGGTTTAGTCCTGGTTTAGTCCTGGTTTAGACCTGGTTTAGTCCTGGTTTAGTCCTGGTTTAGTCCTGGTTTAGACCTGGTTTAGACCTGGTTTAGAACTGGTTTAGTCCTGGTTTAGACCTGGTTTAGACCTGGTTTAGACCTGGATTGGACCTGGTTTGGACCTGGTTTAGTCCTGGTTTGGACCTGTTTTAGACCTGGTTTAGTCCTGGTTTAGTCCTGGTTTAGTCCTGTTTTAGACCTGGTTTAGACCTGGTTTAGACCTGGTTTAGACCTGGTTTGGACCTGGTTTAGTCCTGGTTTGGACCTGTTTTAGACCTGGTTTAGACCTGGTTTAGTCCTGTTTTAGACCTGGTTTAGTCCTGGTTTAGACCTGGTTTAGACCTGGTTTAGACCTGCATTGGACCTGGTTTGGACCTGGTTTAGTCCTGGTTTAGTCCTGGTTTAGACCTGGTTTAGACCTAGTTTAGACCTGGTTTAGTCCTGGTTTGGACCTGTTTTAGACCTGGTTTAGTCCTGGTTTAGTCCTGGTTTAGACCTGGTTTAGTCCTGGTTTAGACCTGGTTTAGACCTGGTTTAGTCCTGGTTTAGACCTGGTTTAGTCCTGGTTTAGACCTGGTTTAGACCTGGTTTAGTCCTGGTTTAGACCTGGTTTAGTCCTGGTTTAGACCTGGTTTAGACCTGGTTTAGTCCTGGTTTAGTCCTGGTTTAGACCTGGTTTAGTCCTGGTTTAGACCTGGTTTAGACCTGGTTTAGTCCTGGTTTAGTCCTGTTTTAGACCTGGTTTAGTACTGGTTTAGACCTGGTTTAGACCTGGTTTAGACCTAGTTTAGACCTGGTTTAGACCTGGTTTAGTCCTGGTTTGGACCTGTTTTAGACCTGGTTTAGTCCTGGTTTAGTCCTGTTTTAGACCTGGTTTAGTCCTGGTTTAGTCCTGGTTTAGACCTGGTTTAGACCTGGTTTAGACCTGGTTTAGACCTGGTTTAGACCTGGTTTAGACCTGGTTTGGAGCTGGTTTAGTCCTGGTTTGGACCTGTTTTAGACCTGGTTTAGACCTGGTTTAGTCCTGTTTTAGACCTGGTTTAGTCCTGGTTTAGACCTGGTTTAGACCTGGTTTAGACCTGCATTGGACCTGGTTTGGACCTGGTTTAGTCCTGGTTTAGTCCTGGTTTAGACCTGGTTTAGACCTGGTTTAGACCTGGTTTAGTCCTGGTTTGGACCTGTTTTAGACCTGGTTTAGTCCTGGTTTAGTCCTGGTTTAGACCTGGTTTAGTCCTGGTTTAGACCTGGTTTAGTCCTGGTTTAGACCTGGTTTAGACCTGGTTTAGACCTGGTTTAGTCCTGGTTTAATCCTGGTTTAGTCCTGGTTTGGATCTGGTTTAGACCTGGTTTAGTCCTGATTTAGTCCTGGTTTGGTCCTGGTTTGGACCTGGTTTAGTCCTGGTTTAGTCCTGGTTTGGACCTGGTTTGGACCTGGTTTAGTCCTGGTTTAGTCCTGGTTTAGTCCTGGTTTAGTCCTGGTTTAGACCTGGTTTAGTCCTGGTTTAGTCCTGGTTTAGACCTGGTTTAGTCCTGGTTTAGTCCTGGTTTAGTCCTGGTTTAGACCTGGTTTAGAACTGGTTTAGTCCTGGTTTAGACCTGGTTTAGACCTGGTTTAGACCTGGATTGGACCTGGTTTAGACCTGGTTTAGTCCTGGTTTAGTCCTGGTTTAGTCCTGTTTTAGACCTGGTTTAGACCTGGTTTAGACCTGGTTTAGACCTGGTTTGGACCTGGTTTAGTCCTGGTTTGGACCTGTTTTAGACCTGGTTTAGACCTGGTTTAGTCCTGTTTTAGACCTGGTTTAGTGCTGGTTTAGACCTGGTTTAGACCTGGTTTAGACCTGCATTGGACCTGGTTTGGACCTGGTTTAGTCCTGGTTTAGTCCTGGTTTGGACCTGTTTTAGACCTGGTTTAGTCCTGGTTTAGTCCTGTTTTAGACCTGGTTTAGTACTGGTTTAGACCTGGTTTAGACCTGGTTTAGACCTAGTTTAGACCTGGTTTAGACCTGGTTTAGTCCTGGTTTGGACCTGTTTTAGACCTGGTTTAGTCCTGGTTTAGTCCTGTTTTAGACCTGGTTTAGTCCTGGTTTAGTCCTGTTTTAGACCTGGTTTAGTCCTGGTTTAGACCTGGGTTAGACCTGGTTTAGACCTGGATTGGACCTGGTTTGGACCTGGTTTAGTCCTGGTTTGGACCTGTTTTAGACCTGGTTTAGTCCTGGTTTAGTCCTGGTTTAGTCCTGTTTTAGACCTGGTTTAGACCTGGTTTAGACCTGGTTTAGACCTGGTTTGGACCTGGTTTAGTCCTGGTTTGGACCTGTTTTAGACCTGGTTTAGACCTGGTTTAGTCCTGGTTTAGACCTGGTTTAGACCTGGTTTAGACCTGCATTGGACCTGGTTTGGACCTGGTTTAGTCCTGGTTTAGTCCTGGTTTAGACCTGGTTTAGACCTAGTTTAGACCTGGTTTAGTCCTGGTTTGGACCTGTTTTAGACCTGGTTTAGTCCTGGTTTAGTCCTGGTTTAGACCTGGTTTAGTCCTGGTTTAGACCTGGTTTAGACCTGGTTTAGTCCTGGTTTAGACCTGGTTTAGACCTGGTTTAGACCTGGATTGGACCTGGTTTGGATCTGGTTTAGTCCTGGTTTGGACCTGTTTTAGACCTGGTTTAGTCCTGGTTTAGTCCTGTTTTAGACCTGGTTTAGTACTGGTTTAGACCTGGTTTAGATCTGGTTTAGACCTAGTTTAGACCTGGTTTAGACCTGGTTTAGTCCTGGTTTGGACCTGTTTTAGACCTGGTTTAGTCCTGGTTTAGTCCTGTTTTAGACCTGGTTTAGTCCTGGTTTAGTCCTGTTTTAGACCTGGTTTAGACCTGGTTTAGACCTGGTTTAGACCTGGTTTGGACCTGGTTTAGTCCTGGTTTGGACCTGGTTTAGACCTGGTTTAGACCTGTTTTAGACCTGGTTTAGTCCTGGTTTAGACCTGGTTTAGACCTGGTTTAGACCTGGTTTAGACCTGCATTGGACCTGGTTTGGACCTGGTTTAGTCCTGGTTTAGTCCTGGTTTAGACCTGGTTTAGACCTGGTTTAGACCTGGTTTAGTCCTGGTTTGGACCTGTTTTAGACCTGGTTTAGTCCTGGTTTAGTCCTGGTTTAGACCTGGTTTAGTCCTGGTTTAGACCTGGTTTAGACCTGGTTTAGTCCTGGTTTAGACCTGGTTTAGACCTGGTTTAGACCTGGTTTAGTCCTGGTTTAATCCTGGTTTAGTCCTGGTTTGGATCTGGTTTAGACCTGGTTTAGTCCTGATTTAGTCCTGGTTTGGTCCTGGTTTGGACCTGGTTTAGTCCTGGTTTAGTCCTGGTTTGGACCTGGTTTGGACCTGGTTTAGTCCTGGTTTAGTCCTGGTTTAGTCCTGGTTTAGTCCTGGTTTAGTCCTGGTTTAGACCTGGTTTAGTCCTGGTTTAGTCCTGGTTTAGACCTGGTTTAGTCCTGGTTTAGTCCTGGTTTAGTCCTGGTTTAGACCTGGTTTAGACCTGGTTTAGAACTGGTTTAGTCCTGGTTTAGACCTGGTTTAGACCTGGTTTAGACCTGGATTGGACCTGGTTTGGACCTGGTTTAGTCCTGGTTTGGACCTGTTTTAGACCTGGTTTAGTCCTGGTTTAGTCCTGGTTTAGTCCTGTTTTAGACCTGGTTTAGACCTGGTTTAGACCTGGTTTAGACCTGGTTTGGACCTTGTTTAGTCCTGGTTTGGACCTGTTTTAGACCTGGTTTAGACCTGGTTTAGTCCTGTTTTAGACCTGGTTTAGTCCTGGTTTAGACCTGGTTTAGACCTGGTTTAGACCTGCATTGGACCTGGTTTGGACCTGGTTTAGTCCTGGTTTAGTCCTGGTTTAGACCTGGTTTAGACCTAGTTTAGACCTGGTTTAGACCTGGTTTAGTCCTGGTTTGGACCTGTTTTAGACCTGGTTTAGTCCTGGTTTAGTCCTGTTTTAGACCTGGTTTAGTCCTGGTTTAGTCCTGTTTTAGACCTGGTTTAGTCCTGGTTTAGACCTGGGTTAGACCTGGATTGGACCTGGTTTGGACCTGGTTTAGTCCTGGTTTGGACCTGTTTTAGACCTGGTTTAGTCCTGGTTTAGTCCTGGTTTAGTCCTGTTTTAGACCTGGTTTAGACCTGGTTTAGACCTGGTTTAGACCTGGTTTGGACCTGGTTTAGTCCTGGTTTGGACCTGTTTTAGACCTGGTTTAGACCTGGTTTAGTCCTGTTTTAGACCTGGTTTAGTCCTGGTTTAGACCTGGTTTAGACCTGGTTTAGACCTGCATTGGACCTGGTTTGGACCTGGTTTAGTCCTGGTTTAGTCCTGGTTTAGACCTGGTTTAGACCTAGTTTAGACCTGGTTTAGTCCTGGTTTGGACCTGTTTTAGACCTGGTTTAGTCCTGGTTTAGTCCTGGTTTAGACCTGGTTTAGTCCTGGTTTAGACCTGATTTAGACCTGGTTTAGACCTGGATTGGACCTGGTTTGGATCTGGTTTAGTCCTGGTTTGGACCTGTTTTAGACCTGGTTTAGTCCTGGTTTAGACCTGGTTTAGACCTGGTTTAGACCTAGTTTAGACCTGGTTTAGACCTGGTTTAGTCCTGGTTTGGACCTGTTTTAGACCTGGTTTAGTCCTGGTTTAGTCCTGTTTTAGACCTGGTTTAGTCCTGGTTTAGTCCTGTTTTAGACCTGGTTTAGACCTGGTTTAGACCTGGTTTAGACCTGGTTTAGACCTGGTTTAGACCTGGTTTGGACCTGGTTTAGTCCTGGTTTGGACCTGTTTTAGACCTGGTTTAGACCTGGTTTAGTCCTGTTTTAGACCTGGTTTAGTCCTGGTTTAGACCTGGTTTAGACCTGGTTTAGACCTGCATTGGACCTGGTTTGGACCTGGTTTAGTCCTGGTTTAGTCCTGGTTTAGACCTGGTTTAGACCTGGTTTAGACCTGGTTTAGACCTGGTTTAGTCCTGGTTTGGACCTGTTTTAGACCTGGTTTAGTCCTGGTTTAGTCCTGGTTTAGACCTGGTTTAGTCCTGGTTTAGACCTGGTTTAGACCTGGTTTAGTCCTGGTTTAGACCTGGTTTAGACCTGGTTTAGACCTGGTTTAGTCCTGGTTTAATCCTGGTTTAGTCCTGGTTTAGACCTGGTTTAGTCCTGATTTAGTCCTGGTTTGGTCCTGGTTTGGACCTGGTTTAGTCCTGGTTTAGTCCTGGTTTGGACCTGGTTTGGACCTGGTTTAGTCCTGGTTTAGTCCTGGTTTAGTCCTGGTTTAGACCTGGTTTAGTCCTGGTTTAGTCCTGGTTTAGACCTGGTTTAGTCCTGGTTTAGTCCTGGTTTAGTCCTGGTTTAGACCTGGTTTAGACCTGGTTTAGAACTGGTTTAGTCCTGGTTTAGACCTGGTTTAGACCTGGTTTAGACCTGGATTGGACCTGGTTTGGACCTGGTTTAGTCCTGGTTTGGACCTGTTTTAGACCTGGTTTAGTCCTGGTTTAGTCCTGGTTTAGTCCTGTTTTAGAACTGGTTTAGACCTGGTTTAGACCTGGTTTAGACCTGGTTTGGACCTGGTTTAGTCCTGGTTTGGACCTGTTTTAGACCTGGTTTAGACCTGGTTTAGTCCTGTTTTAGACCTGGTTTAGTCCTGGTTTAGACCTGGTTTAGACCTGGTTTAGACCTAGTTTAGACCTGGTTTAGTCCTGGTTTGGACCTGTTTTAGACCTGGTTTAGTCCTGGTTTAGTCCTGGTTTAGACCTGGTTTAGTCCTGGTTTAGACCTGGTTTAGACCTGGTTTAGTCCTGGTTTAGACCTGGTTTAGACCTGGTTTAGACCTGGATTGGACCTGGTTTGGATCTGGTTTAGTCCTGGTTTGGACCTGTTTTAGACCTGGTTTAGTCCTGGTTTAGTCCTGTTTTAGACCTGGTTTAGTACTGGTTTAGACCTGGTTTAGACCTGGTTTAGACCTAGTTTAGACCTGGTTTAGACCTGGTTTAGTCCTGGTTTGGACCTGTTTTAGACCTGGTTTAGTCCTGGTTTAGTCCTGTTTTAGACCTGGTTTAGTCCTGGTTTAGTCCTGGTTTAGACCTGGTTTAGACCTGGTTTAGACCTGGTTTAGTCCTGGTTTAGACCTGGTTTAGTCCTGGTTTAGTCCTGGTTTAGTCCTGGTTTAGTCCTGGTTTAGACCTGGTTTAGTCCTGGTTTAGACCTGGTTTAGACCTGGTTTAGACCTGGTTTAGTCCTGGTTTAGTCGTGGTTTAGTCGTGGTTTAGACCTGGTTTAGTCCTGGTTTAGACCTGGTTTAGTCCTGGTTTAGACCTGGTTTAGACCTAGTTTAGACCTGGTTTAGACCTGGTTTAGTCCTGGTTTGGACCTGTTTTAGACCTGGTTTAGTCCTGGTTTAGTCCTGTTTTAGACCTGGTTTAGTCCTGGTTTAGTCCTGTTTTAGACCTGGTTTAGTCCTGGTTTAGACCTGGGTTAGACCTGGTTTAGACCTGGATTGGACCTGGTTTGGACCTGGTTTAGTCCTGGTTTGGACCTGTTTTAGACCTGGTTTAGTCCTGGTTTAGTCCTGGTTTAGTCCTGTTTTAGACCTGGTTTAGACCTGGTTTAGACCTGGTTTAGACCTGGTTTGGACCTGGTTTAGTCCTGGTTTGGACCTGTTTTAGACCTGGTTTAGACCTGGTTTAGTCCTGTTTTAGACCTGGTTTAGTCCTGGTTTAGACCTGGTTTAGACCTGGTTTAGACCTGCATTGGACCTGGTTTGGACCTGGTTTAGTCCTGGTTTAGTCCTGGTTTAGACCTGGTTTAGACCTAGTTTAGACCTGGTTTAGTCCTGGTTTGGACCTGTTTTAGACCTGGTTTAGTCCTGGTTTAGTCCTGGTTTAGACCTGGTTTAGTCCTGGTTTAGACCTGGTTTAGACCTGGTTTAGACCTGGATTGGACCTGGTTTGGATCTGGTTTAGTCCTGGTTTGGACCTGTTTTAGACCTGGTTTAGTCCTGGTTTAGACCTGGTTTAGACCTGGTTTAGACCTAGTTTAGACCTGGTTTAGACCTGGTTTAGTCCTGGTTTGGACCTGTTTTAGACCTGGTTTAGTCCTGGTTTAGTCCTGTTTTAGACCTGGTTTAGTCCTGGTTTAGTCCTGTTTTAGACCTGGTTTAGACCTGGTTTAGACCTGGTTTAGACCTGGTTTAGACCTGGTTTAGACCTGGTTTGGACCTGGTTTAGTCCTGGTTTGGACCTGTTTTAGACCTGGTTTAGACCTGGTTTAGTCCTGTTTTAGACCTGGTTTAGTCCTGGTTTAGACCTGGTTTAGACCTGGTTTAGACCTGCATTGGACCTGGTTTGGACCTGGTTTAGTCCTGGTTTAGTCCTGGTTTAGACCTGGTTTAGACCTGGTTTAGACCTGGTTTAGACCTGGTTTAGTCCTGGTTTGGACCTGTTTTAGACCTGGTTTAGTCCTGGTTTAGTCCTGGTTTAGACCTGGTTTAGTCCTGGTTTAGACCTGGTTTAGACCTGGTTTAGTCCTGGTTTAGACCTGGTTTAGACCTGGTTTAGACCTGGTTTAGTCCTGGTTTAATCCTGGTTTAGTCCTGGTTTAGACCTGGTTTAGTCCTGATTTAGTCCTGGTTTGGTCCTGGTTTGGACCTGGTTTAGTCCTGGTTTAGTCCTGGTTTGGACCTGGTTTGGACCTGGTTTAGTCCTGGTTTAGTCCTGGTTTAGTCCTGGTTTAGTCCTGGTTTAGACCTGGTTTAGTCCTGGTTTAGTCCTGGTTTAGACCTGGTTTAGTCCTGGTTTAGTCCTGGTTTAGTCCTGGTTTAGACCTGGTTTAGACCTGGTTTAGAACTGGTTTAGTCCTGGTTTAGACCTGGTTTAGACCTGGTTTAGACCTGGATTGGACCTGGTTTGGACCTGGTTTAGTCCTGGTTTGGACCTGTTTTAGACCTGGTTTAGTCCTGGTTTAGTCCTGGTTTAGTCCTGTTTTAGAACTGGTTTAGACCTGGTTTAGACCTGGTTTAGACCTGGTTTGGACCTGGTTTAGTCCTGGTTTGGACCTGTTTTAGACCTGGTTTAGACCTGGTTTAGTCCTGTTTTAGACCTGGTTTAGTCCTGGTTTAGACCTGGTTTAGACCTGGTTTAGACCTAGTTTAGACCTGGTTTAGTCCTGGTTTGGACCTGTTTTAGACCTGGTTTAGTCCTGGTTTAGTCCTGGTTTAGACCTGGTTTAGTCCTGGTTTAGACCTGGTTTAGACCTGGTTTAGTCCTGGTTTAGACCTGGTTTAGACCTGGTTTAGACCTGGATTGGACCTGGTTTGGATCTGGTTTAGTCCTGGTTTGGACCTGTTTTAGACCTGGTTTAGTCCTGGTTTAGTCCTGTTTTAGACCTGGTTTAGTACTGGTTTAGACCTGGTTTAGACCTGGTTTAGACCTAGTTTAGACCTGGTTTAGACCTGGTTTAGTCCTGGTTTGGACCTGTTTTAGACCTGGTTTAGTCCTGGTTTAGTCCTGTTTTAGACCTGGTTTAGTCCTGGTTTAGTCCTGGTTTAGACCTGGTTTAGACCTGGTTTAGACCTGGTTTAGTCCTGGTTTAGACCTGGTTTAGTCCTGGTTTAGTCCTGGTTTAGTCCTGGTTTAGTCCTGGTTTAGACCTGGTTTAGTCCTGGTTTAGACCTGGTTTAGACCTGGTTTAGACCTGGTTTAGTCCTGGTTTAGTCGTGGTTTAGTCGTGGTTTAGACCTGGTTTAGTCCTGGTTTAGACCTGGTTTAGTCCTGGTTTAGACCTGGTTTAGACCTAGTTTAGACCTGGTTTAGACCTGGTTTAGTCCTGGTTTGGACCTGTTTTAGACCTGGTTTAGTCCTGGTTTAGTCCTGTTTTAGACCTGGTTTAGTCCTGGTTTAGTCCTGTTTTAGACCTGGTTTAGTCCTGGTTTAGACCTGGGTTAGACCTGGTTTAGACCTGGATTGGACCTGGTTTGGACCTGGTTTAGTCCTGGTTTGGACCTGTTTTAGACCTGGTTTAGTCCTGGTTTAGTCCTGGTTTAGTCCTGTTTTAGACCTGGTTTAGACCTGGTTTAGACCTGGTTTAGACCTGGTTTGGACCTGGTTTAGTCCTGGTTTGGACCTGTTTTAGACCTGGTTTAGACCTGGTTTAGTCCTGTTTTAGACCTGGTTTAGTCCTGGTTTAGACCTGGTTTAGACCTGGTTTAGACCTGCATTGGACCTGGTTTGGACCTGGTTTAGTCCTGGTTTAGTCCTGGTTTAGACCTGGTTTAGACCTAGTTTAGACCTGGTTTAGTCCTGGTTTGGACCTGTTTTAGACCTGGTTTAGTCCTGGTTTAGTCCTGGTTTAGACCTGGTTTAGTCCTGGTTTAGACCTGGTTTAGACCTGGTTTAGACCTGGATTGGACCTGGTTTGGATCTGGTTTAGTCCTGGTTTGGACCTGTTTTAGACCTGGTTTAGTCCTGGTTTAGACCTGGTTTAGACCTGGTTTAGACCTAGTTTAGACCTGGTTTAGACCTGGTTTAGTCCTGGTTTGGACCTGTTTTAGACCTGGTTTAGTCCTGGTTTAGTCCTGTTTTAGACCTGGTTTAGTCCTGGTTTAGTCCTGTTTTAGACCTGGTTTAGACCTGGTTTAGACCTGGTTTAGACCTGGTTTAGACCTGGTTTAGACCTGGTTTGGACCTGGTTTAGTCCTGGTTTGGACCTGTTTTAGACCTGGTTTAGACCTGGTTTAGTCCTGTTTTAGACCTGGTTTAGTCCTGGTTTAGACCTGGTTTAGACCTGGTTTAGACCTGCATTGGACCTGGTTTGGACCTGGTTTAGTCCTGGTTTAGTCCTGGTTTAGACCTGGTTTAGACCTGGTTTAGACCTGGTTTAGACCTGGTTTAGTCCTGGTTTGGACCTGTTTTAGACCTGGTTTAGTCCTGGTTTAGTCCTGGTTTAGACCTGGTTTAGTCCTGGTTTAGACCTGGTTTAGACCTGGTTTAGTCCTGGTTTAGACCTGGTTTAGACCTGGTTTAGACCTGGTTTAGTCCTGGTTTAATCCTGGTTTAGTCCTGGTTTAGACCTGGTTTAGTCCTGATTTAGTCCTGGTTTGGTCCTGGTTTGGACCTGGTTTAGTCCTGGTTTAGTCCTGGTTTGGACCTGGTTTGGACCTGGTTTAGTCCTGGTTTAGTCCTGGTTTAGTCCTGGTTTAGTCCTGGTTTAGACCTGGTTTAGTCCTGGTTTAGTCCTGGTTTAGACCTGGTTTAGTCCTGGTTTAGTCCTGGTTTAGTCCTGGTTTAGACCTGGTTTAGACCTGGTTTAGAACTGGTTTAGTCCTGGTTTAGACCTGGTTTAGACCTGGTTTAGACCTGGATTGGACCTGGTTTGGACCTGGTTTAGTCCTGGTTTGGACCTGTTTTAGACCTGGTTTAGTCCTGGTTTAGTCCTGGTTTAGTCCTGTTTTAGAACTGGTTTAGACCTGGTTTAGACCTGGTTTAGACCTGGTTTGGACCTGGTTTAGTCCTGGTTTGGACCTGTTTTAGACCTGGTTTAGACCTGGTTTAGTCCTGTTTTAGACCTGGTTTAGTCCTGGTTTAGACCTGGTTTAGACCTGGTTTAGACCTAGTTTAGACCTGGTTTAGTCCTGGTTTGGACCTGTTTTAGACCTGGTTTAGTCCTGGTTTAGTCCTGGTTTAGACCTGGTTTAGTCCTGGTTTAGACCTGGTTTAGACCTGGTTTAGTCCTGGTTTAGACCTGGTTTAGACCTGGTTTAGACCTGGATTGGACCTGGTTTAGACCTGGTTTAGTCCTGGTTTAGACCTGGTTTAGACCTGGTTTAGACCTGGATTGGACCTGGTTTGGATCTGGTTTAGACCTGGTTTAGACCTGGTTTAGACCTAGTTTAGACCTGGTTTAGACCTGGTTTAGTCCTGGTTTGGACCTGTTTTAGACCTGGTTTAGTCCTGGTTTAGTCCTGTTTTAGACCTGGTTTAGTCCTGGTTTAGTCCTGTTTTAGACCTGGTTTAGTCCTGGTTTAGACCTGGGTTAGACCTGGTTTAGACCTGGTTTAGTCCTCTTTTAGACCTGGTTTAGTCCTGGTTTAGACCTGGTTTAGACCTGATTTAGTCCTGGTTTGGTCCTGGTTTGGACCTGGTTTAGTCCTGGTTTAGTCCTGGTTTGGACCTGGTTTGGACCTGGTTTAGTCCTGGTTTAGTCCTGGTTTAGTCCTGGTTTAGTCCTGGTTTAGACCTGGTTTAGTCCTGGTTTAGTCCTGGTTTAGTCCTGGTTTAGACCTGGTTTAGACCTGGTTTAGAACTGGTTTAGTCCTGGTTTAGACCTGGTTTAGACCTGGTTTAGACCTGGATTGGACCTGGTTTGGACCTGGTTTAGTCCTGGTTTAGTCCTGGTTTAGTCCTGTTTTAGACCTGGTTTAGACCTGGTTTAGACCTGGTTTAGACCTGGTTTGGACCTGGTTTAGTCCTGGTTTGGACCTGTTTTAGACCTGGTTTAGACCTGGTTTAGTCCTGTTTTAGACCTGGTTTAGTCCTGGTTTAGACCTGGTTTAGACCTGGTTTAGACCTGCATTGGACCTGGTTTGGACCTGGTTTAGTCCTGGTTTAGTCCTGGTTTAGACCTGGTTTAGACCTAGTTTAGACCTGGTTTAGTCCTGGTTTGGACCTGTTTTAGACCTGGTTTAGTCCTGGTTTAGTCCTGGTTTAGACCTGGTTTAGTCCTGGTTTAGACCTGGTTTAGACCTGGTTTAGTCCTGGTTTAGACCTGGTTTAGACCTGGTTTAGACCTGGATTGGACCTGGTTTGGATCTGGTTTAGTCCTGGTTTGGACCTGTTTTAGACCTGGTTTAGTCCTGGTTTAGTCCTGTTTTAGACCTGGTTTAGTACTGGTTTAGACCTGGTTTAGACCTGGTTTAGACCTAGTTTAGACCTGGTTTAGACCTGGTTTAGTCCTGGTTTGGACCTGTTTTAGACCTGGTTTAGTCCTGGTTTAGTCCTGTTTTAGACCTGGTTTAGTCCTGGTTTAGTCCTGTTTTAGACCTGGTTTAGTCCTGGTTTAGACCTGGGTTAGACCTGGTTTAGACCTGGTTTAGTCCTCTTTTAGACCTGGTTTAGTCCTGGTTTAGACCTGGTTTAGACCTGATTTAGTCCTGGTTTGGTCCTGGTTTGGACCTGGTTTAGTCCTGGTTTAGTCCTGGTTTGGACCTGGTTTGGACCTGGTTTAGTCCTGGTTTAGTCCTGGTTTAGTCCTGGTTTAGTCCTGGTTTAGACCTGGTTTAGTCCTGGTTTAGTCCTGGTTTAGTCCTGGTTTAGACCTGGTTTAGACCTGGTTTAGAACTGGTTTAGTCCTGGTTTAGACCTGGTTTAGACCTGGTTTAGACCTGGATTGGACCTGGTTTGGACCTGGTTTAGTCCTGGTTTGGACCTGTTTTAGACCTGGTTTAGTCCTGGTTTAGTCCTGGTTTAGTCCTGTTTTAGACCTGGTTTAGACCTGGTTTAGACCTGGTTTAGACCTGGTTTGGACCTGGTTTAGTCCTGGTTTGGACCTGTTTTAGACCTGGTTTAGACCTGGTTTAGTCCTGTTTTAGACCTGGTTTAGTCCTGGTTTAGACCTGGTTTAGACCTGGTTTAGACCTGCATTGGACCTGGTTTGGACCTGGTTTAGTCCTGGTTTAGTCCTGGTTTAGACCTGGTTTAGACCTAGTTTAGACCTGGTTTAGTCCTGGTTTGGACCTGTTTTAGACCTGGTTTAGTCCTGGTTTAGTCCTGGTTTAGACCTGGTTTAGTCCTGGTTTAGACCTGGTTTAGACCTGGTTTAGTCCTGGTTTAGACCTGGTTTAGACCTGGTTTAGACCTGGATTGGACCTGGTTTGGATCTGTTTTAGACCTGGTTTAGTCCTGGTTTAGTCCTGTTTTAGACCTGGTTTAGTACTGGTTTAGACCTGGTTTAGACCTGGTTTAGTCCTGGTTTAGTCCTGTTTTAGACCTGGTTTAGACCTGGTTTAGACCTGGTTTAGACCTGGATTGGACCTGGTTTGGATCTGTTTTAGACCTGGTTTAGTCCTGGTTTAGTCCTGTTTTAGACCTGGTTTAGTACTGGTTTAGACCTGGTTTAGACCTGGTTTAGTCCTGGTTTAGTCCTGTTTTAGACCTGGTTTAGACCTGGTTTAGACCTGGTTTAGACCTGGTGTTCAACAAAACAAAAGTCACAGAAGCAGAAACATCTCAGGGTTTGACACTCGTCACAGTCGCTCTACAGTCGCTCTCTACAGTCGCTCTCTACGGTCGCTCTCTACAGTCGCTCTCTACAGTCGCTCTTCAGTCGCTCTCTACGGTCGCTCTTCAGTCGCTCTCTACGGTCGCTCTCTACAGTCGCTCTACAGTCGCTCTCTACGGTCGCTCTCTACAGTCGCTCTACAGTCGCTCTCTACAGTCGCTCTCTACAGTCGCTCTTCAGTCGCTCTACAGTCGCTCTCTACAGTCGCTCTCTACAGTCGCTCTTCAGTCGCTCTCTACGGTCGCTCTCTACAGTCGCTCTACAGTCGCTCTTCAGTCGCTCTCTACGGTCGCTCTTCAGTCGCTCTCTACGGTCGCTCTCTACAGTCGCTCTTCAGTCGCTCTCTACAGTCACTCCTCAGTCGCTCTCTACAGTCGCTCTCTACAGTCGCTCCTCAGTCGCTCTCTACGGTCGCTCTCTACAGTCGCTCTTCAGTCGCTCTCTACAGTCGCTCCTCAGTCGCTCTCTACAGTCGCTCTCTACAGTCGCTCCTCAGTCGCTCTCTACAGTCGCTCTCTACAGTCGCTCCTCAGTCGCTCTCTACGGTCGCTCTCTACAGTCGCTCTTCAGTCGCTCTCTACAGTCGCTCCTCAGTCGCTCTCTACAGTCGCTCTCTACGGTCGCTCTCTACAGTCGCTCTCTACGGTCGCTCTCTACAGTCGCTCTACAGTCGCTCTTCAGTCGCTCTCTACGGTCGCTCTTCAGTCGCTCTCTACGGTCGCTCTCTACAGTCGCTCTTCAGTCGCTCTCTACAGTCACTCCTCAGTCGCTCTCTACAGTCGCTCTCTACAGTCGCTCCTCAGTCGCTCTCTACGGTCGCTCTCTACAGTCGCTCTTCAGTCGCTCTCTACAGTCGCTCCTCAGTCGCTCTCTACAGTCGCTCTCTACAGTCGCTCCTCAGTCGCTCTCTACAGTCGCTCTCTACAGTCGCTCCTCAGTCGCTCTCTACGGTCGCTCTCTACAGTCGCTCTTCAGTCGCTCTCTACAGTCGCTCCTCAGTCGCTCTCTACAGTCGCTCTCTACGGTCGCTCTCTACAGTCGCTCTCTACGGTCGCTCTCTACAGTCGCTCTACAGTCGCTCTCTACAGTCGCTCTCTACAGTCGCTCCTCAGTCGCTCTCTACAGTCGCTCTCTACAGTCGCTCCTCAGTCGCTCTCTACGGTCGCTCTCTACAGTCGCTCTTCAGTCGCTCTCTACAGTCGCTCCTCAGTCGCTCTCTACAGTCGCTCTCTACAGTCGCTCCTCAGTCGCTCTCTACAGTCGCTCTTCAGTCGCTCTCTACAGTCGCTCTACAGTCGCTCTCTACAGTCGCTCTCTTCAGTCGCTCTTCAGTCGCTCTCTACAGTCGCTCTCTACAGTCGCTCCTCAGTCGCTCTCTACAGTCGCTCTTCAGTCGCTCTCTTCAGTCGCTCTCTACAGTCGCTCTACAGTCGCTCTCTACAGTCGCTCCTCAGTCGCTCTCTACAGTCGCTCTCTTCAGTCGCTCTTCAGTCGCTCCTCAGTCGCTCTCTACAGTCGCTCTCTACAGTCGCTCTCTACAGTCGCTCTCTACAGTCGCTCTTCAGTCGCTCTCTACAGTCGCTCTCTACAGTCGCTCTCTACAGTCGCTCCTCAGTCGCTCTCTACAGTCGCTCTTCAGTCGCTCTCTACAGTCGCTCTACAGTCGCTCTCTACAGTCGCTCTCTTCAGTCGCTCTTCAGTCGCTCTCTACAGTCGCTCTCTACAGTCGCTCCTCAGTCGCTCTCTACAGTCGCTCTTCAGTCGCTCTCTTCAGTCGCTCTCTACAGTCGCTCTACAGTCGCTCTCTACAGTCGCTCCTCAGTCGCTCTCTACAGTCGCTCTCTTCAGTCGCTCTTCAGTCGCTCCTCAGTCGCTCTCTACAGTCGCTCTCTACAGTCGCTCTCTACAGTCGCTCTCTACAGTCGCTCTTCAGTCGCTCTCTACAGTCGCTCTCTACAGTCGCTCTCTACAGTCGCTCTCTACAGTCGCTCCTCAGTCGCTCTCTACAGTCGCTCTTCAGTCGCTCTCTTCAGTCGCTCTCTACAGTCGCTCTACAGTCGCTCTCTACAGTCGCTCCTCAGTCGCTCTCTACAGTCGCTCTCTTCAGTCGCTCTTCAGTCGCTCCTCAGTCGCTCTCTACAGTCGCTCTCTACAGTCGCTCTCTACAGTCGCTCTCTACAGTCGCTCTTCAGTCGCTCTCTACAGTCGCTCTCTACAGTCGCTCTCTACAGTCGCTCTCTACAGTCGCTCTCTACAGTCGCTCTCTTCAGTCGCTCTCTAGAGTCGCTCTCTACAATCGCCTTACCCTGTCCTTGTCTCGTCCCTCACCTTGTCTTCGTCTCGTCCCTCACTTTGTCCTCGTCTCGTCCCTCACCTTGTCTTCGTCTCGTCCCTCACCTTGTCCTTGTTGGCGCTGATCTGTCCCAAGATTGTCTCCGGTCGGACGTAGGTGTCACCCCGAGCCGAGAGCCACAGGTCCAGCGCCGTCCAGGCCCCGGTCAGCGAGGCTCCGGTCAGCGAGGCTCCGGTCAGCGAGGCCCCGGTCAGCGAGGCCCCGGTCAGCGAGGCCCCGGTCAGCAAGGCTCCGGTCAGCGAGGCTCCGGTCAGCGAGGCCCCGGTCAGCGAGGCCCCGGTCAGCGAGGCTCCGGTCAGCGAGGCTCCGGTCAGCGAGGCCCCGGTCAGCAAGGCTCCGGTCAGCGAGGCTCCGGTCAGCGAGGCCCCGGTCAGCGAGGCCCCGGTCAGCGAGGCCCCGGTCAGCGAGGCCTCGGTCAGTGAGAAGACGAGCACGCGGTCAGGAGGAAGCTGCAGGACGTCGCTCACAGCTTCAGACAGACGAGAGAAGAGACTGTGCTCCAGGTCCGGGCTGAAGAGCTGCTCCCGCGTCAGGTCTGGGACAGGGCGAGGCAGACGTCATGAGAGTTAAAGACATTAGATAGAGGAAAGTCACTGAGTTGAAGTGTCATTTATCTCCAACTGCCGTTAGCAAAAGAGCTAAAGCTAAGCTAGCACAGGCACAACAACCAAAAACTACTTTATATTTGACCGTTTTAAGTTTGTTGCTGCTCATGTTTCTGCCTCTGAGACGCGAAGGTAAACGATACATACAGGACGCCAGCAGAGGGCGCTAGCACGTGTTATACATGACGCCAGCAGAGGGCGCTAGCACGTGTTATACATGACGCCAGCAGAGGGCGCTAGCACGTGTTATACATGACGCCAGCAGAGGGCGCTAGCACGTGTTATACATGACGCCAGCAGAGGGCGCTAGCACGTGTTATACATGACGCCAGCAGAGGGCGCTAGCACGTGTTATACATGACGCCAGCAGAGGGCGCTAGCACGTGTTATACATGACGCCAGCAGAGGGCACTAGCACGTCACGTGTTATACATGACGCCAGCAGAGGGCGCTAGCACGTCACGTGTTATACATGACGCCAGCAGAGGGCGCTAGCACGTGTTATACATGACGCCAGCAGAGGGCGCTAGCACGTGTTATACATGACGCCAGCAGAGGGCGCTAGCACGTGTTATACATGACGCCAGCAGAGGGCACTAGCACGTCACGTGTTATACATGACGCCAGCAGAGGGCGCTAGCACGTCACGTGTTATACATGACGCCAGCAGAGGGCGCTAGCGCGTGTTTTAAAGAGGTCAGCGACCTGGGCGTGGCAGCTTTAATAACATGGTTTAGTGTAAAAGCAGATTGTTTCTCACTGTGAATCCTGACGGCCGCAGCGTTCTTCAGCGCCTCCGGGGGGAGCTCTCTCACCTCCACTCGCACACTGCAGCTCACGTCAGGCCAGGTGTGGTCGGCCACGCCCACCTGCAGCAGGTATGAGCCAGGGGGCGTGGCCTCCAGGATGGACAGGTGACCAGAGCTGCGGTTCAGACTGAAGAGGCTAAACAGAGAGTGAAACAGGGTCTGAAACAGGGTCTGAAACAGGGTCTGAAACAGGGTCTGAAACAGAGTCTGAAACAGGGTCTGAAACAGTACCTGGGCGTGGGCCCCTGGAAGCTGTAGTGTTTCTGGCCCCAGTCGTCAGGATCCGGGGCCAGGACTTTGCCCAGGACCGTTTCAGGGAGAAGACCTGAGGACACAGAGAGGTTTGAGTCCATATGGAGTTCTGTAGCCACAGCTGCCCTGGGGCTACAGGTGCCCTGGGGCCACAGCTGCCCTGGGGCCACAGCTGCCCTGGGGCCACAGCTGCCCTGGGGCCACAGCTGCCTTGACTACGCCTCTCGCCCGCCCTCTTACGCTGCTGTTGCTGGTTCTGAAACTGCTGTTGCGTGTTCCGCTCGTGTACCCCTCGTTCCTCGTGCGTGTTCCGCTCGTGTACCCCTCGTTCCTCGTGCGTGTTCCGCTCGTGTACCCCTCGTTCCTCGTGCGTGTTCCGCTCGTGTACCCCTCGAACCACTGTCAAGCAGCTGGAGGCGAGAGCCCTGGATGGACGAATCCTATCGACAATCGCCCATCAGACAGAACAATACGGGTGACATCATCATCAGAAGAATTTAACGCTCCGTGTTTTCAGTTCTCCCCAGTTCCTCGTTTTGGGGTACTCTTGTGTGTTGGGGTTCCTCTGTGTGTTGGGGTACTCCTGTGTGTTGGGGTTCCTCTGTGTGTTGGGGTACTCCTGTGTGTTGGGGTACTCCTGTGTGTTGGGGTTCTTCTGTGTGTTGGGGTACTCCTGTGTGTTGGGGTACTCCTGTGTGTTGGGGTTCTTCTGTGTGTTGGGGTACTCCTGTCTATCGAAGAAATCATTAAGTGGAGTCATTTTTGCAAAGCCTCTTGTTTTGAAGAGACTGAGAATACTCTGAGTCTACGGCAGGTCATGTCGCTGGAGTTCACCTGTAATGAGTCGACACGATTACCCGAAGCTTATCATGACCTAAGGGATGTTTTTTTTGAGGAGAAGTCTTACCTCTTCATAGAGACGGTGATCGTCTCTTCTGACAGGGGCCACACTTCCCAGAGGGATGCGCACACATCCGTCTTTTCATGTCAGCCAGGTGAAACCCGTAAAGGAGAGCCCATTGGTGCCATCCTCTAAGGCCCCTCCCCCACTAAGGCCCCTGTCATGTCACTGTTATGGTCACTGTCATGTCACTGTCATGTCACTGTCATGGTCACTGTCATGGTCACTGTCATGTTCAATGTCATGTCACTGTCACTGTCATGGTCACTGTCATGGTCGCTGTCATGTCACTGTCATGGTCACTGTCATGTCACTGTCATGTCACTGTCATGGTCACTGTCGTGGTCACTGTCATGGTCACTGTCATGTCACTGTCATGGTCACTGTCATGGTCGCTGTCATGGTCACTGTCATGGTCACTGTCATGTCACTGTCATGGTCGCTGTCATGTCACTGTCATGGTCACTGTCATGTCACTGTCATGTCACTGTCATGGTCACTGTCGTGGTCGCTGTCATGGTCACTGTCATGGTCACTGTCATGTCACTATCATGGTCACTATCATGGTCACTGTCATGGTCACTGTCATGGTCACTGTCATGGTCGCTGTCATGGTCACTGTCATGTCACTGTCATGGTCACTGTCATGTCACTGTCATGTCACTGTCATGGTCACTGTCATGGTCACTGTCATGGTCACTGTCATGTCACTGTCATGGTCGCTGTCATGGTCACTGTCATGGTCGCTGTCATGGTCACTGTCATGTCACTGTCATGTCACTGCCATGGTCACTGTCATGTCACTGTCATGGTCGCTGTCATGGTCACTGTCATGGTCGCTGTCATGGTCGCTGTCATGGTCACTGTCATGTCACTGTCATGGTCAGTGTCATGTCACTGTCATGTCACTGTCATGGTCACTGTCATGTCACTGTCATGGTCGCTGTCATGGTCACTGTCATGTCACTGTCATGGTCACTGTCATGGTCACTGTCATGTCACTGTCATGGTCACTGTCATGGTCACTGTCATGGTCACTGTCATGGTCACTGCCATGTCACTGTCATGGTCACTATCATGGTCACTGTCATGTCACTGTCATGTCACTGTCATGGTCACTGCCATGTCACTGTCATGGTCACTATCATGGTCACTGTCATGTCACTGTCATGTCACTGTCATGGTCACTGTCATGTCACTGTCATGGTCACTGTCATGGTCACTGTCATGTCACTGTCATGGTCACTGTCATGGTCACTGTCATGGTCGCTGTCATGGTCGCTGTCATGTCACTGTCATGTCACTGTCATGTCACTGTCATGGTCACTGTCATGGTCACTGTCATGGTCGCTGTCATGGTCACTGTCATGGTCGCTGTCATGGTCGCTGTCATGGTCACTGTCATGGTCACTGTCATGGTCACTGTCATGTCACTGTCATGGTCAGTGTCATGTCACTGTCATGTCACTGTCATGGTCACTGTCATGTCACTGTCATGGTCACTGTCATGGTCACTGTCATGTCACTGTCATGGTCGCTGTCAAGGTCACTGTCTGTCACTGTCATGGTCAGTGTCATGTCACTGTCATGTCACTGTCATGGTCACTGTCATGTCACTGTCATGGTCACTGTCATGGTCACTGTCATGGTCACTGTCATGTCACTGTCATGGTCGCTGTCAAGGTCACTGTCATGTCACTGTCATGGTCACTGTCATGTCACTGTCATGGTCACTGTCATGGTCACTGTCGTGGTCGCTGTCATGGTCACTGTCATGGTCACTGTCATGTCACTATCATGGTCACTATCATGGTCACTGTCATGTCACTGTCATGGTCACTGTCATGGTCGCTGTCATGGTCGCTGTCATGTCACTGTCATGGTCACTGTCATGGTCACTGTCATGTCACTGTCATGGTCGCTGTCATGGTCACTGTCATGTCACTGTCATGTCACTGTCATGTCACTGTCATGGTCACTGTCATGTCACTGTCATGGTCACTGTCATGTCACTGTCATGTCACTGTCATGGTCACTGTCATGGTCACTGTCATGTCACTGTCATGGTCACTGTCATGGTCACTGTCATGGTCACTGCCATGTCACTGTCATGTCACTGTCATGTCACTGTCATGGTCACTGTCATGTCACTGTCATGGTCACTGTCATGGTCACTGTCATGTCACTGTCATGGTCACTGTCATGGTCACTGTCATGGTCGCTGTCATGGTCACTGTCATGGTCACTGTCATGGTCACTGTCATGTCACTGTCATGTCACTGTCACGTCACTGTCATGTCACTGTCAGGTCACTGTCATGTCACCGTCACGGTCACTGTCATGTCACTGTCATGTCACTGTCATTGTCACTGTCATGGTCACTGTCATGTCACTGTCACAGTCACTGTCATGTCACTGTGATGTCACTGTCATTGTCACTGTCATGGTCACTGTCATGTCACTGTCATGGTTGCTGTCATGGTCACTGTCATGGTCGCGTCATGGTCACTGTCATGTCACTGTCATGGTCGCTGTCATGTCACTGTCATGTCACTGTCATGTGACTGTCATGGTCAGTGTCATGTCACTGTCATGGTTGCTGTCATGGTCACTGTCATGGTCACTGTCATGTCACTGTCATGGTTGCTGTCATGGTCACTGTCATGGTCACTGTCATGTCACTGCCACGGTCACTGTCATGTCACTGTCATGTCACTGTCATTGTCACTGTCATGGTCACTGTCATGTCACTGTCATGGTTGCTGTCATGGTCACTGTCATGGTCGCTGTCATGGTCACTGTCATGTCACTGTCACGGTCACTGTCATGTCACTGTCACGGTCACTGTCATGTCACTGTCATGTCACTGTCATTGTCACTGTCATGGTCACTGTCATGTCACTGTCATGGTTGCTGTCATGGTCACTGTCATGGTCGCTGTCATGGTCACTGTCATGTCACTGTCATGGTCGTTGTCATGTCACTGTCATGGTTGCTGTCATGGTCAGTGTCATGTCACTGTCATGTGACTGTCATGGTCAGTGTCATGTCACTGCCACGGTCACTGTCATGTCACTGTCATGTCACTGTCATTGTCACTGTCATGGTCACTGTCATGTCACTGTCATGGTTGCTGTCATGGTCACTGTCATGGTCGCTGTCATGGTCGCTGTCATGGTCGCTGTCATGGTCACTGTCATGGTCACTGTCATGTCACTGTCATGGTCAGTGTCATGTCACTGTCATGTCACTGTCATGGTCACTGTCATGTCACTGTCATGGTCACTGTCACGTCACTGTCATGTCACTGTCATGGTCACTGTCATGTCACCGTCACGGTCACTGTCATGTCACTGTCATGGTCACTGTCATGGTCACTGTCATGGTCACTGTCATGTCACTGTCATGGTCGCTGTCATGGTCACTGTCATGGTCGCTGTCATGGTCACTGTCATGTCACTGTCATGTCACTGTCATGTCACTGCCATGGTCACTGTCATGTCACTGTCATGGTCGCTGTCATGGTCACTGTCATGGTCGCTGTCATGGTCACTGTCATGGTCACTGTCATGTCACTGTCATGGTCAGTGTCATGTCACTGTCATGTCACTGTCATGGTCACTGTCATGTCACTGTCATGGTCGCTGTCATGGTCACTGTCATGTCACTGTCATGGTCACTGTCATGTCACTGTCATGTCACTGTCATGGTCACTGTCATGGTCACTGTCATGTCACTGTCATGGTCACTGTCATGGTCACTGTCATGGTCACTGCCATGTCACTGTCATGGTCACTATCATGGTCACTGTCATGTCACTGTCATGTCACTGTCATGGTCACTGTCATGGTCACTGTCATGGTCACTGCCATGTCACTGTCATGGTCACTATCATGGTCACTGCCATGTCACTGTCATGGTCACTGTCATGGTCACTATCATGGTCACTGTCATGTCACTGTCATGTCACTGTCATGGTCACTGTCATGTCACTGTCATGGTCACTGTCATGTCACTGTCATGGTCACTGTCATGTCACTGTCATGGTCACTGTCATGTCACTGTCATGTCACTGTCATGGTCACTGTCATGGTCACTGTCATGTCACTGTCATGGTCACTGTCATGGTCACTGTCATGGTCACTGCCATGTCACTGTCATGGTAACTATCATGGTCACTGTCATGTCACTGTCATGTCACTGTCATGGTCACTGTCATGTCACTGTCATGGTCACTGTCATGGTCACTGTCATGTCACTGTCATGGTCACTGTCATGGTCACTGTCATGGTCGCTGTCATGGTCACTGTCATGGTCACTGTCATGGTCACTGTCATGTCACTGTCATGTCACTGTCACGTCACTGTCATGTCACTGTCATGGTCACTGTCATGTCACCGTCACGGTCACTGTCATGTCACTGTCATGTCACTGTCATTGTCACTGTCATGGTCACTGTCATGTCACTGTCACAGTCACTGTCATGTCACTGTGATGTCACTGTCATTGTCACTGTCATGGTCACTGTCATGTCACTGTCATGGTTGCTGTCATGGTCACTGTCATGGTCGCGTCATGGTCACTGTCATGTCACTGTCATGGTCGCTGTCATGTCACTGTCATGTCACTGTCATGTGACTGTCATGGTCAGTGTCATGTCACTGTCATGGTTGCTGTCATGGTCACTGTCATGGTCACTGTCATGTCACTGTCATGGTTGCTGTCATGGTCACTGTCATGGTCACTGTCATGTCACTGCCACGGTCACTGTCATGTCACTGTCATGTCACTGTCATTGTCACTGTCATGGTCACTGTCATGTCACTGTCATGGTTGCTGTCATGGTCACTGTCATGGTCGCTGTCATGGTCACTGTCATGTCACTGTCACGGTCACTGTCATGTCACTGTCACGGTCACTGTCATGTCACTGTCATGTCACTGTCATTGTCACTGTCATGGTCACTGTCATGTCACTGTCATGGTTGCTGTCATGGTCACTGTCATGGTCGCTGTCATGGTCACTGTCATGTCACTGTCATGGTCGTTGTCATGTCACTGTCATGGTTGCTGTCATGGTCACTGTCATGTCACTGTCATGTGACTGTCATGGTCAGTGTCATGTCACTGCCACGGTCACTGTCATGTCACTGTCATGTCACTGTCATTGTCACTGTCATGGTCACTGTCATGTCACTGTCATGGTTGCTGTCATGGTCACTGTCATGGTCGCTGTCATGGTCACTGTCATGTCACTGTCACGGTCACTGTCATGGTCGCTGTCATGGTCACTGTCATGTCACTGTCATGGTCAGTGTCATGTCACTGTCATGTCACTGTCATGTCACTGTCATGGTCACAGTCATGTCACTGTCATGTTACTGTCATGGTCACAGTCATGTCACTGTCCTGGTCGCTGTCATGGTCACTGTCATGGTCGCTGTCCTGGTCGCTGTCATGGTCACTGTCATGGTCACTGTCATGGTCACTGTCATGTCACTGTCATGGTCAGTGTCATGTCACTGTCATGTCACTGTCATGTCACTGTCATGGTCACAGTCATGTCACTGTCATGGTCGCTGTCATGGTCACAGTCATGTCACTGTCATGTCACTGTCATGGTCACTGTCATGTCACTGTCATGTCACTGTCATGTTACTGTCATGGTCACAGTCATGTCACTGTCCTGGTCGCTGTCATGGTCACTGTCATGGTCGCTGTCCTGGTCGCTGTCATGGTCACTGTCATGGTCACTGTCATGGTCACTGTCATGTCACTGTCATGGTCAGTGTCATGTCACTGTCATGTCACTGTCATGTCACTGTCATGGTCACTGTCATGTCACTGTCATGGTCGCTGTCATGGTCACTGTCATGTCACTGTCATGGTCACTGTCATGTCACTGTCATGTCACTGTCATGTCACTGTCATGGTCACTGTCATGGTCGCTGTCATGTCACTGTCATGGTCACTGTCATGGTCACTGTCATGTCACTGTCATGTCACTGTCACGTCACTGTCATGTCACTGTCATGGTCACTGTCATGTCACCGTCACGGTCACTGTCATGTCACTGTCATGTCACTGTCATTGTCACTGTCATGGTCACTGTCATGTCACTGTCACGGTCACTGTCATGTCACTGTCATGTCACTGTCATTGTCACTGTCATGGTCACTGTCATGGTCACTGTCATGGTCACTGTCATGGTCACTGCCATGTCACTGTCATGGTCACTGTCATGTCACTGTCATGGTCACTGTCATGGTCACTGTCATGGTCACTGTCATGGTCGCTGTCATGGTCGCTGTCATGGTCACTGTCATGTCACTGTCATGGTCACTGTCATGTCACTGTCATGGTCGCTGTCACCTCACTGTCATGTCACTGTCATGGTCACTGTCATGTCACCGTCACGGTCACTGTCATGTCACTGTCATGTCACTGTCATTGTCACTGTCATGGTCACTGTCATGTCACTGTCACGGTCACTGTCATGTCACTGTCATGTCACTGTCATTGTCACTGTCATGGTCACTGTCATGTCACTGTCATAATTGCTGTCATGGTCACTGTCATGGTCGCTGTCATGGTCACTGTCATGTCACTGTCATGGTCGCTGTCATGTCACTGTCATGTCACTGTCATGTGACTGTCATGGTCAGTGTCATGTCACTGTCATGGTTGCTGTCATGGTCACTGTCATGGTCACTGTCATGTCACTGCCACGGTCACTGTCATGTCACTGTCATGTCACTGTCATTGTCACTGTCATGGTCACTGTCATGTCACTGTCATGGTTGCTGTCATGGTCACTGTCATGGTCGCTGTCATGGTCACTGTCATGTCACTGTCACGGTCACTGTCATGTCACTGTCACGGTCACTGTCATGTCACTGTCATTGTCACTGTCATGGTCACTGTCATGTCACTGTCATGGTTGCTGTCATGGTCACTGTCATGGTCGCTGTCATGGTCACTGTCATGTCACTGTCATGGTCGTTGTCATGTCACTGTCATGGTTGCTGTCATGGTCACTGTCATGTCACTGTCATGTGACTGTCATGGTCAGTGTCATGTCACTGTCATGGCCACTGTCATGGTCACTGTCATGTCACTGTCATGTCACTGTCATGGTCAGTGTCATGTCACTGTCATGGCCACTGTCATGGTCGCTGTCATGGTCACTGTCATGTCACTGTCATGTCACTGTCATGGTCACTGTCATGTCACTGTCATGGTCACAGTCATGTCACTGTCATGGTCGCTGTCATGGTCACTGTCATGGTCACTGTCATGTCACTGTCATGGTCACTGTCCTGGTCGCTGTCATGGTCACTGTCATGGTCGCTGTTATGGTCACTGACATGTCACTGTCATGGTCACTGTCATGTCACTGTCATGGTCGCTGTCATGGTCACTGTCATGGTCGCTGTCATGTCACTGTCATGTCACTGTCATGTCACTCTCATGGTCACTGTCATATCACTGCAATGGTCGCTGTCATGGTCACTGTCATGGTCGCTGTCATGGTCGCAGTCATGGTCGCTGTCATGTCCCTGTCATGGTCACTGTCATGGTCACTGTCATGTCACTGTCATGGTCACTGTCATGGTCACTGTCATGGTCGCTGTCATGTCACTGTCATGTCACTGTCATGTCACTGTCATGGTCACTGTCATGGTCACTGTCATGGTCACTGTCATGGTCGCTGTCATGGTCGCTGTCATGGTCACTGTCATGGTCACTGTCATGGTCACTGTCATGTCACTGTCATGGTCAGTGTCATGTCACTGTCATGTCACTGTCATGGTCACTGTCATGTCACTGTCATGTCACTGTCATTGTCACTGTCATGGTCACTGTCATGTCACTGTCACGGTCACTGTCATGTCACTGTCATGTCACTGTCATTGTCACTGTCATGTCACTGTCATAATTGCTGTCATGGTCACTGTCATGGTCGCTGTCATGGTCACTGTCATGTCACTGTCATGGTCGCTGTCATGTCACTGTCATGTCACTGTCATGTGACTGTCATGGTCAGTGTCATGTCACTGTCATGGTTGCTGTCATGGTCACTGTCATGGTCACTGTCATGTCACTGCCACGGTCACTGTCATGTCACTGTCATGTCACTGTCATTGTCACTGTCATGGTCACTGTCATGTCACTGTCATGGTTGCTGTCATGGTCACTGTCATGGTCGCTGTCATGGTCACTGTCATGTCACTGTCACGGTCACTGTCATGTCACTGTCACGGTCACTGTCATGTCACTGTCATTGTCACTGTCATGGTCACTGTCATGGTCACTGTCATGTCACTGTCATGGTCACTGTCATGGTCACTGTCATGGTCACTGTCATGGTCACTGTCATGTCACTGCCACGGTCACTGTCATGTCACTGTCATGTCACTGTCATTGTCACTGTCATGGTCACTGTCATGTCACTGTCATGTCACTGTCATGGTCACTGTCATGGTCACTGTCATGGTCGCTGTCATGGTCACTGTCATGTCACTGTCACGGTCACTGTCATGTCACTGTCATGTCACTGTCACGGTCACTGTCATGGTCACTGTCATGTCACTGTCACGGTCACTGTCATGGTCGCTGTCATGTCACTGTCATGGTTGCTGTCATGGTCACTGTCATGGTCGCTGTCATGGTCGCTGTCATGGTCACTGTCATGTCACTGTCATGGTTGCTGTCATGGTCACTGTCATGGTTGTTGTCATGGTCACTGTCATGTCACTGTCATGGTCGTTGTCATGTCACTGTCATGGTTGCTGTCATGGTCACTGTCATGGTCGCTGTCATGGTCACTGTCATGTCACTGTCATGGTCAGTGTCATGTCACTGTCATGTCACTGTCATGGTCACAGTCATGTCACTGTCATGGTCGCTGTCATGGTCACTGTCATGGTCACTGTCATGGTCACTGACATGTCACTGTCATGGTCACTGTCATGTCACTGTCATGGTCGCTGTCATGGTCACTGTCATGGTCGCTGTCATGTCACTGTCATGTCACTGTCATGTCACTCTCATGGTCACTGTCATATCACTGTCATGGTCGCTGTCATGGTCGCTGTCATGGTCGCTGTCATGGTCGCTGTCATGTCACTGTCATGGTCACTGTCATGTATCTGTCATGGTCATTGTCATGGTGACTGTCATGTCACTGTCATGGTCACTGTCATGTCACTGTCATGGTCGCTGTCATGGTCACTGTCATGGTCGCTGTCATGGTCACTGTCATGTCACTGTCATGTCACTGTCATGTCACTGCCATGGTCACTGTCATGTCACTGTCATGGTCACTGTCATGGTCACTGTCATGTCACTGTCATGTCACTGTCATGGTCACTGTCATGGTCACTGTCATGTCACTGTCATGTCACTGTTATGGTCACTGTCATGTCACTGTCATGTCACTGTCATGTCACTGTCATGTCACTGTCATGTCACTTTCATGTCACTGTCATGGTCACTGTCATGGTCACTGTCATGGTCACTGTCATGTCACTGTCATGGTCACTGTCATGGTCACTGTCATGTCACTGTCATGTCACTGTTATGGTCACTGTCATGTCACTGTCATGTCACTGTCATGTCACTTTCATGTCACTGTCATGGTCACTGTCATGTCATTTTCATTTCACTGTCATGTCACTGTCATGGTCACTGTCATGGTCACTGTCATGTCACTGTCATGTCACTGTCATGGTCACTGTCATGTCACTGTCATGTCACTGTCATGGTCACTGTCATGGTCACTGTCATGGTCACTGTCATGTCACTGTCATGGTCACTGTCATGTCACTGTCATGGTCACTGTCATGGTCACTGTCATGGTCACTGTTATGGTCACTGTCATGTCACTGTCATGGTCACTGTCATGGTCACTGTCATGTCACTGTCATGGTCACTGTCATGTCACTGTCATGTCACTGTCATGGTCACTGTCATGGTCACTGTCATGTCACTGTCATGGTCACTGTCATGGTCACTGTCATGTCACTGTCATGTCACTGTCATGTCACTGTCATGTCACTGTCATGGTCACTGTCATGGTCACTGTCATGGTCACTGTCATGTCACTGTTATGGTCACTGTCATGTCACTGTCATGTCACTGTCATGGTCACTGTCATGGTCACTGTCATGGTCGCTGTCATGGTCACTGTCATGGTCGCTGTCATGGTCGCTGTCATGGTCACTGTCATGGTCACTGTCATGGTCACTGTCATGTCACTGTCATGGTCAGTGTCATGTCACTGTCATGTCACTGTCATGGTCACTGTCATGTCACTGTCATGGTCACTGTCACGTCACTGTCATGTCACTGTCATGGTCACTGTCATGTCACCGTCACGGTCACTGTCATGTCACTGTCATGGTCACTGTCATGGTCACTGTCATGGTCACTGTCATGTCACTGTCATGGTCGCTGTCATGGTCACTGTCATGGTCGCTGTCATGGTCACTGTCATGTCACTGTCATGTCACTGTCATGTCACTGCCATGGTCACTGTCATGTCACTGTCATGGTCGCTGTCATGGTCACTGTCATGGTCGCTGTCATGGTCACTGTCATGGTCACTGTCATGTCACTGTCATGGTCAGTGTCATGTCACTGTCATGTCACTGTCATGGTCGCTGTCATGGTCACTGTCATGTCACTGTCATGGTCGTTGTCATGTCACTGTCATGGTTGCTGTCATGGTCACTGTCATGTCACTGTCATGTGACTGTCATGGTCAGTGTCATGTCACTGTCATGGCCACTGTCATGGTCACTGTCATGTCACTGTCATGTCACTGTCATGGTCAGTGTCATGTCACTGTCATGGCCACTGTCATGGTCGCTGTCATGGTCACTGTCATGTCACTGTCATGTCACTGTCATGGTCACTGTCATGTCACTGTCATGGTCACAGTCATGTCACTGTCATGGTCGCTGTCATGGTCACTGTCATGGTCACTGTCATGTCACTGTCATGGTCACTGTCCTGGTCGCTGTCATGGTCACTGTCATGGTCGCTGTTATGGTCACTGACATGTCACTGTCATGGTCACTGTCATGTCACTGTCATGGTCGCTGTCATGGTCACTGTCATGTCACTGTCATGGTCGTTGTCATGTCACTGTCATGGTTGCTGTCATGGTCACTGTCATGTCACTGTCATGTGACTGTCATGGTCAGTGTCATGTCACTGTCATGGCCACTGTCATGGTCACTGTCATGTCACTGTCATGTCACTGTCATGGTCAGTGTCATGTCACTGTCATGGCCACTGTCATGGTCGCTGTCATGGTCACTGTCATGTCACTGTCATGTCACTGTCATGGTCACTGTCATGTCACTGTCATGGTCACAGTCATGTCACTGTCATGGTCGCTGTCATGGTCACTGTCATGGTCACTGTCATGTCACTGTCATGGTCACTGTCCTGGTCGCTGTCATGGTCACTGTCATGGTCGCTGTTATGGTCACTGACATGTCACTGTCATGGTCACTGTCATGTCACTGTCATGGTCGCTGTCATGGTCACTGTCATGGTCGCTGTCATGTCACTGTCATGTCACTGTCATGTCACTCTCATGGTGACTGTCATATCACTGCAATGGTCGCTGTCATGGTCACTGTCATGGTCGCTGTCATGGTCGCAGTCATGGTCGCTGTCATGTCGCTGTCATGGTCACTGTCATGGTCACTGTCATGTCACTGTCATGGTCACTGTCATGGTCACTGTCATGGTCACTGTCATGGTCGCTGTCATGGTCGCTGTCATGGTCACTGTCATGGTCACTGTCATGTCACTGTCATGTCACTGTCATGGTCACTGTCATGGTCACTGTCATGGTCACTGTCATGGTCGCTGTCATGGTCGCTGTCATGGTCGCTGTCATGGTCGCTGTCATGTCACTGTCATGTCACTGTCATGTCACTGTCATGGTCACTGTCATGGTCACTGTCATGGTCACTGTCATGGTCGCTGTCATGGTCGCTGTCATGGTCACTGTCATGGTCACTGTCATGGTCACTGTCATGTCACTGTCATGGTCAGTGTCATGTCACTGTCATGTCACTGTCATGGTCACTGTCATGTCACTGTCATGTCACTGTCATTGTCACTGTCATGGTCACTGTCATGTCACTGTCACGGTCACTGTCATGTCACTGTCATGTCACTGTCATTGTCACTGTCATGTCACTGTCATAATTGCTGTCATGGTCACTGTCATGGTCGCTGTCATGGTCACTGTCATGTCACTGTCATGGTCGCTGTCATGTCACTGTCATGTCACTGTCATGTGACTGTCATGGTCAGTGTCATGTCACTGTCATGGTTGCTGTCATGGTCACTGTCATGGTCACTGTCATGTCACTGCCACGGTCACTGTCATGTCACTGTCATGTCACTGTCATTGTCACTGTCATGGTCACTGTCATGTCACTGTCATGGTTGCTGTCATGGTCACTGTCATGGTCGCTGTCATGGTCACTGTCATGTCACTGTCACGGTCACTGTCATGTCACTGTCACGGTCACTGTCATGTCACTGTCATTGTCACTGTCATGGTCACTGTCATGGTCACTGTCATGTCACTGTCATGGTCACTGTCATGGTCACTGTCATGGTCACTGTCATGGTCACTGTCATGTCACTGTCATGTCACTGTCATGTCACTGTCATGTCACTGTCATTGTCACTGTCATGGTCACTGTCATGTCACTGTCATGTCACTGTCATGGTCACTGTCATGGTCACTGTCATGGTCGCTGTCATGGTCACTGTCATGTCACTGTCACGGTCACTGTCATGTCACTGTCATGTCACTGTCACGGTCACTGTCATAGTCACTGTCATGTCACTGTCACGGTCACTGTCATGGTCGCTGTCATGTCACTGTCATGGTTGCTGTCATGGTCACTGTCATGGTCGCTGTCATGGTCACTGTCATGTCACTGTCATGGTTGCTGTCATGGTCACTGTCATGGTTGTTGTCATGGTCACTGTCATGTCACTGTCATGGTCGTTGTCATGTCACTGTCATGGTTGCTGTCATGGTCACTGTCATGGTCGCTGTCATGGTCACTGTCATGTCACTGTCATGGTCAGTGTCATGTCACTGTCATGTCACTGTCATGGTCACAGTCATGTCACTGTCATGGTCGCTGTCATGGTCACTGTCATGGTCACTGTCATGGTCACTGACATGTCACTGTCATGGTCACTGTCATGTCACTGTCATGGTCGCTGTCATGGTCACTGTCATGGTCGCTGTCATGTCACTGTCATGTCACTGTCATGTCACTCTCATGGTCACTGTCATATCACTGTCATGGTCGCTGTCATGGTCGCTGTCATGGTCGCTGTCATGGTCGCTGTCATGTCACTGTCATGGTCACTGTCATGTATCTGTCATGGTCATTGTCATGGTGACTGTCATGTCACTGTCATGGTCACTGTCATGTCACTGTCATGGTCACTGTCATGGTCACTGTCATGGTCACTGTCATGGTCACTGTCATGTCACTGTCATGGTCACTGTCATGTCACTGTCATGGTCACTGTCATGTCACTGTCATGGTCACTGTCATGGTCACTGTCATGTCACTGTCATGGTCACTGTCATGTCACTGTCATGGTCACTCTCATGTCACTGTCATGGTCACTGTCATGTCACTGTCATGGTCACTGTCATGTCACTGTCATGGTCACTGTCATGGTCACTGTCATGTCACTGTCATGGTCACTGTCATGGTCACTGTCATGTCACTGTCATGGTCACTGTCATGGTCACTGTCATGGTCACTGTCATGTAACTGTCATGTCACTGTCATGTCACTGTCATGGTCACTGTCATGGTCACTGTCATGTCACTGTCATGGTCACTGTCATGGTCACTGTCATGGTCACTGTCATGTCACTGTCATGGTCACTGTCATGTCACTGTCATGGTCACTGTCATGTCACTGTCATGGTCACTGTCATGGTCACTGTCATGGTCACTGTCATGTCACTGTCATGTCACTGTCATGTCACTGTCATGGTCACTGTCATGGTCACTGTCATGTCACTGTCATGTCACTGTTATGGTCACTGTCATGTCACTGTCATGTCACTGTCATGGTCACTGTCATGTCACTTTCATGTCACTGTTATGGTCACTGTCATGTCATTTTCATTTCACTGTCATGTCACTGTCATGGTCACTGTCATGGTCACTGTCATTGTCACTGTCATGTCACTGTCATGTCACTGTCATGTCACTGTTATGGTCACTGTCATGTCACTGTCATGTCACTGTCATGGTCACTGTCATGTCACTTTCATGTCACTGTTATGGTCACTGTCATGTCATTTTCATTTCACTGTCATGTCACTGTCATGGTCACTGTTATGGTCACTGTCATGTCACTGTCATGTCACTGTCATGTCACTTTCATGTCACTGTCAAGGTCACTGTCATGGTCACTGTCATGTCATTTTCATTTCACTGTCATGTCACTGTCATGGTCACTGTCATGGTCACTGTCATGTCACTGTCATGGTCACTGTCATGGTCACTGTCATGTCACTGTCATGGTCACTGTCATGTCACTGTCATGGTCACTGTCATGGTCACTGTCATTTCACTGTCATGGTCACTGTCATGTCACTGTCATGGTCACTGTCATGTCACTGTCATGGTCACTGTCATGTCACTGTCATGGTCACTGTCATGTCACTGTGATGTCACTGTCATGTCACTGTCATGGTCACTGTCATGGTCACTGTCATGTCACTGTCATGGTCACTGTCATGGTCACTGTCATGGTCACTGTCATGTCACTGTCATGGTCACTGTCATGGTCACTGTCATGTCACTGTCATGGTCACTGTCATGTCACTGTCATGGTCACTGTCATGGTCACTGTCATGGTCACTGTCATGTCACTGTCATGTCACTGTCATGTCACTGTCATGGTCACTGTCATGGTCACTGTCATGTCACTGTCATGTCACTGTTATGGTCACTGTCATGTCACTGTCATGTCACTGTCATGGTCACTGTCATGTCACTTTCATGTCACTGTTATGGTCACTGTCATGTCACTGTCATGTCACTGTTATGGTCACTGTCATGTCACTGTCATGTCACTGTCATGGTCACTGTCATGTCACTTTCATGTCACTGTTATGGTCACTGTCATGTCATTTTCATTTCACTGTCATGTCACTGTCATGGTCACTGTCATGGTCACTGTCATTGTCACTGTCATGTCACTGTCATGTCACTGTCATGTCACTGTCATGTCACTGTTATGGTCACTGTCATGTCACTGTCATGTCACTGTCATGTCACTTTCATGTCACTGTCAAGGTCACTGTCATGGTCACTGTCATGTCATTTTCATTTCACTGTCATGTCACTGTCATGGTCACTGTCATGGTCACTGTCATGTCACTGTCATGGTCACTGTCATGGTCACTGTCATGTCACTGTCATGGTCACTGTCATGTCACTGTCATGGTCACTGTCATGGTCACTGTCATTTCACTGTCATGGTCACTGTCATGTCACTGTCATGGTCACTGTCATGTCACTGTCATGGTCACTGTCATGTCACTGTCATGGTCACTGTCATGGTCACTGTCATGTCACTGTCATGGTCACTGTCATGTCACTGTCATGTCACTGTCATGGTCACTCTCATGTCACTGTCATGGTTACTGTCATGTCACTGTCATGGTCACTGTCATGTCACTGTCATGTCACTGTCATGGTCACTGTCATGTCACTGTCATGTCACTGTCATGGTCACTGTCATGGTCACTGTCATGTCACTGTCATGTCACTGTTATGGTCACTGTCATGTCACTGTCATGTCACTGTCATGTCACTGTCATGGTCACTGTGATGTCACTGTCATGGTCACTGTCATGGTCACTGTCATGGTCACTGTCATGTAACTGTCATGGTCACTGTCATGGTCACTGTCATGTCACTGTCATGTCACTGTCATGGTCACTGTCATGGTCACTGTCATGGTCACTGTCATGTCACTGTCATGGTCACTGTCATGTCACTGTCATGTCACTGTCATGGTCACTGTCATGGTCACTGTCATGTCACTGTCATGTCACTGTTATGGTCACTGTCATGTCACTGTCATGTCACTGTCATGTCACTGTCATGTCACTTTCATGTCACTGTCATGGTCACTGTCATGGTCACTGTCATGGTCACTGTCATGTCACTGTCATGGTCACTGTCATGGTCACTGTCATGTCACTGTCATGTCACTGTTATGGTCACTGTCATGTCACTGTCATGTCACTGTCATGTCACTTTCATGTCACTGTCATGGTCACTGTCATGTCATTTTCATTTCACTGTCATGTCACTGTCATGGTCACTGTCATGGTCACTGTCATGTCACTGTCATGTCACTGTCATGGTCACTGTCATGTCACTGTCATGTCACTGTCATGGTCACTGTCATGGTCACTGTCATGGTCACTGTCATGTCACTGTCATGGTCACTGTCATGTCACTGTCATGGTCACTGTCATGGTCACTGTCATGGTCACTGTTATGGTCACTGTCATGTCACTGTCATGGTCACTGTCATGGTCACTGTCATGTCACTGTCATGGTCACTGTCATGTCACTGTCATGTCACTGTCATGGTCACTGTCATGGTCACTGTCATGTCACTGTCATGGTCACTGTCATGGTCACTGTCATGTCACTGTCATGTCACTGTCATGTCACTGTCATGTCACTGTCATGTCACTGTCATGGTCACTGTCATGGTCACTGTCATGTCACTGTTATGGTCACTGTCATGTCACTGTCATGTCACTGTCATGGTCACTGTCATGGTCACTGTCATGTCACTGTTATGGTCACTGTCATGTCACTGTCATGGTCACTGTCATGGTCACTGTCATGGTCACTGTCATGTCACTGTCATGTCACTGTCATGGTCACTGTCATGGTCACTGTCATGGTCACTGTCATGTCACTGTCATGTCACTGTTATGGTCACTGTCATGTCACTGTCATGTCACTGTCATGGTCACTGTCATGGTCACTGTCATGTCACTGTCATGTCACTGTCATTTCACTGTCATGGTCACTGTCATGGTCACTGTCATGTCACTGTTATGGTCAATGTCATGTCACTGTCATGTCACTGTTATGGTCACTGTCATGTCACTGTTATGGTCACTGTCATGTCACTGTCATGGTCACTGTCATGGTCACTGTCATGTCACTGTCATGTCACTGTTATGGTCACTGTCATGTCACTGTCATGTCACTGTCATGTCACTGTTATGGTCACTGTCATGTCACTGTCATGTCACTGTCATGGTCACTGTTATGGTCACTGTCATGTCACTGTCATGTCACTGTCATGGTCACTGTCATGTCACTGTCATGTCACTGTTATGGTCACTGTCATGTCATGTCACTGTTATGGTCACTGTCATGGTCACTGTCATGGTCACTGTCATGGTCACTGTCATGTCACTGTCATGGTCACTGTCATGTCATGTCACTGTTATGGTCACTGTCATGGTCACTGTTATGGTCACTGTCATGGTCACTGTCATGGTCACTGTTATGGTCACTGTCATGGTCACTGTCATGTCACTGTCATGGTCACGTCTGTCTGGTGATGTAAAGTTTGTCTTGTTTTACTCTGCTCCTCTTTGTTTCCCCCCTCCCTTCTTGTTCTCCCTCTGGTTACCGCCCCCTTGTCTCTCTGGTTACCGCCCCCTTGTCTTTCAGCTCATCACAGGCTCCTCCCCTCTGTGTGTGGGTTCACAGCTGTATCATTGTTCATCTCTGGGTGTAGTATAGTAGTGTGTTCTCTGCCTCAGTGCGAGATTGTCTGCGTTGCCCTGTTCTGCCTCAGCTATCAAGCGCTTGATATTTGATTCTTGTTTTTGGACTCTGACTTCTGATTTTTGCCTCATCCTCGTGATCCCGTTTGCCGTCATCGACCTTAGACCGTTCTGATTATCCTTTCGCCTTCCTTCTAACAAAGCTGTTTGCCTGCGCACCGAACCTGGAACTGACCTTTACTACGCCTCTCGCCCGCCTTCTGACACAGTTGTTGCTGGTTCTGACACAGTTGTTGCTGGTTCTGACACAGTTGTTGCTGGTTCTGACACTGCTGTTGCTGGTTCTGACACAGTTGTTGCTGGTTCTGACACAGTTGTTGCTGGTTCTGACACTGCTGTTGCTGGTTCTGACACAGTTGTTGCTGGTTCTGACACAGTTGTTGCTGGTTCTGACACAGTTGTTGCTGGTTCTGACACAGTTGTTGCTGGTCCTGACACAGTTGTTGCTGGTCCTGACGCTGCTGTTGCTGGTTCTGACACTGCTGTTGTTGGTCCTGACACTGCTGTTGTTGGTCCTGACACTGCTGTTGCTGGTTCTGATCCATTAAAGCCTGTTATAATCATATCCTGTTTCCACGCTGCTGACGCCGCTCTCGCTCCCGGACGCCGCTCTCGCTCCCGAACGCCGCTCTCGCTCCCGAACGCCACTCTCGCTCCCGAACGCCGCTCTCGCTCCCGAACGCCACTCTCGCTCCCGAACTCCGCTCTCGCTCCCGAACGCCACTCTCGCTCCCGAACGCAGCTCTTGCTTCTGAACGCCGCTCTCGCTCCCGGACCCCGCTCTCACCGTCGTAGCCGTAGACGATGAAGGTGGCGTGTCCCGCCTCATGCGGATTGTCGTTCCTGTCGCCGACGGTCACCGTGAGCGTCCGCGTGGCGCTGAGCGAGGGAACGCCGCCGTCCTCGAGCAGAACCGGGAGGCGATACTCCTTCTGCCGCTCCCTGTCGAACGCCGCGAGCGCCGTCAGCACCGCGCTGCCGTTCCCCAGGTCGGTCAGGTTGAAGCTCGCCGCGTCCGCCGCTGCCAGCATCCGGATGGCGAACGGCGCCCCGTTTCCGCTGGCGTCTCGATCTTTGGCGTGGAGCAGCGCCGAGGAGCCGTTCAGCTTCACCACGTGAGGAGCGGCCGCGTTCTCCCAAACGATGGGCCTGTAATCGGCGTCGAACTCCGGGGCGTTGTCGTTGACGTCGGACACGGCGAGCGTGACGATGGCGGTGCCGGTCAGGGCGGGGTCTCCCATGTCCGTCGCCATGACGACCACGCGGTGGCGCCAGACTTCTTCTCGGTCCAGAGCGTGGGCTAAAACGACCCGACCGGACGCGTCGACTGCGAACTGACTGAGAGGGTCGGACTCTTCGGAGACGCTGAAGGAGAAGCGGCCATTTTGTCCAGAGTCCAGGTCCGAGGCGGTTACCACGGCGACCACGGAGCCGACGGGAGAATCCTCCGACATCGAAGGAGCTTCAATGAACTGAGGCAGGAAAACAGGAGCGTTGTCGTTTGCATCACCGACCTGAGCAGAGAAGGGCAGAATCTTAACCAGGACTAAACCAGGACTAAACCAGGACTAAACAGGACTAAACCAGGACTAAACCAGGTCTGTACCTGAGCTTGTACTTGTACCTGTATCAGGGCGTGTACTTGTACCTGTATCAGAGCTTGTACTTGTACCTGTATCAGGGCGTGTACTTGTACCTGTATCAGGGCGTGTACTTGTACTTGTACCTGTATCAGGGCGTGTACTTGTACTTGTACCTGTATCAGGGTGTGTACTTGTACCTGTATCAGGGCGTGTACTTGTACCTGTATCAGGACGTGTACGTGTACCTGTATCAGGGCTTGTACTTGTACCTGTACCTGTATCAGGGCGTGTACTTGTACCTGTATCAGGGCGTGTACTTGTACCTGTACCTTAGCTTGTACTTGTACCTGTATCAGGGCGTGTACTTGTACCTGTATCAGGACATGTACCTGTACCTGAGCTTGTACTTGTACCTGAATCAGGGCGTGTACTTGTACCTGTATCAGGGCGTGTACTTGTACCTGTACCTTAGCTTGTACTTGTACCTGTATCAGGGCGTGTACTTGTACCTGTATCAGGGCGTGTACTTGTACCTGTATCAGGGCGTGTACTTGTACCTGTACCTTAGCTTGTACTTGTACCTGTATCAGGGCGTGTACTTGTACCTGTATCAGGACATGTACCTGTACCTGAGCTTGTACTTGTACCTGAATCAGGGCGTGTACTTGTACCTGTATCAGGGCGTGTACTTGTACCTGTACCTTAGCTTGTACTTGTACCTGTATCAGGGCGTGTACTTGTACCTGTATCAGGGCGTGTACTTGTACCTGTATCAGGGCGTGGCTGAGGCAGTGGAAGTCGGCGTCCTCTGCCTTCAGCGTCAGGTTGAAGCTTCGCTCGTTTGGTTTCTCGAAGTCGACTTTCTTCTTGAGTTTGAGGATTCCGCGTCGGTTCGTTTTGTCCGTCTCGATGAAGAACTTTCGCTCGTCGTCTCCGCCCGCGATACTGAAGGTCACGGCCGCGTTTTCGCCCAGATCTGAGTCCGTGGCCGACACCACCAGGAGCTGACTGTTCACCTCCAGGTCCTCCGAGATCTGCACCAGAACCAGGAAGTGCATCACTGAGGGCGCCGTGTTTCCACTGATGCTAACGGCTATGTGGAGCCTTAGCAACACAGAGCTAGCAAAGCACGTTAGCAACAGCCGTTTCCTGTTTATGTCCGCACGGCACTCGCTTTGTCAAGAGCCACAATCTGATATTTCCAGGTCATAATGCATCTGACGTTAGCATTAGCATTAGCATGACATAAAGAGAGGTTCAAACGCGGCGTAGAGGGTTTAGCCACGCCCCTCACATGCAGAGAAGTCAAAGAAATGAGGCAAAACTGTTCCTGTGCACGCTAGTTTTAGCCACGCCGCTCATACGCACTAGCTTTAGCCACGCCATGTCTTGTGAGTCGTACCGGTCAGTTCAGTCTTGTGAGTCGTAGCGGTCAGTTCTGTCTTGTGAGTTGTAGCGGTCAGTTCTGTCTTGTGAGTCGTACTGGTCAGTTCTGTTTTGTGAGTCGTACTGGTCAGTTCTGTCTTGTGAGTCGTACTGGTCAGTTCTGTTTTGTGAGTCGTACTGGTCAGTTCTGTCTTGTGAGTCGTACTGGTCAGTTCTGTCTTGTGAGTCGTACTGGTCAGTTCTGTTTTGTGAGTCGTACTGGTCAGTTCTGTTTTGTGAGTCGTACTGGTCAGTTCGGTCTTGTGACTGACCTGTGCGGAGTACGAGTCTTGCGTGAACACCGGAGGATGGTCGTTCACGTCGGTCACCAGGATCGTGGCCGTGCCCGTCCCGCTCAGTCCTCCACCGTCACGTGCCTCCACCACCACCAGGAGGCGCTGATGCTGCTCGCGGTCCAGAGAGCGCACCTGAGGAAGAGCGCCCGCCTCCTTTACTCTTTCAATGAATACGGACGCGTTTCCATGACGATACAACTGTGCAAAATGTCTCGAGATTCTTAACGTCACTGGGAAATTAAAATTGAAAATTTGTGTTTAATATTTAAAATGTGAACTTTCTTTGAGCTACGAGCTCCATCTGCTGGAGGCAGAGGGAATTACAGATGTGAAAAAAACACATTGTTTTAACGAGGCAAAAACACGACAAGACTGATAAAACACGAGACAAACACAAGAAAACCACAAAAAAACACAAGAAAAGTACAAGAAACACACAACAAGAGAGAAAAACACAAAAAAACACAAGGAAAAACAAGAAAAACACAAAAAACACAAGAAAAACACAAAAAAACACAAAAAACACAAGCAAAATACAAGAAACACACAAGACAGAAAAACACAAGAAAAAAACAAAAAAAACACGGGAAAAACGCAAGATGGTGATTAAACAGAGCGAGTCTGGAGATGATTGGTGGAGTTAAAACAGCAGCAGGAGGTGAGAGACCGTACGCACTTCAGACCGGAGTGTTTCTGAGGCTCGGAGGGGAGAGACCGTACATACTTCAGACCGGAGTGTTTCTGAGGCTCGGAGGGGAGAGACCGTACGCACTTCAGACCGGAGTGTTTCTGAGGCTCGGAGGGGAGAGACCGTACGCACTTCAGACCGGAGTGTTTCTGAGGCTCGGAGGGGAGAGACCGTACACACTTCAGACCGGAGTGTTTCTGAGGCTCGGAGGGGAGAGACCGTACGCTCTTCAGACCGGAGTGTTTCTGAGGCTCGGAGGGGAGAGACCGTACGCACTTCAGACCGGAGTGTTTCTGAGGCTTGGAGGGGAGAGACCGTACGCTCTTCAGACCGGAGTGTTTCTGAGGCTCGGAGGGGAGAGACCGTACGCACTTCAGACCGGAGTGTTTCTGAGGCTCGGAGGGGAGAGACCGTACGCACTTCAGACCGGAGTGTTTCTGAGGCTCGGAGGGGAGAGACCGTACGCACTTCAGACCGGAGTGTTTCTGAGGCTCGGAGGGGAGAGACCGTACGCACTTCAGACCGGAGTGTTTCTGAGGCTCGGAGGGGAGAGACCGTACACACTTCAGACCGGAGTGTTTCTGAGGCTCGGAGGGGAGAGACCGTACGCACTTCAGACCGGAGTGTTTCTGAGGCTCGGAGGGGAGAGACCGTACGCACTTCAGAATGGAGTGTTTCTGAGGCTCGGAGGGGAGAGACCGTACGCACTTCAGACCGGAGTGTTTCTGACGCTCGGAGGGGAGAGACCGTACGCACTTCAGACCGGAGTGTTTCTGAGGCTCGGAGGGGAGAGAACGTACGCACTTCAGAATGGAGTGTTTCTGAGGCTCGGAGGGGAGAGACCGTACGCACTTCAGACCGGAGTGTTTCTGAGGCTCGGAGGGGAGAGACCGTACGCACTTCAGACCGGAGTGTTTCTGACGCTCGGAGGGGAGAGACCGTACGCACTTCAGACCGGAGTGTTTCTGAGGCTCGGAGGGGAGAGAACGTACGCACTTCAGAATGGAGTGTTTCTGAGGCTCGGAGGGGAGAGACCGTACGCACTTCAGACCGGAGTGTTTCTGAGGCTAGGAGGGGAGAGACCGTACGCACCACGGTGGAGATGGTCCCCGTGCTGGCGTTGATGGCGAACAGGTTGAGGTTGATCTCGTTCTGGACGTTCCTTACAATGCTGTAGGCGAGCGCAGCGTTGCTCCCCTCGTTCGGGTCGTCCAGGTCCGTCGCCTGCATTTCCATCACGGACGTGTCGGCGGGCGAGTTCTCCGGCACGCGCCCCACGAAGCAGCCGTCCTCCGGCACCGCGCACGGGAAGAACGGGGCGTTGTCGTTGACGTCTTTGACCTCCAGGAGCACGTCGGCGAAGCCGGTGAGGCCCGCGCCGCCATCGTCCGTGGCCAGCACCAGGAAACGCCACACGGGGCGCTCCTCCCGGTCCAGGCGCCGCAGCGCGTGGACACGCCCCGTCCGCGGGTCGATGGAGAACTCGCCGCCGGAGCCCTGACCGTGGAGCGAGTAACGGAGCGAAGACTGGTCCGAGTCCAGGTCCGGGTCCAGAGCCGAGACCTGAGAGATCAAGAAGTGTGTCTAAACCAGGACTAAACCAAGACTAAACCAGGTCTAAACCAGGACTAAACCAGGACCAAACCAGGACCAAACCAAGACCAAACCAGGTTAAATTGGTTTGTCGTGGCTCCACTTTCCTTGTGCAGACGATTAATTAATACCACCTAAATTAAGCTTGTCCATCGCCTGAAGGAGCAGCAGTGTGCAGTATCACAGACTCACCTGCAGGAGCAGCAGGAGAAGCGTGCAGTATCACAGACTCACCTGCAGGAGCAGCAGGAGCAGCGTGCAGTACCACAGACTCACCTGCAGGAGCAGTGTGCAGTACCACAGACTCACCTGCAGGAGCAGCAGGAGCAGCGTGCAGTACCACAGACTCACCTGCAGGAGCAGCGTGCAGAACCACAGACTCACCTGCAGGAGCAGCAGGAGCAGCGTGCAGTACCACAGACTCACCTGCAGGAGCAGCAGGAGCAGCGTGCAGTACCACAGACTCAGCTGCAGGAGCAGCAGGAGCAGTGTGCAGTACCACAGACTCACCTACAGGAGCAGCAGGAGCAGCGTGCAGTACCACAGACTCACCTGCAGGAGCAGCAGGAGCAGCGTGCAGTACCACAGACTCACCTGCAGGAGCAGCAGGAGCAGCGTGCAGTACCACAGACTCACCTGCAGGAGCAGCAGGGGCAGTGTGGCGCTCTCCTCCTGCACAGACGCCTGGTACAGGGCGTGGCTGAACACCGGGGCCTCGTCGTTGCGGTTCAGGATGGTGATGACCAGAAGCGTCTCATTGGCCCACTTCCCGTCGGACGCCACCAGCTTTAGCTCCGCCCTCTGCCTCGTCTCGAAGTCCAGACGCTGAGCCACAAAGACCCGCCCCACCTGAGGGTCCACGTCGAACCAGCCCAGGCCCGTCCCGGACGAGAGCTGGTACCGCAGCTTAGCATTAGCTCCTGGAACCAGAGCAACGTTTGTGACGTTTGTGAGACGTTTCACATGTGTCTGAAGTATACATATATATATATAAGAGATATATATAATATATATATATATATATTATATATATATATATATATATATATATATATAAGAGATATATATATTATATATGTATATATATATATATATATATATATATATATATATATATATATATATATATATACACACACAGCTGCTATGACCTCATAGTTTCTTTAGACCTCAATGTTCTGACCCAGAAACAACGTGAAGAAGTTTGGGTCAGTTCTCTTCAGTGGTCACTCAGAGTCCAGTGTTTTAGCCCCGAGCGCTTTCTAATGACCTCCACACGCTCCACACACTCTCTTCCACACGCTCTCCTCCACACTCTCCTCCACACACTCTCCTCCACACACTCTCTTCCACACACTCTCCTCCACACTCTCCTCCACACACTCTCCTCCACACACTCTCCTCCACACACTCTCCTCCACACACTCTCCTCCACACACTCTCTTCCACACACTCTCCTCCACACTCTCCTCCACACACTCTCCTCCACACACTCTCCTCCACACACTCTCCTCCACACACTCTCCTCCACACTCTCCTCCACACACTCTCCTCCACACTCTCCTCCACACTCTCCTCCACACTCTCCTCCACACTCTCCTCCACACTCTCCTCCACACTCTCCTCCACACTCTCCTCCACACTCTCCTCCACACACTCTCCTCCACACGCTCTCCTCCACACACTCTCCTCCACACACTCTCCTCCACACTCTCCTCCACACGCTCTCCTCCACACACTCTCCTCCACACACTCTCCTCCACACTCTCCTCCACACACTCTCCTCCACACACTCTCCTCCACACTCTCCTCCACACTCTCCTCCACACGCTCTCCTCCACACACTCTCCTCCACACGCTCTCCTCCACACACTCTCCTCCACACACTCTCCTCCACACGCTCTCCTCCACACGCTCCACACGCTCTCCTCCACACACTCTCCTCCACACGCTCTCCTCCACACACTCTCCTCCACACGCTCTCCTCCACACGCTCCACACGCTCTCCTCCACACACTCTCCTCCTCTCTCCTTCCTTTCTCTCCTTCCTCCTCCCTCTCCACAGATCTCACTCGTCTCCTCGGCGACGACAGATGGACTTTGTTTCACAGACTCTGGCTTCACCTCTGGCTCTAAACAACCTTTAAGTCGAAATTGTTTCCCTCACTTGACTGAACAAGTTCTGAGGTTTAGTCTGAACGTGAAACTGAGGGGTCAGAGGGTCAAAGGGTCAGAGGGTCCAGAGGATCCCGAGGGTCCAGAGGGTCCAGAGGGTCCAGAGGATCCAGAGGATCCAGAGGGTCAGAGGGTCCAGAGGATCCAGAGGGTCAGAGGGTCCAGAGGGTCAGAGGGTCCAGAGGGTCAGAGGGTCCAGAGGGTCCAGAGGGTCAGAGGGTCCAGAGGATCCAGAGGGTCCAGAGGGTCAGAGGGTCCAGAGGGTGAGAGGGTCCAGAGGGTCCAGAGGGTCCAGAGGGTCAAAGGGTCCAGAGGGTCAGAGGGTCCAGCGGATCAGAGGGTCCAGAGGGTCCAGAGGGTCAAAGGGTCCAGAGGGTGAGAGGGTCAGAGGGTCAGAGGGTCCAGAGGATCCAGAGGGTCCAGAGGGTCAGAGGGTCAGAGGGTCAGAGGGTCAGAGGGTCAGAGGGTCCAGAGGATCCAGAGGGTCAGAGGGTCCAGAGGATCCAGAGGGTCCAGAGGGTCCAGAGGATCCAGAGGATCCAGAGGGTCAGAGGGTCCAGAGGATCCAGAGGGTCAGAGGGTCCAGAGGGTCAGAGGGTCCAGAGGATCCAGAGGGTCAAAGGGTCCAGAGGGTGAGAGGGTCAGAGGGTCCAGAGGATCCAGAGGGTCCAGAGGGTCAGAGGGTCAGAGGGTCCAGAGGGTCCAGAGGGTCCAGAGGGTCAGAGGGTCAGAGGGTCCAGAGGGTCCAGAGGGTCTAGAGGGTCAGAGGGTCCAGAGGGTCCAGAGGGTCAGAGGGTCAGAGGGTCCAGACTCTGGCCCTGGGCTGGTCTAAAGGTCAAAGGTGACTCGTGTTCACACTCACTTTCACAGCAGCAGATGTGGGCGCTCTAAACACTGATAAAAACCACACTCTTTTACGCGTCGTCACGGTTACGCCTCAGAACCTCGTGTCACTGTGAAGACCTCAGTTGGTGGTCAGTGTTTCACCTTCGTCCTGGTCAGTGGCCGTCACGGTGATGACCACGAAGCCAACCTCCCGGTCCTCCTCCACGCTCACGTCGTACACGGACTTCTCAAACGATGGCGCGTTGTCGTTGACGTCGGCAACAAACACCCGCACGTACGCCGAGTCTGCGGAAAACGGAGAGCGTTTGAGAGCAGGGCTCGTGTCGCCGCGGTAACAAGGTCGGAGCAGAACCGGACCGGTGTTGGGCTGTCCCTGGAGTCCAGCTCGGGCAGACTCCGTCCCGTCCTCGGACTGGACCTCGAGCAGGTACGAGGACTTCTGCTCCCGGTCGAACGAGGCCCGGGTCTCGATGGAACCGGACTCTGGGTCGATCCTGAAGAACTGAGAGTCTCCACTGTCGTCGCCGAGGAGAGAGTAACGCACCTGAGGGGAAAGAGCGGGTCAGAACCCGTCACGTCTGAAGGACACAAAGACATGTTTGACCGCTGGAGACACAAAGACATGTTTGACCGGGTCAGAACCGGGCCTGAGCCGGGTCAGAACTGGGTCTGAACCGGGTCAGAAACGGGTCTGAACCAGGTCAGAACCAGGACTCTTCTGTTTCTTCTCAGACATTGACTGACCGCTCCGTGTGGTCCAGAGTCCAGGTCGGTGGCAGAGACCTGGATCACTGAGGTCCCGACCTCGGCGCCTTCTGGGACCGTGGCCTCGTACGTGGACGACTGGAAGAACGGCACGTTGTCGTTCACGTCTGAAGGACACAAAGACATGTTTGACCGCTGGAGACACAAAGACATGTTTGACCGCTGGAGACACAAAGACATGTTTGACCGCTGGAGACGCAAAGACATGTTTGACCGCTGGAGACACAAAGACATATTTGACCGCTGGAGACACAAAGACATGTTTGACCGCTGGAGACGCAAAGACATGTTTGACCGCTGGAGACGCAAAGACATGTTTGACCGCTGGAGACGCAAAGACATGTTTGACAGCTGGAGACACAAAGACATGTTTGACCGCTGGAGACGCAAAGACATGTTTGACCGCTGGAGACACAAAGACATGTTTGACCGCTGGAGACGCAAAGACATGTTTGACCGCTGGAGACACAAAGACATGTTTGACAGCTGGAGACACAAAGACATGTTTGACCGCTGGAGACGCAAAGACATGTTTGACCGCTGGAGACGCAAAGACATGTACCAGAACTGTACCAGAACTGTACCAGAACATGTACCAGAGCTGTACCAGAACTGTACCAGAACTGTACCGGAACTATACCAGAACTGTACCAGAACTGTACCGGAACTGTACCAGAACATGTACCAGAACATGTACCAGAACTGTACCAGAACTGTACCAGAACATGTACCAGAACTGTACCAGAACATGTACCAGAACTGTAGCAGAACTGTACCAGGACAGTACCAGAACTGTACCAGAAGGTTTAAGAACCGTTGCACATTTGTTGTTTAATGTGCGACAGTTCTTAAACCTCAGAAAAGGCGTGGCTAAATGAGGAAACTGACCGGTGAGGTTGACGTAGACGGTGGTGAAGGACGCCAGAGGAACCGCGGCCACGTTCTGGACTCGGACTCTGAGCGTGAAGAACCGGGTCGTCTCGTAGTCCAGGTTCTCGGCCACAAGGACCGAGGCCGAGCCGTCGAGCCGGTTCGGCTTCAGGTAGAACCGGACCGGCAGGTTTGTCTCCGGAACCAGACCCTCCTCCAGGTTATAGGAGACACGAGGGTCGCCCAGCGGAGATGTGGCTCGTACCGTCTGGACCGGGAGAGAAGAGAAGGTTCAAGAGAAGGTCAAGAGAAGTTCAAGAGAAGGTTCAAGAGAAGAGGAGGTCAAGAGAAGGTCAAGAGAAGGTTCAAGAGAAGGTTCAAGAGAAGGTTCAAGAGAAGGTTCAAGAGAAGAGAAGGTCCGAGAGAAGAAAAGGGTCAAGAGAAGAGAAGGTCAAGAGAAGGTCAAGAGAAGGTTCAAGAGAAGAGAAGGTCCGAGAGAAGAGAAGGTTCAAGAGAAGAGAAGGTCAAGAGAAGGTCAAGAGAAGAGGAGGTCAAGAGAAGGTCAAGAGAAGAGAAGGCCCGAGAGAAGAGAAGGGTCAAGAGAAGAGAAGGTCAAGAGAATGTCAAGAGAAGAGAAGGTTCAAGAGAAGTTCAAGAGAAGAGAAGGTTCAAGAGAAGTTCAAGAGAAGAGAAGTGACATCACACCAGGGACACTCATACAGGAAGTGACATCACACCAGGGACACTCATACAGGAAGTGACATCAGACCAGGGACACTCATACAGGAAGTGACATCACACAAGGGACACTCATACAGGAAGTGACATCACACCAGGGACGCTTATTCAGGAAGTGACATCACACCAGGGACACTCATACAGGAAGTGACATCAGACCAGGGACACTCATACAGGAAGTGACATCACACAAGGGACACTCATACAGGAAGTGACATCACACCAGGGACACTCACTCCAGACAAAGTTTATGCAGAATTTACACAAAATAAACAATATTGAGGTCTTTACAGCCTCACGAGGAAAATGAAGAGTCCAAAGAACAGTCACTGGGAAAGTAAATAAAATAACGTAAGCGCGTCATAAACTCTCCCGTCACATCCTCCTCATGACATCACTTCCTGGCTCTTGACCTTTCATGGTTCGTCTTTGCTCCAGTCGAACATAAACACAGACGTCCCTCGCTAAAATCACCACGTCTTTCATGAACCGTGACCGAGCACCCGTGTGACGCATCGCCGAACGGACGCAGACACGCCCAGACTCAAGCCAGTCGCCGCGGCAACACACGACACGGCAACGGACGACATGGCAACGGACGACGCGGCATCGGACGACACGGCAACGGACGACGCAGCAACGGACGACACGGCAACGGACGACGTAGCAACAGACGGCGCGGCAACGGACGACGCGGCAACGGACGGCAACGGACGATGCGGCAATAGACTACGCGGCAACCGAAGACGCACCAACCGAAGACGCACCAACCGACAACACGGCAACGGACGACGTGGCAACGGACGACGCGGCAACGGACGACGCGGCAACCGAAGACGCAGCAACCGACAACATGGCAACGGACGGCAACGGACGACGTGGCAACGGACGACGCGGCAACTGAAGACGCGGCAACCGACGACACGGCAACCGACGGCAACGGACGACGCGGCAACGGACGACGCGGCAACGGACGACGCGGCAACCGAAGACGCGGCAACGGACGACGTAGCAACGGACGGCGCGGCAACCGAAGACGCGGCAACGGACGACGTAGCAACGGACGACGCGGCAACCGAAGACGCGGCAACGGACGACGTAGCAACGGACGGCGCGGCAACGGACGACGTGGCAACGGACGGCGCGGCAACGGACGACGTGGCAACGGACGGCGCGGCAACGGACGACTTGGCAACGGACGACGTGGCAACGGACGACGTAGCAACGGACGGCGCGGCAACGGACGACGTGGCAACGGACGACGCGGCAACGGACGACGTGGCAACGGACGGCGCGGCAACGGACGACGTGGCAACGGACGACGCGACACAGATCCAAGAGGGTCCAATTACTGTGACGAAACCATCACGAGGACTTATATGAACTCTTTCGAACGGGCAAAAGTCTTCAAACGATCAATAGAAAAACAGGAAGCGTTACCGTGGGAACCGTCGTCATGGTTTTACTCTACATATTTGATGTTATTTTGGCCGATTGCAGCGAAGAATGAAGCATGTTTTGCGTGTGACGCCGACCCTCGCGCTCCTGCACCATTCAGCCTCATTAGCTCCCGCGCGCTCTCATCGTTAGCATCGCTCTCTGTTAGCCTCGTTAGCTGCCGGTGTTACTCGCGGTTCGTTAGCGTCATTAGCGGTTACCCGGGTTAGCTGGTGGCTGCTGAGTCACTGCTGTGAGGATGTAGCTCGCGGCGCTAGCGCTCACTTTGTTTTAATGAGAGCGGTCTCTTTAGCGCGTGTTAGCGCGTGTTAGCGTCGCTCCGGTGGCTCCTGCGCCTCCAGAAACAGCGCGTTATTAAAGTCTTATTTTAGAGCTCAAACTGGACTCGACATCTGAAACTCACAAAACAAATGTGAAACGCGACAAATGAAAGAGCTTTAGTCTTTCTTTTCATTCTACTTTTTAAACTGAAATGAAAGATTGTTTTTGGTCGTTTCAGGCGACGACTGAACAATGAAACGTCTAAAGTTCTGTCACTTTCAGCTGCCGGAGCTCGAGGGCTAAAAAAGACTAAATGTTCTCAAGTCGATGAAAAATGTATGTTTACATTTAATATTGAGGCCGAGTTTGATTTAAGAACTAAACCAGCACTAAACCAGGACTAAACCAGGACTAAACCAGGACTAAACCAGGACTAAACCAGGACTAAACCAGGACTAAACCAGGACTAAACCAGGACTAAACCAGGACTAAACCGGGACTAAACCGGGTCTAAACCAGGACTAAACCAGGACTAAACCAGGACTAAACCAGGACTAAACCAGGACAAAACCGGGTCTAAACCAGGTCTAAACCAGGACTAAACCGGGTCTAAACCAGGCCTCACCAGTATCTTGCTGTCCCGCGCCGTGTTCTCGGGGATGGTGACGTAGTACTCCCTCCGCTCCCACAGGGGGGGCTGGTTGTGCAGGTTGGTGATGGTGACGCTCAGGTCCACAGAGCTGCTGCGGTTCCCTCCGTCCGTGGCCACGATCTGCTGCGTGATCCTGGACGTCTGGAACACAAAGTGACCGCGGGGCCTGGATAAGACGCCGCTGACCGTTTGACGAGTGGCCAAACAGTGGTACTGCACCTCCGGGGCCACAGAGACCACTCCCACAGGTCCTGCTCCGGGTGGCCATGGAGCAGAGCTAGCACGAGGCTAACGGAGCAGAGCTAGCACGAGCTAGCACCAGGCTAATGGAGCAGAGCTAGCTCGAGGCTAATGGAGCAGAGATAGCACGAGGCTAATGGAGCAGAGCTAGCACGAGGCTAATGGAGCAGAGCTAGCATGAGGCTAATGGAGCAGAGCTAGCACGACGCTAACGCAGCATGAGGCTCATGAGGCTGTTGTAAACTGATGGGAGGTTGTATTTTGTGTTGCTTAGCAACGATCAGAGTTCAGTATTTTTATACAAACAAGAAGAAAAACGGTGTCATAAATGTCACATGTTCAGCTTCTTTCATCAAATACAAGAACATGAAATCGGACATTTTTCCACTTTTGCTCTTTTCTCTATCCTCTCTCTCTCCTCTCTCTCTTCTCTCTCTCTTCTCTCCCTCTCTCTCTCTTCTATCTCTCTCTTTCATCATTCATGTTCCAGCTGTGATTCATGAATATTCAAACTCTCGGGGCAAATCTGAGCCAAAAAACACAGAAAAACTCACAAAACAGAGACAAAAGAGCCAGAGAAGACAAACCAGGACTAAACCAGGACTAAACCAGGACCGGACTGGACCAGTCTCTGTTGTATAAAGTGATATGGATCGTATTGTTCCTGTCGCTTCAGTCAATACGTTTATTGAACGCATTTTCCACTGAGGACAGATACTGGACCTCACTGACCGCCACATTCACTGAGGACAGATACTGGACCTCACTGACCGCCACATTCACTGAGGACAGATACTGGACCTCACTGACCGCCACATTCACTGAGGTCAGATACTGGACCTGACTGACCGCCACATTCACTGAGGTCAGATACTGGACCTGACTGACCGCCACATTCACTGAGGTCAGATACTGGACCTCACTGACCGTCACATTCACTGAGGACAGATACTGGACCTGACTGACCGCCACATTCACTGAGGTCAGATACTGGACCTCACTGACCGCCACATTCACTGAGGTCAGATACTGGACCTCACTGACCGCCACATTCACTGAGGTCAGATTCCACTGAGCAGAACACTTCCTGTTCAACTTCATCTCTTTTTACAGAGTCTAAAATAAATACTGAAATATGCAGGTGGTTCAGAAAGAGCGGAGTTTGTTTCGATGCTAACGCGAGTGCTAGCGCTAATGCTAACGTTAAGGCTAATGCAAATGCTAATGCGAGTGCTAGTGCTAACGCGAGTGCTACCGCTAATACTAGCGTTAAGGCTAATGCAAATGCTAATGCGAGTGCTAGTGCTAATGCTAACGTAGTAATATAGTAATATATAAGTAAAAACGATCAGGTGTAACATGTCAGGACTGGACTCGATCATATATTTATTTAATATAATGGATTTATTTATGTTAGAAATAATGTTTCAGCACATTAGCTACATTAGCTACATTAGCTACATTAGCTACAATAGCTACATTAGCTACATTAGCTACATTAGCTACATTAGCTACATTAGCTACATGAGCAGGCGCCCTCAAGGGTCAACACGTCAAAACAAATTTAAACACTTTCTTCATAGATATGATCTGATTGGTCCATTTGTCCACTTTCCACGCTTCGCTGTGATTGGTTGAATCCAGCTGTCACTCAGAGCAGGACTGAGCTCCTCCCACTAGGGGGCGTGTGTGTGTGTGTACCTGAGATATGGGGTGGTTGACGTAGATCCAGCCGGTACTGGGATTGACCCCTAAGTAAGCCGGGCTCTGATTGGCCAGCGAGTACGTGACGGCCGCGTTACTGCCCTGGTCGTCGTCGTGTGCCGCCGCCCGCAGGAAGCTAGTGCCCACCGGAGTGTCCTCCCTCAGGAAGTCTGCGGGGGAAAAGTGTCGTGAGGAGGGTCTCGGGCCGGACCCCCTGTGGTCAAACCAGGGTCTCGGGCCGGACCCCCTGTGGTCAAACCAGGGTCTCGGGCCAGACCCCCTGTGGTCAAACCAGGGTCTCGGGCCGGACCCCCTGTGGTCAAACCAGGGTCTCGGGCCGGACCCCCTGTGGTCAAACCAGGGTCAAACCAGTGTTTTGGACATTGGGGCATTGGGAGCGTTTGCGCGTTGGGGGCGTTTGGGTCGTGGGGGCCGTTGGGGCCGTTGGGACGTTTGGAAGTTGGGGGCGTTGGGGCGTTTAGGGGCCTTTTGGGGCCTTTTGGGCGTTTTGGGGCGACTCACGTTGGTAGCGGCTGTTCTCGAAGCGCGGCGTGTTGTCGTTCTCGTCTCTCACGGCGACGGTGACGAGGCAGATGCCGATCAGAGGCTCCTCCCCCTGATCTGTGGCGGTGACGGACAGACTCAGCTCCCTCTGATGCTCGCGGTCAAAGGTCGCCGTCGTGGTGATGACTCCTGCAAACGCCGGTGAGCAGAGACAAAGACACGCCCTCTTCATCTGTGTCGGGTTTAAACTCAAAGACACAAGTATTTACTTCCTCAATATTTAAATATATTGAAATGACAAATATAATGCTTAAAATAAGTGTGTGTTTTTACCCGTCTCTGGGTCGATGCTGAAGCCAGAGTTGACTCCGTCTCGCTCCATGAGGCCGAATCGCACGTCCCCGTTCAGCCCCAGATCTGCATCCTCGGCCTGGACTCGCAGCACCGAGGCTCCTGGAGGCTGGTTCTCCAACACGGAGGCGTGGCCACTGTACGAGGAGCACTGCAGACAAGACATAAACATGGAGGCGTGGCCACTGTACGAGGAGCACTGCAGACAAGACATAAACATGGAGGCGTGGCCACTGTACGAGGAGCACTGCAGACAAGACATAAACATGGAGGCGTGGCCACTGTACGAGGAGCACTGCAGACAAGACATAAACATGGAGGCGTGGCCACTGTACGAGGAGCACTGCAGACAAGACATAGACATGGAGGCGTGGCCACTGTACGAGGAGCACTGCAGACAAGATATAAACATGGAGGCGTGGCCACTGTACGAGGAGAACTGCACACAAGACATAAACATGGAGGCGTGGCCACTGTACGAGGAGAACTGCACACAAGACATAAACATGGAGGCGTGGCCACTGTACGAGGAGAACTGCACACAAGACATAAACATGGAGGCGTGGCCACTGTACGAGGAGAACTGCACACAAGACATAAACATGGAGGCGTGGCCACTGTACGAGGAGAACTGCACACAAGACATAAACATGGAGGCGTGGTCACTGTACGAGGAGCACTGCAGACAAGACATAAACATGGAGGCGTGGCCACTGTACGAGGAGCACTGCAGACAAGACATAAACATGGAGGCGTGGCCACTGTACGAGGAGCACTGCAGACAAGACATAAACATGGAGGCGTGGCCACTGTACGAGGAGCACTGCAGACAAGACATAAACATGGAGGCGTGGCCACTGTACGAGGAGCACTGCAGACAAGACATAAACATGGAGGCGTGGCCACTGTACGAGGAGCACTGCAGACAAGACATAAACATGGAGGCGTGGCCACTGTACGAGGAGCACTGCAGACAAGACATAAACATGGAGGCGTGGCCACTGTACGAGGAGCACTGCAGACAAGATATAAACATGGAGGCGTGGCCACTGTACGAGGAGAACTGCACACAAGACATAAACATGGAGGCGTGGCCACTGTACGAGGAGAACTGCACACAAGACATAAACATGGAGGCGTGGCCACTGTACGAGGAGAACTGCACACAAGACATAAACATGGAGGCGTGGCCACTGTACGAGGAGAACTGCACACAAGACATAAACATGGAGGCGTGGCCACTGTACGAGGAGAACTGCACACAAGACATAAACATGGAGGCGTGGTCACTGTACGAGGAGCACTGCAGACAAGACATAAACATGGAGGCGTGGCCACTGTACGAGGAGCACTGCAGACGAGACATAAACATGGAGGCGTGGCCACTGTACGAGGAGCACTGCAGACGAGACGTAAACATGGAGGCGTGGTCACTGTACGAGGAGCACTGCAGACAAGACGTAAACATGGAGGCGTGGTCACTCTACGAGGAGCACTGCACACAAGACATAAACATGGAGGCGTGGTCACTGTACGAGGAGCACTGCAGACAAGACATAAACATGGAGGCGTGGTCACTGTACGAGGAGCACTGCAGACAAGACATAAACATGGAGGCGTGGTCACTGTACGAGGAGCACTGCAGACAAGACATAAACATGGAGGCGTGGTCACTGTACGAGGAGCACTGCAGACAAGACATAAACATGGAGGCGTGGTCACTGTACGAGGAGCGCTGCAGACAAGATATAAACATGGAGGCGTGGCCACTGTACGAGGAGAACTGCACACAAGACATAAACATGGAGGCGTGGCCACTGTACGAGGAGCACTGCAGACAAGACATAAACATGGAGGCGTGGTCACTGTACGAGGAGCACTGCAGACAAGACATAAACATGGAGGCGTGGTCACTGTACGAGGAGCACTGCAGACAAGATATAAACATGGAGGCGTGGCCACTGTACGAGGAGAAATGCACACAAGACATAAACATGGAGGCGTGGCCACTGTACGAGGAGCACTGCAGACAAGACATAAACATGGAGGCGTGGTCACTGTACGAGGAGCACTGCAGACAAGACATAAACATGGAGGCGTGGTCACTGTACGAGTGGCACTGCAGACAAGATATAAACATGGAGGCGTGGCCACTGTACGAGGAGCACTGCACACAAGACATAAACATGGAGGCGTGGCCACTGTACGAGGAGCACTGCAGACAAGACATAAACATGGAGGCGTGGTCACTGTACGAGGAGCACTGCAGACAAGATATAAACATGGAGGCGTGGCCACTGTACGAGGAGAACTGCACACAAGACATAAACATGGAGGCGTGGCCACTGTACGAGGAGCACTGCAGACAAGACATAAACATGGAGGCGTGGTCACTGTACGAGGAGCACTGCAGACAAGACATAAACATGGAGGCGTGGCCAATGTACGAGGAGCACTGCACACAAGACATAAACATGGAGGCGTGGCCAATATACGAGGAGCACTGCAGACAAGACATAAACATGGAGGCGTGGCCAATGTACGAGGAGCACTGCAGACAAGACATAAACATGGAGGCGTGGCCACTGTACGAGGAGAACTGCACACAAGACATAAACATGGAGGCGTGGCCACTGTACGAGGAGCACTGCAGACAAGACATAAACATGGAGGCGTGGCCAATGTACGAGGAGCACTGCAAACAAGACATAAACATGGAGGCGTGGTCACTGTACGAGGAGCACTGCAGACAAGACATGAACATGGAGGCGTGGCCACTGTACGAGGAGCACTGCACACAAGACATAAACATGGAGGCGTGGCCAATATACGAGGAGCACTGCAGACAAGACATAAACATGGAGGCGTGGCCAATGTACGAGGAGCACTGCACACAAGACATAAACATGGAGGCGTGGCCACTGTACGAGGAGCACTGCAGACAAGACATGAACATGGAGGCGTGGCCACTGTACGAGGAGCACTGCACACAAGACATAAACATGGAGGCGTGGCCAATATACGAGGAGCACTGCAGACAAGACATAAACATGGAGGCGTGGCCAATATACGAGGAGCACTGCAGACAAGACATAAACATGGAGGCGTGGCCAATGTACGAGGAGCACTGCAGACAAGACATAAACATGGAGGCGTGGCCACTGTACGAGGAGCACTGCACGGCCTATCAGAATATTAGTATATTTTGGTTGTGGAAATGTCTGAATAGAAGTGAAATATTTCAGATATTGAGACAAGACAAAAAAAGTGTTTATTTGACTCTGGAGCGAAAAATGTGTTCATCCAAGTGTCGACTTTTAATGAGCGACTGACGTCCTCACAGTGTCTCCCAGGACAGGGCTAAACCAGGGCTAAACCAGGACTAAACCAGGGCTAAACCAGGGCTAAACCAGGGCTAAACCAGGGCTAAACCAGGACTGGACCAGGACCAAACCAGGACTACACCAGGACTGGACCAGGACTAAACCAGGACTAAACCAGGGCTAAACCAGGACTAAACCAGGTCTAAACCAGGACTAAACCAGGGCTAAACCAGGACTGGACCAGGACTAAACCAGGTCTAAACCAGGACTAAACCAGGGCTAAACCAGGGCTAAACCAGGACTAAACCAGGGCTAAACCAGGACTAAACCAGGGCTAAACCAGGGCTAAACCAGGGCTAAACCAGGACTAAACCAGGACTAAACCAGGGCTAAACCAGGGCTAAACCAGGACTAAACCAGGGCTAAACCAGGACTAAACCAGGGCTAAACCAGGACTAAACCAGGGCTAAACCAGGGCTAAACCAGGACTAAACCAGGGCTAAACCAGGGCTAAACCAGGACTAAACAGGGCTAAACCAGGGCTAAACCAGGACTAAACAGGGCTAAACCAGGACTAAACCAGGGCTAAACCAGGGCTAAACCAGGGCTAAACCAGGACTAAACCAGGGCTAAACCAGGGCTAAACCAGGGCTAAACAAGGCTAAACCAGGGCTAAACCAGGGCTAAACCAGGGCTAAACCAGGGCTAAGCCAGGACTAAACCAGGGCTAAACCAGGGCTAAACCAGGGCTAAACCAGGACTAAACAGGGCTAAACCAGGGCTAAACCAGGGCTAAACCAGGACTAAACCAGGGCTAAACCAGGGCTAAACCAGGGCTAAACCAGGGCTAAACCAGGGCTAAACCAGGGCTAAACCAGGACTAAACAGGGCTAAACCAGGGCTAAACCAGGGCTAAACCAGGACTAAACAGGGCTAAACCAGGGCTAAACCAGGGCTAAACCAGGGCTAAACATGAACTAAACATGGACTAAACATGGACTAAACATGGACTAAACATGGACTAAACATGGACTAAATATGGACTAAACCAGGACTAAACATGGACTAAACCAGGGCTAAACCAGGGCTAAACCAGGTCTAAACATGACATAAAGAGCCAGAGTCGGCTCTACCTCCTGAGGAGACTCAGGTCTTTTGGAGTGACAGGGCCACTCCTGAAGACCTTCTACGACTCTGTGGTGGCATCGGCCCTCCTGTACGGTGTGGCCTGCTGGAGCAGCAGCATCACAGAGAGGGAGAGGAGGAAGCTGGACAAAGTCATCAAGAAGTCCAGCTCCGTCCTGGGCTGTGCTCTGGACTCGGTGCAGGAGGTGGGGGACAGGAGGGTCCTGGCTAGATTCACATCTATGCTGGACCATGAGTGTCACCCCCTGCAGGACACTCTGTCCGCTCTGGAGAGCAGCTTCAGTGAGAGACTGATCCACCCTCGCTGTGTGAAGGAAAGGTTCCGTAGGTCTTTCCTTCCTGCTGCTGTCAGACTTTATAACAAAAACTGTTAGTACTGAACACTCGCAATACTGACCTAACCTAATACTGATGTGCAATTCTGTCATATATGCAATTGCTGTTGGAATTCATGTGCAATTCATGTAAAATTCATGTGCAATCTATGTGCTGTCGTGACACATATTCATGTGCAATTACTGTCGTGATCACATGCAATGGTATTTATGTATTTATTTATTTATTTGTCTATGGGAGTTTTTTTATTTATTTATAGGAGATCTTCTACTGAAAGTGTTTTTCAGACTTCCTATAAGTGATCTGTTCTTCTGTATCTACCTCTGTATCTACCTGCGTTGCACCAATGAAATTTCCCCATGTGGGACAATAAAGGAATATCTTATCTTATCTTATCTTATGAGTAACATGGACTAAACCAGGACAAAACATGGACTAAACATGGACTAAACCAGGTCTAAACCAGGACTAAACCGGGACTAAACCGGGGCTAAACCAGGACTAAACATAGACTAAATATGGACTAAACCATTAAGATTCTGAATAGGCTCGGTAGATACAAGGGGGAGTTTCTGTTGAAACAAACAACTCTTTCCTCTTCAGGAAGGCTCCTCCCAATGGGCGGGTCTTACCACAGAATAGTATAAATATCGGAGTTCTCGACCTAAATTCTGTTATTGACAATGACTCTTGGATGAGAGTCGAAACGTCTATTTTTCAAACTGAGTCCAGATGAAACAACTGAAGCTTTTTCTACTATGGAACACGCCTGGACGAATGAGGGATTACACCGACACACTAAACCAGGACTAAACATGGACTAAACCAGGACAAAACATGGACTAAACATGGACTAAACATGGACTAAACCGGGACTAAACATGGACTAAACCGGGACTAAACATGGACTAAACATGGACTAAACCAGGACTAAACATAGACTAAATATGGACTAAACCAGGACTAAACCGGGACTAAACCGGGACAAAAGATGGAAAAAACATGGACTAAACATGGACTAAACATGGACTAAACCAGGACTAAACCGGGACTAAACCGGGACTAAACTGGGACTAAACCAGTTCTAAACCAGGACTAAAGCAAGACTAAACCAGGACTAAACCAGGTCTAAACCAGGACTAAACTGGGACCAAACCAGGACTAAACCAGGTCTAAACCAGGACTAAACCAGGAATAAACCGGGACTAAACCGGGACTAAACTGGGACTAAA
>NW_027315945.1:40004977-40127477 GCF_026437365.1 Eucyclogobius newberryi | reverse complement strand
AGAACACCATCCCAAAAACACCATCCCAAGAACACCAAGAACAACAAGAACACCATCTCAAGAACACCAAGAACACCATCTCAAGAACACCAAGAACACCATCTCAAGAACACCAAGAAAAACAAGAACACCATCTCAAGAACACCAAGAACACCATCTCAAGAACACCATCTCAAGAACACCAAGAACACCATCTCAAGAACACCATCTCAAGAACACCAAGAACACAATCTCAAGAACACCAAGAACACCATCTCAAGAACACCATCTCAAGAACACCAAGAACACCATCTCAAGAACACCAAGAACACCATCTCAAGAACACCATCCCAAGAACACCAAGAACAACAAGAACACCATCTCAAGAACACCAAGAACACCATCTCAAGAACACCAAGAACACCATCTCAAGAACACCAAGAACAACAAGAACACCATCTCAAGAACACCAAGAACACCATCTCAAGAACACCATCTCAAGAACACCATCTCAAGAACACCATCTCAAGAACACCAAGAACACCATCTCAAGAACACCAAGAACACCATCTCAAGAACACCATCTCAAGAACACCAACAACACCATCTCAAGAACACCAAGAACACCATCTCAAGAACACCATCTCAAGAACACCAAGAACACCATCTCAAGAACACCATCCCAAGAACACCAAGAACAACAAGAACACCATCTCAAGAACACCAAGAATACCATCTCAAGAACACCAAGAACAACAAGAACACCATCTCAAAAACACCAAGAACACCATCTCAAGAACACAAAGAACACCAAGAACACCATCCCCAAAACACCATCTCAAGAACACCATCTCAAGAACACCATCCCAAGAACACCATCCCAAGAACACCATCTCAAGAACACCATCTCAAGAACACCATCTCAAGAACACCAAGAACACAAAGAACACAAAGAACACCATCCCAAAAACACCATCCCCAAAACACCATCCCAAGAACACCATCCCAAGAACACCATCTCAAGAACACCATCCCAAGCATCAATGGAATTTCCCCATGTGGGACAATAAAGGATTATCTTATCTTATCTTAAAAACACCATCCCAAGAACACCAACCCACGAACACCAAGAACAACAAGAACACCATCTCAAGAACACCAAGAACACCATCTCAAGAACACCAAGAACACCATCTCAAGAACACCTAGAACAACAAGAACACCATCTCAAGAACACCAAGAACACCATCCCAAGAACACCAAGAACACCATCTCAAGAACACCATCTCAAGAACACCAAGAACACCATCTCAAGAACACCAAGAACACCATCTCAAGAACACCAAGAACACCATCTCAAGAACACCATCTCAAGAACACCATCCCAAGAACACCAAGAACACCATCTCAAGAACACCATCCCAAGAACACCAAGAACAACAAGAACACCATCTCAAGAACACCAAGAACACCATCTCAAGAACACCAAGAACAACAAGAACACCATCTCAAGAACACCATCTCAAGAACACCAAGAACACAAAGAACACCAAGAACACCATCCCAAAAACACCATCCCAAAAACATTATCCCCAAAACACCATCTCAAGAACACCATCTCAAGAACACCATCCCAAGAACACCATCTCAAGAACACCATCTCAAGAACACCATCTCAAGAACACCAAGAACACAAAGAACACCAAGAACACCATCCCAAAAACACCATCCCCAAAACACCATCTCAAGAACACCATCTCAAGAACACCATCCCAAGAACACCATCCCAAGAACACCATCTCAAGAACACCATCCCAAGAACACCATCCCAAGAACACCATCCCAAAAACACCATCCCAAGAACACCAAGAACAACAAGAACACCATCTCAAGAACACCAAGAACACCATCTCAAGAACACCATCTCAAGAACACCAAGAACCATCTCAAGAACACCAAGAACACCATCTCAAGAACACCATCTCAAGAACACCAAGAACACAATCTCAAGAACACCAAGAACACCATCTCAAGAACACCATCTCAAGAACACCAAGAACACCAAGAACACCATCTCAAGAACACCAAGAACACCATCTCAAGAACACCAAGAACACCATCTCAAGAACACCAAGAACACCATCTCAAGAACACCATCTCAAGAACACCAAGAACACCATCTCAAGAACACCAAGAACACCATCTCAAGAACACCAAGAACACCATCTCAAGAACACCAAGAACACCATCTCAAGAACACCATGCCAAGAACACCAAGAACAACAAGAACACCATCTCAAGAACACCAAGAATACCATCTCAAGAACACCAAGAACAACAAGAACACCATCTCAAAAACACCAAGAACACCATCTCAAGAACACAAAGAACACCAAGAACACCATCCCCAAAACACCATCTCAAGAACACCATCTCAAGAACACCATCCCAAGAACACCATCCCAAGAACACCATCTCAAGAACACCATCTCAAGAACACCATCTCAAGAACACCAAGAACACATAGAATACCAAGAACACCATCCCAAAAACACCATCCCCAAAACACCATCCCAAGAACACCATCCGAAGAACACCATCTCAAGAACACCATCTCAAGCATTAATGGAATTTCCCCATGTGGGACAATAAAGGATTATCTTATCTTATCTTAAGAACACCATCCCAAGAACACCAACCCACGAACACCAAGAACAACAAGAACACCATCTCAAGAACACCAAGAACACCATCTCAAGAACACCATCTCAAGAACACCAAGAACAACAAGAACACCATCTCAAGAACACCAAGAACACCATCCCAAGAACACCAAGAACACCATCTCAAGAACACCATCTCAAGAACACCAAGAACACCATCTCAAGAACACCAAGAACAACAAGAACACCATCTCAAGAACACCAAGAACACCATCTCAAGAACACCAAGAACACCATCTCAAGAACACCAAGAACACCATCTCAAGAACACCAAGAACACCATCTCAAGAACACCATCTCAAGAACACCATCTCAAGAACACCATCCCAACAACACCAAGAACACCATCTCAAGAACACCATCCCAAGAACACCAAGAACAACAAGAACACCATCTCAAGAACACCAAGAACACCATCTCAAGAACACCAAGAACAACAAGAACACCATCTCAAGAACACCATCTCAAGAACACCAAGAACACAAAGAACACCAAGAATACCATCCCAAAAACACCATCCCAAAAACACCATCCCCAAAACACCATCTCAAGAACACCATCTCAAGAACACCATCCCAAGAACACCATCCCAAGAACACCATCTCAAGAACACCATCTCAAGAACACCATCTCAAGAACACCAAGAACACAAAGAACACCAAGAACACCATCCCAAAAACACCATCCCCAAAACACCATCTCAAGAACACCATCTCAAGAACACCATCCCAAGAACACCATCCCAAGAACAACATCTCAAGAACACCATCCCAAGAACACAAAGAACAAAAAGAACACCATCCCAAGAACACCAAGAATACCATCTCAAGAACACCAAGAACACCATCTCAAGAACACCAAGAACACCATCTCAAGAACACCAAGAACACAATCTCAAGAACACCAAGAACAACAAGAACACCATCTCAAGAACAACAAGAACACCATCTCAAGAACACCAAGAACACAAAGAATACCATCCCAAAAACACCATCCCACGAACACCAAGAACAACAAGAACACCATCTCAAGAACACCAAGAACACCATCTCAAGAACACCAAGAATACCATCTCAAGAACACCAAGAACAACAAGAACACCATCTCAAAAACACCAAGAACACCATCTCAAGAGCACCAAGAACACCATCCCAAGAACACCAAGAACACCATCTCAAGAACACCATCTCAAGAACACCAAGAACACCATCTCAAGAACACCAAGAACAACAAGAACACCATCTCAAGAACACCAAGAACACCATCTCAAGAACACCAAGAACACCATCTCAAGAACACCAAGAACACCATCTCAAGAACACCATCTCAAGAACACCAAGAACACCATCTCAAGAACACCATCTCAAGAACACCATCTCAAGAACACCAAGAACACCATCTCAAGAACACCATCCCAAGAACACCAAGAACACCATCTCAAGAACACCAAGAACACCATCCCAAGAACACCATCTCAAGAACACCAAGAACACCATCTCAAGAACACCAAGAACATCAAGAACACCATCTCAAGAACACCAAGAACACCATCCCAAGAACACCATCTCAAGAACACCATCTCAAGAACACCAAGAACACCATCCCAAGAACACCAAGAACAACAAGAACACCATCTCAAGAACACCAAGAACACCATCTCAAGAACACCAAGAACAAAAAGAACACCATCTCAAGAACACCATCTCAAGAACACCAAGAACACAAAGAACACCAAGAACACCATCCCAAAAACACCATCCCCAAAACACCATCTCAAGAACACCATCTCAAGAACACCATCCCAAGAACACCATCCCAAGAACACCATCTTAAGAACACCATCCCAAGAACACCATCCCAAGAACACCAAGAACACTAAGAACACCATCTCAAGAACACCAAGAACACCATCTCAAGAACACCAAGAACACCATCTGAAGAACACCAAGAACACCATCTCAAGAACACCAAGAACAACAAGAACACCATCTCAAGAACACCAAGAACACCATCTCAAGAACACCAAGAACACCATCTCAAGAACACCAAGAACAACAAGAACACCATCTCAAGAACACCAAGAACACCATCTCAAGAACACCATCTCAAGAACACCAAGAACACCATCTCAAGAACACCAAGAACACCATCTCAAGAACACCATCTCAAGGACACCAAGAACACCATCTCAAGAACACCAAGAACACCATCTCAAGAACACCATCTCAAGAACACCAAGAACACCATCTCAAGAACACCAAGAACACCATCTCAAGAACACCATCCCAAGAACACCAAGAACAACAAGAACACCATCTCAAGAACACCAAGAATACCATCTCAAGAACACCAAGAACAACAAGAACACCATCTCAAAAACACCAAGAACACCATCTCAAGAACACAAAGAACACCAAGAACACCATCCCCAAAACACCATCTCAAGAACACCATCTCAAGAACACCATCCCAAGAACACCATCCCAAGAACACCATCTCAAGAACACCATCTCAAGAACACCATCTCAAGAACACCAAGAACACAAAGAACACCAAGAACACCATCCCAAAAACACCATCCCCAAAACACCATCCCAAGAACACCATCCCAAGAACACCATCTCAAGAACACCAACCCACGAACACCAAGAACAACAAGAACACCATCTCAAGAACACCATCTCAAGAACACCAAGAACACCATCTCAAGAACACCATCTCAAGAACACCATCCCAAGAACACCATCCCAAAAACACCATCCCAAGAACACCAAGAACACCATCTCAAGAACACATAGAACACCATCTCAAGAACACCAAGAACAACAAGAACACCATCTCAAGAACACCAAGAACACCATCTCAAGAACACCATCTCAAGAACACCAAGAACACCATCTCAAGAACACCATCTCAAGAACACCAAGAACACAATCTCAAGATCACCAAGAACACCATCTCAAGAACACCATCTCAAGAACACCAAGAACACCATCTCAAGAACACCAAGAACACCATCTCAAGAACACCATCCCAAGAACACCAAGAACAACAAGAACACCATCTCAAAAACACCAAGAACACCATCTCAAGAACACCAAGAACACCATCTCAAGAACACCAAGAACAACAAGAACACCATCTCAAGAACACCAAGAACACCATCTCAAGAACACCATCTCAAGAACACCATCTCAAGAACACCAAGAACACCATCTCAAGAACACCAAGAACACCATCTCAAGAACACCATCTCAAGAACACCATCTCAAGAACACCAAGAACACCATCTCAAGAACACCAAGAACAACAAGAACACCATCTCAAAAACACCAAGAACACCATCTCAAGAACACAAAGAACACCAAGAACACCATACCCAAAACACCATCTCAAGAACACCATCTCAAGAACACCATCCCAAGAACACCATCCCAAGAACACCATCTCAAGAACACCATCTCAAGAACACCAAGAACACAAAGAACACCAAGAACATCATCCCAAAAACACCATCCCCAAAACACCATCCCAAGAACACCATCCCAAGAACAGCATCTCAAGAACACCATCCCAAGCATCAATGGAATTTCCCCATGTGGGACAATAAAGGATTATCTTATCTTATCTTAAGAACACCATCCCAAGAACACCAACCCACGAACACCAAGAACAACAAGAACACCATCTCAAGAACACCAAGAACACCATCTCAAGAACACCAAGAACACCATCTCAAGAACACCAAGAACAACAAGAACACCATCTCAAGAACACCAAGAACACCATCCCAAGAACACCAAGAACACCATCTCAAGAACACCATCTCAAGAACACCAAGAACACCATCTCAAGAACACCAAGAACACCATCTCAAGAACACCAAGAACACCATCTCAAGAACACCATCTCAAGAACACCATCCCAAGAACACCAAGAACACCATCTCAAGAACACCATCCCAAGAACACCAAGAACAACAAGAACACCATCTCAAGAACACCAAGAACACCATCTCAAGAACACCAAGAACAACAAGAACACCATCTCAAGAACACCAAGAACACAAAGAACACCAAGAACACCATCCCAAAAACACCATCCCAAAAACACCATCCCCAAAACACCATCTCAAGAACACAATCTCAAGAACACCATCCCAAGAACACCATCCCAAGAACACCATCTCAAGAACACCATCTCAAGAACACCATCTCAAGAACACCAAGAACACAAAGAACACCAAGAACACCATCCCAAAAACACCATCCCCAAAACACCATCTCAAGAACACCATCTCAAGAACACCATCCCAAGAACACCATCCCAAGAACACCATCCCAAAAACACCATCCCAAGAACACCAAGAACAACAAGAACACCATCTCAAGAACACCAAGAACACCATCTCAAGAACACCAAGAACACCATCTCAAGAACACCAAGAACAACAAGAACACCATCTCAAAAACACCAAGAACACCATCTCAAGAACACAAAGAACACCAAGAACACCATCCCCAAAACACCATCTCAAGAACACCATCTCAAGAAAACCCATCCCAAGAACACCATCCCAAGAACACCATCTCAAGAACACCATCTCAAGAACACCATCTCAAGAACACCAAGAACACAAAGAACACCAAGAACACCATCCCAAAAACACCATCCCCAAAACACCATCCCAAGAACACCATCCCAAGAACACCATCTCAAGAACACCATCCCAAGAACACCATCCCAAGAACACCAACCCACGAACACCAAGAACAACAAGAACACCATCTCAAGAACACCAAGAACACCATCTCAAGAACACCATCTCAAGAACACCAAGAACACCATCTCAAGAACACCATCTCAAGAACACCATCCCAAGAACACCATCCCAAAAACACCATCCCAAGAACACCAAGAACAACAAGAACACCATCTCAAGAACACCAAGAACACCATCTCAAGAACACCAAGAACACCATCTCAAGAACACCAAGAACAACAAGAACACCATCTCAAGAACACCAAGAACACCATCTCAAGAACACCATCTCAAGAACACCAAGAACACCATCTCAAGAACACCATCTCAAGAACACCATCTCAAGAACACCAAGAACACAATCTCAAGAACACCAAGAACACCATCTCAAGAACACCATCCCAAGAACACCAAGAACAACAAGAACACCATCTCAAGAACACCAAGAACACCATCTCAAGAACACCAAGAACAACAAGAACACCATCTCAAGAACACCATCTCAAGAACACCAAGAACACAAAGAACACCAAGAACACCATCCCAAAAACACCATCCCAAAAACACCATCCCCAAAACACCATCTCAAGAACACCATCTCAAGAACACCATCCCAAGAACACCATCCCAAGAACACCATCTCAAGAACACCATCTCAAGAACACCATCTCAAGAACACCAAGAACACCATCTCAAGAACACCAAGAACACCATCTCAAGAACACCAAGAACAACAAGAAGACCATCTCAAAAACACCAAGAACACCATCTCAAGAACACAAAGAACACCAAGAACACCATCCCCAAAACACCATCTCAAGAACACCATCTCAAGAACACCATCCCAAGAACACCAAGAACACAATCTCAAGAACACCAAGAACACCATCTCAAGAACACCATCTCAAGAACACCAAGAACACCATCTCAAGAACACCAAGAACACCATCTCAAGAACACCATCCCAAGAACACCAAGAACAACAAGAACACCATCTCAAGAACACCAAGAACACCATCTCAAGAACACCAAGAACACCATCTCAAGAACACCAAGAACAACAAGAACACCATCTCAAGAACACCAAGAACACCATCTCAAGAACACCATCTCAAGAACACCAAGAACACCATCTCAAGAACACCAAGAACACCATCTCAAGAACACCATCTCAAGAACACCAAGAACACCATCTCAAGAACACCATCCCAAGAACACCAAGAACAACAAGAACACCATCTCAAGAACACCAAGAATACCATCTCAAGAACACCAAGAACAACAAGAACACCATCTCAAAAACACCAAGAACACCATCTCAAGAACACAAAGAACACCAAGAACACCATCCCCAAAACACCATCTCAAGAACACCATCTCAAGAACACCATCCCAAGAACACCATCCCAAGAACACCATCTCAAGATTACCATCTCAAGAACACCATCTCAAGAACACCAAGAACACAAAGAACACCATCCCAAAAACACCATCCCCAAAACACCATCCCAAGAACACCATCCCAAGAACACCATCTCAAGAACACCATCCCAAGCATCAATGGAATTTCCCCATGTGGGACAATAAAGGATTATCTTATCTTATCTTAAAAACACCATCCCAAGAACACCAACCCACGAACACCAAGAACAACAAGAACACCATCTCAAGAACACCAAGAACACCATCTCAAGAACACCAAGAACACCATCTCAAGAACACCAAGAACAACAAGAACACCATCTCAAGAACACCAAGAACACCATCCCAAGAACACCAAGAACACCATCTCAAGAACACCATCTCAAGAACACCAAGAACACCATCTCAAGAACACCAAGAACACCATCTCAAGAACACCAAGAACACCATCTCAAGAACACCATCTCAAGAACACCATCCCAAGAACACCAAGAACACCATCTCAAGAACACCATCCCAAGAACACCAAGAACAACAAGAACACCATCTCAAGAACACCAAGAACACCATCTCAAGAACACCAAGAACAACAAGAACACCATCTCAAGAACACCATCTCAAGAACACCAAGAACACAAAGAACACCAAGAACACCATCCCAAAAACACCATCCCAAAAACACCATCCCCAAAACACCATCTCAAGAACACCATCTCAAGTACACCATCCCAAGAACACCATCTCAAGAACACCATCTCAAGAACACCATCTCAAGAACACCATCTCAAGAACACCAAGAACACAAAGAACACCAAGAACACCATCCCAAAAACACCATCCCCAAAACACCATCTCAAGAACACCATCTCAAGAACACCATCCCAAGAACACCATCCCAAGAACACCATCTCAAGAACACCATCCCAAGAACACCATCCCAAGAACACCATCCCAAAAACACCATCCCAAGAACACCAAGAACAACAAGAACACCATCTCAAGAACACCAAGAACACCATCTCAAGAACACCAAGAACACCATCTCAAGAACACCAAGAACAACAAGAACACCATCTCAAGAACACCAAGAACACCATCTCAAGAACACCATCTCAAGAACACCAAGAACCATCTCAAGAACACCAAGAACACCATCTCAAGAACACCATCTCAAGAACACCAAGAACACAATCTCAAGAACACCAAGAACACCATCTCAAGAACACCATCTCAAGAACACCAAGAACACCATCTCAAGAACACCAAGAACACCATCTCAAGAACACCAAGAACACCATCTCAAGAACACCAAGAACACCATCTCAAGAACACCATCTCAAGAACACCAAGAACACCATCTCAAGAACACCAAGAACACCATCTCAAGAACACCAAGAACACCATCTCAAGAACACCAAGAACACCATCTCAAGAACACCATCCCAAGAACACCAAGAACAACAAGAACACCATCTCAAGAACACCAAGAATACCATCTCAAGAACACCAAGAACAACAAGAACACCATCTCAAAAACACCAAGAACACCATCTCAAGAACACAAAGAACACCAAGAACACCATCCCCAAAACACCATCTCAAGAACACCATCCCAAGAACACCATCCCAAGAACACCATCCCAAGAACACCATCCCAAGAACACCATCTCAAGAACACCATCTCAAGAACACCAAGAACACATAGAATACCAAGAACACCATCCCAAAAACACCATCCCCAAAACACCATCCCAAGAACACCATCCGAAGAACACCATCTCAAGAACACCATCTCAAGCATCAATGGAATTTCCCCATGTGGGACAATAAAGGATTATCTTATCTTATCTTAAGAACACCATCCCAAGAACACCAACCCACGAACACCAAGAACAACAAGAACACCATCTCAAGAACACCAAGAACACCATCTCAAGAACACCATCTCAAGAACACCAAGAACAACAAGAACACCATCTCAAGAACACCAAGAACACCATCCCAAGAACACCAAGAACACCATCTCAAGAACACCATCTCAAGAACACCAAGAACACCATCTCAAGAACACCAAGAACAACAAGAACACCATCTCAAGAACACCAAGAACACCATCTCAAGAACACCAAGAACACCATCTCAAGAACACCAAGAACACCATCTCAAGAACACCATCTCAAGAACACCATCCCAAGAACACCAAGAACACCATCTCAAGAACACCATCCCAAGAACACCAAGAACAACAAGAACACCATCTCAAGAACACCAAGAACACCATCTCAAGAACACCAAGAACAACAAGAACACCATCTCAAGAACACCATCTCAAGAACACCAAGAACACAAAGAACACCAAGAATACCATCCCAAAAACACCATCCCAAAAACACCATCCCCAAAACACCATCTCAAGAACACCATCTCAAGAACACCATCCCAAGAACACCATCCCAAGAACACCATCTCAAGAACACCATCTCAAGAACACCATCTCAAGAACACCAAGAACACAAAGAACACCAAGAACACCATCCCAAAAACACCATCCCCAAAACACCATCTCAAGAACACCATCTCAAGAACACCATCCCAAGAACACCATCCCAAGAACACCATCTCAAGAACACCATCCCAAGAACACAAAGAACAAAAAGAACACCATCCCAAGAACACCAAGAACAACAAGAACACCATCTCAAGAACACCAAGAACACCATCTCAAGAACACCAAGAACACCATCTCAAGAACACCAAGAACACCATCTCAAGAACACCAAGAACACAATCTCAAGAACACCAAGAACAACAAGAACACCATCTCAAGAACAACAAGAACACCATCTCAAGAACACCAAGAACACAAAGAATACCATCCCAAAAACACCATCCCACGAACACCAAGAACAACAAGAACACCATCTCAAGAACACCAAGAACACCATCTCAAGAACACCAAGAATACCATCTCAAGAACACCAAGAACAACAAGAACACCATCTCAAAAACACCAAGAACACCATCTCAAGAACACCAAGAACACCATCCCAAGAACACCAAGAACACCATCTCAAGAACACCATCTCAAGAACACCAAGAACACCATCTCAAGAACACCAAGAACACCATCTCAAGAACACCAAGAACAACAAGAACACCATCTCAAGAACACCAAGAACACCATCCCAAGAACACCAAGAACACCATCTCAAGAACACCATCTCAAGAACACCAAGAACACCATCTCAAGAACACCAAGAACAACAAGAACACCATCTCAAGAACACCAAGAACACCATCTCAAGAACACCAAGAACACCATCTCAAGAACACCATCTCAAGAACACCAAGAACACCATCTCAAGAACACCAAGAACAACAAGAACACCATCTCAAAAACACCAAGAACACCATCTCAAGAACTCAAAGAACACCAAGAACACCATCCCCAAAACACCATCTCAAGAACACCATCTCAAGAACACCATCCCAAGAACACCAAGAACACAATCTCAAGAACACCAAGAACACCATCTCAAGAACACCATCTCAAGAACACCAAGAACACCATCTCAAGAACACCAAGAACACCATCTCAAGAACACCATCCCAAGAACACCAAGAACAACAAGAACACCATCTCAAGAACACCAAGAACACCATCTCAAGAACACCAAGAACACCATCTCAAGAACACCAAGAACAACAAGAACACCATCTCAAGAACACCAAGAACACCATCTCAAGAACACCAAGAACAACAAGAACACCATCTCAAGAACACCAAGAACACCATCTCAAGAACACCAAGAACACCATCTCAAGAACACCAAGAACACCATCTCAAGAACACCAAGAACACCATCTCAAGAACACCATCTCAAGAACACCAAGAACACCATCTCAAGAACACCATCCCAAGAACACCAAGAACAACAAGAACACCATCTCAAGAACACCAAGAATACCATCTCAAGAACACCAAGAACAACAAGAACACCATCTCAAAAACACCAAGAACACCATCTCAAGAACACAAAGAACACCAAGAACACCATCCCCAAAACACCATCTCAAGAACACCATCTCAAGAACACCATCCCAAGAACACCATCCCAAGAACACCATCTCAAGAACACCATCTCAAGAACACCATCTCAAGAACACCAAGAACACAAAGAACACCATCCCAAAAACACCATCCCCAAAACACCATCCCAAGAACACCATCCCAAGAACACCATCTCAAGAACACCATCCCAAGCATCAATGGAATTTCCCCATGTGGGACAATAAAGGATTATCTTATCTTATCTTAAAAACACCATCCCAAGAACACCAACCCACGAACACCAAGAACAACAAGAACACCATCTCAAGAACACCAAGAACACCATCTCAAGAACACCAAGAACACCATCTCAAGAACACCAAGAACAACAAGAACACCATCTCAAGAACACCAAGAACACCATCCCAAGAACAGCAAGAACACCATCTAAAGAACACCATCTCAAGAACACCAAGAACACCATCTCAAGAACACCAAGAACACCATCTCAAGAACACCAAGAACACCATCTCAAGAACACCATCTCAAGAACACCATCCCAAGAACACCAAGAACACCATCTCAAGAACACCATCCCAAGAACACCAAGAACAACAAGAACACCATCTCAAGAACACCAAGAACACCATCTCAAGAACACCAAGAACAACAAGACCACCATCTCAAGAACACCATCTCAAGAACACCAAGAACACAAAGAACACCAAGAACACCATCCCAAAAACACCATCCCAAAAACACCATCCCCAAAACACCATCTCAAGAACACCATCTCAAGTACACCATCCCAAGAACACCATCTCAAGAACACCATCTCAAGAACACCATCTCAAGAACACCATCTCAAGAACACCAAGAACACAAAGAACACCAAGAACACCATCCCAAAAACACCATCCCCAAAACACCATCTCAAGAACACCATCTCAAGAACACCATCCCAAGAACACCATCCCAAGAACACCATCTCAAGAACACCATCCCAAGAACACCATCCCAAGAACACCATCCCAAAAACACCATCAAAGAACACCAAGAACAACAAGAACACCATCTCAAGAACACCAAGAACACCATCTCAAGAACACCAAGAACACCATCTCAAGAACACCAAGAACAACAAGAACACCATCTCAAGAACACCAAGAACACCATCTCAAGAACACCATCTCAAGAACACCAAGAACCATCTCAAGAACACCAAGAACACCATCTCAAGAACACCATCTCAAGAACACCAAGAACACAATCTCAAGAACACCAAGAACACCATCTCAAGAACACCATCTCAAGAACACCAAGAACACCATCTCAAGAACACCAAGAACACCATCTCAAGAACACCAAGAACACCATCTCAAGAACACCAAGAACACCATCTCAAGAACACCATCTCAAGAACACCAAGAACACCATCTCAAGAACACCAAGAACACCATCTCAAGAACACCAAGAACACCATCTCAAGAACACCAAGAACACCATCTCAAGAACACCATCCCAAGAACACCAAGAACAACAAGAACACCATCTCAAGAACACCAAGAATACCATCTCAAGAACACCAAGAACAACAAGAACACCATCTCAAAAAACACCAAGAACACCATCTCAAGAACACAAAGAACACCAAGAACACCATCCCCAAAACACCATCTCAAGAACACCATCTCAAGAACACCATCCCAAGAACACCATCCCAAGAACACCATCCCAAGAACACCATCTCAAGAACACCATCTCAAGAACACCAAGAACACATAGAATACCAAGAACACCATCCCAAAAACACCATCCCCAAAACACCATCCCAAGAACACCATCCGAAGAACACCATCTCAAGAACACCATCTCAAGCATCAATGGAATTTCCCCATGTGGGACAATAAAGGATTATCTTATCTTATCTTAAGAACACCATCCCAAGAACACCAACCCACGAACACCAAGAACAACAAGAACACCATCTCAAGAACACCAAGAACACCATCTCAAGAACACCATCTCAAGAACACCAAGAACAACAAGAACACCATCTCAAGAACACCAAGAACACCATCCCAAGAACACCAAGAACACCATCTCAAGAACACCATCTCAAGAACACCATCTCAAGAACACCATCCCAAGAACACCAAGAACACCATCTCAAGAACACCATCCCAAGAACACCAAGAACAACAAGAACACCATCTCAAGAACACCAAGAACACCATCTCAAGAACACCAAGAACAACAAGAACACCATCTCAAGAACACCATCTCAAGAACACCAAGAACACAAAGAACACCAAGAATACCATCCCAAAAACACCATCCCAAAAACACCATCCCAAAAACACCATCTCAAGAACACCATCTCAAGAACACCATCCCAAGAACACCATCCCAAGAACACCATCTCAAGAACACCATCTCAAGAACACCATCTCAAGAACACCAAGAACACAAAGAACACCAAGAACACCATCCCAAAAACACCATCCCCAAAACACCATCTCAAGAACACCATCTCAAGAACACCATCCCAAGAACACCATCCCAAGAACACCATCTCAAGAACACCATCCCAAGAACACAAAGAACAAAAAGAACACCATCCCAAGAACACCAAGAACAACAAGAACACCATCTCAAGAACACCAAGAACACCATCTCAAGAACACCAAGAACACCATCTCAAGAACACCAAGAACACCATCTCAAGAACACCAAGAACACAATCTCAAGAACACCAAGAACAACAAGAACACCATCTCAAGAACAACAAGAACACCATCTCAAGAACACCAAGAACACAAAGAATACCATCCCAAAAACACCATCCCACGAACACCAAGAACAACAAGAACACCATCTCAAGAACACCAAGAACACCATCTCAAGAACACCAAGAATACCATCTCAAGAACACCAAGAACAACAAGAACACCATCTCAAAAACACCAAGAACACCATCTCAAGAACACCAAGAACACCATCCCAAGAACACCAAGAACACCATCTCAAGAACACCATCTCAAGAACACCAAGAACACCATCTCAAGAACACCAAGAACACCATCTCAAGAACACCAAGAACAACAAGAACACCATCTCAAGAACACCAAGAACACCATCTCAAGAACACCATCTCAAGAACACCAAGAACACCATCTCAAGAACACCAAGAACACCATCTCAAGAACACCAAGAACACCATCTCAAGAACACCAAGAACACCATCTCAAGAACACCATCCCAAGAACACCAAGAACAACAAGAACACCATCTCAAGAACACCAAGAATACCATCTCAAGAACACCAAGAACAACAAGAACACCATCTCAAAAAACACCAAGAACACCATCTCAAGAACACAAAGAACACCAAGAACACCATCCCCAAAACACCATCTCAAGAACACCATCTCAAGAACACCATCCCAAGAACACCATCCCAAGAACACCATCCCAAGAACACCATCTCAAGAACACCATCTCAAGAACACCAAGAACACATAGAATACCAAGAACACCATCCCAAAAACACCATCCCCAAAACACCATCCCAAGAACACCATCCGAAGAACACCATCTCAAGAACACCATCTCAAGCATCAATGGAATTTCCCCATGTGGGACAATAAAGGATTATCTTATCTTATCTTAAGAACACCATCCCAAGAACACCAACCCACGAACACCAAGAACAACAAGAACACCATCTCAAGAACACCAAGAACACCATCTCAAGAACACCATCTCAAGAACACCAAGAACAACAAGAACACCATCTCAAGAACAACAAGAACACCATCTCAAGAACACCAAGAACACCATCTCAAGAACACCATCTCAAGAACACCATCTCAAGAACACCATCCCAAGAACACCAAGAACACCATCTCAAGAACACCATCCCAAGAACACCAAGAACAACAAGAACACCATCTCAAGAACACCAAGAACACCATCTCAAGAACACCAAGAACAACAAGAACACCATCTCAAGAACACCATCTCAAGAACACCAAGAACACAAAGAACACCAAGAATACCATCCCAAAAACACCATCCCAAAAACACCATCCCCAAAACACCATCTCAAGAACACCATCTCAAGAACACCATCCCAAGAACACCATCCCAAGAACACCATCTCAAGAACACCATCTCAAGAACACCATCTCAAGAACACCAAGAACACAAAGAACACCAAGAACACCATCCCAAAAACACCATCCCCAAAACACCATCTCAAGAACACCATCTCAAGAACACCATCCCAAGAACACCATCCCAAGAACACCATCTCAAGAACACCATCCCAAGAACACAAAGAACAAAAAGAACACCATCCCAAGAACACCAAGAACAACAAGAACACCATCTCAAGAACACCAAGAACACCATCTCAAGAACACCAAGAACACCATCTCAAGAACACCAAGAACACCATCTCAAGAACACCAAGAACACAATCTCAAGAACACCAAGAACAACAAGAACACCATCTCAAGAACAACAAGAACACCATCTCAAGAACACCAAGAACACAAAGAATACCATCCCAAAAACACCATCCCACGAACACCAAGAACAACAAGAACACCATCTCAAGAACACCAAGAACACCATCTAAAGAACACCAAGAATACCATCTCAAGAACACCAAGAACAACAAGAACACCATCTCAAAAACACCAAGAACACCATCTCAAGAACACCAAGAACACCATCCCAAGAACACCAAGAACACCATCTCAAGAACACCATCTCAAGAACACCAAGAACACCATCTCAAGAACACCAAGAACACCATCTCAAGAACACCAAGAACAACAAGAACACCATCTCAAGAACACCAAGAACACCATCTCAAGAACACCATCTCAAGAACACCAAGAACACCATCTCAAGAACACCATCTCAAGAACACCATCTCAAGAACACCATCTCAAGAACACCATCTCAAGAACACCAAGAACACCATCTCAAGAACACCATCCCAAGAACACCAAGAACACCATCTCAAGAACACCAAGAACACCATCTCAAGAACACCATCTCAAGAACACCAAGAACACCATCTTAAGAACACCAAGAACATCAAGAACACCATCTCAAGAACACCAAGAACACCATCCCAAGAACACCAAGAACACCATCTCAAGAACACCATCTCAAGAACACCAAGAACACCATCCCAAGAACACCAAGAACAACAAGAACACCATCTCAAGAACACCAAGAACACCATCTCAAGAACACCAAGAACAAAAAGAACACCATCTCAAGAACACCATCTCAAGAACACCAAGAACACAAAGAACACCAAGAACACCATCCCAAAAACACCATCCCCAAAACACCATCTCAAGAACACCATCTCAAGAACACCATCCCAAGAACACCATCCCAAGAACACCATCTTAAGAACACCATCCCAAGAACACCATCCCAAGAACACCAAGAACACTAAGAACACCATCTCAAGAACACCAAGAACACCATCTCAAGAACACCATCTGAAGAACACCAAGAACACCATCTCAAGAACACCAAGAACAACAAGAACACCATCTCAAGAACACCAAGAACACCATCTCAAGAACACCAAGAACACCATCTCAAGAACACCAAGAACAACAAGAACACCATCTCAAGAACACCAAGAACACCATCTCAAGAACACCATCTCAAGAACACCAAGAACACCATCTCAAGAACACCAAGAACACCATCTCAAGAACACCATCTCAAGAACACCAAGAACACCATCTCAAGAACACCAAGAACACCATCTCAAGAACACCATCTCAAGAACACCAAGAACACCATCTCAAGAACACCAAGAACACCATCCAAAGAACACCAAGAACAACAAGAACACCATCTCCAAAACACCAAGAACACCATCTCAAGAACACAAAGAACACCAAGAACACCATCCCCAAAACACCATCTCAAGAACACCATCTCAAGAACACCATCCCAAGAACACCATCCCAAGAACACCATCTCAAGAACACCATCTCAAGAACACCATCTCAAGAACACCAAGAACACAAAGAACACCAAGAACACCATCCCAAAAACACAATCCCCAAAACACCATCCCAAGAACACCATCTCAAGAACACCAACCCACGAACACCAAGAACAACAAGAACACCATCTCAAGAACACCATCTCAAGAACACCAAGAACACCATCTCAAGAACACCATCTCAAGAACACAATCCCAAGAACACCATCCCAAAAACACCATCCCAAGAACACCAAGAACACCATCTCAAGAACACCAAGAACACCATCTCAAGAACACCAAGAACAACAAGAACACCATCTCAAGAACACCAAGAACACCATCTCAAGAACACCATCTCAAGAACACCAAGAACACCATCTCAAGAACACCATCTCAAGAACACCAAGAACACAATCTCAAGATCACCAAGAACACCATCTCAAGAACACCATCTCAAGAACACCAAGAACACCATCTCAAGAACACCAAGAACACCATCTCAAGAACACCATCCCAAGAACACCAAGAACAACAAGAACACCATCTCAAAAACACCAAGAACACCATCTCAAGAACACCAAGAACACCATCTCAAGAACACCAAGAACAACAAGAACACCATCTCAAGAACACCAAGAACACCATCTCAAGAACACCATCTCAAGAACACCATCTCAAGAACACCAAGAACACCATCTCAAGAACACCAAGAACACCATCTCAAGAACACCATCTCAAGAACACCAAGAACACCATCTCAAGAACACCATCCCAAGAACACCAAGAACAACAAGAACACCATCTCAAGAACACCAAGAATACCATCTCAAGAACACCAAGAACAACAAGAACACCATCTCAAAAACACCAAGAACACCATCTCAAGAACACAAAGAACACCAAGAACACCATCCCCAAAACACCATCTCAAGAACACCATCTCAAGAACACCATCCCAAGAACACCATCCCAAGAACACCATCTCAAGAACACCATCTCAAGAACACCAAGAACACAAAGAACACCAAGAACACCATCCCAAAAACACCATCCCCAAAACACCATCCCAAGAACACCATCCCAAGAACACCATCTCAAGAACACCATCCCAAGCATCAATGGAATTTCCCCATGTGGGACAATAAAGGATTATCTTATCTTATCTTAAGAACACCATCCCAAGAACACCAACCCACGAACACCAAGAACAACAAGAACACCATCTCAAGAACACCAAGAACACCATCTCAAGAACACCAAGAACACCATCTCAAGAACACCAAGAACAACAAGAACACCATCTCAAGAACACCAAGAACACCATCCCAAGAACACCTAGAACACCATCTCAAGAACACCATCTCAAGAACACCAAGAACACCATCTCAAGAACACCAAGAACACCATCTCAAGAACACCAAGAACACCATCTCAAGAACACCATCTCAAGAACACCATCCCAAGAACACCAAGAACACCATCTCAAGAACACCATCCCAAGACCACCAAGAACAACAAGAACACCATCTCAAGAACACCAAGAACACCATCTCAAGAACACCAAGAACAACAAGAACACCATCTCAAGAACACCAGGAACACAAAGAACACCAAGAACACCATCCCAAAAACACCATCCCAAAAACACCATCCCCAAAACACCATCTCAAGAACACCATCTCAAGAACACCATCCCAAGAACACCATCCCAAGAACACCATCTCAAGAACACCATCTCAAGAACACCATCTCAAGAACACCAAGAACACAAAGAACACCAAGAACACCATCCCAAAAACACCATCCCCAAAACACCATCTCAAGAACACCATCTCAAGAACACCATCCCAAGAACACCATCCCAAGAACACCATCCCAAAAACACCATCCCAAGAACACCAAGAACAACAAGAACACCATCTCAAGAACACCAAGAACACCATCTCAAGAACACCAAGAACACCATCTCAAGAAAAACCAAGAACAACAAGAACACCATCTCAAAAACACCAAGAACACCATCTCAAGAACACAAAGAACACCAAGAACACCATCCCCAAAACACCATCTCAAGAACACCATCTCAAGAACACCATCCCAAGAACACCATCCCAAGAACACCATCTCAAGAACACCATCTCAAGAACACCAAGAACACAAAGAACACCAAGAACACCATCCCAAAAACACCATCCCCAAAACACCATCCCAAGAACACCATCCCAAGAACACCATCTCAAGAACACCATCCCAAGAACACCATCCCAAGAACACCAACCCACGAACACCAAGAACAACAAGAACACCATCTCAAGAACACCAAGAACACCATCTCAAGAACACCATCTCAAGAACACCAAGAACACCATCTCAAGAACACCATCTCAAGAACACCATCCCAAGAACACCATCCCAAAAACACCATCCCAAGAACACCAAGAACAACAAGAACACCATCTCAAGAACACCAAGAACACCATCTCAAGAACACCAAGAACACCATCTCAAGAACACCAAGAACAACAAGAACACCATCTCAAGAACTCCAAGAACACCATCTCAAGAACACCATCTCAAGAACACCAAGAACACAATCTCAAGAACACCAAGAACACCATCTCAAGAACACCATCCCAAGAACACCAAGAACAACAAGAACACCATCTCAAGAACACCAAGAACACCATCTCAAGAACACCAAGAACAACAAGAATACCATCTCAAGAACACCATCTCAAGAACACCAAGAACACAAAGAACACCAAGAACACCATCCCAAAAACACCATCCCAAAAACACCATCCCCAAAACACCATCTCAAGAACACCATCTCAAGAACACCATCCCAAGAACACCATCCCAAGAACACCATCTCAAGAACACCATCTCAAGAACACCATCTCAAGAACACCAAGAACACAAAGAACACCAAGAACACCATCCCAAAAACACCATCCCCAAAACACCATCTCAAGAACACCATCTCAAGAACACCATCCCAAGAACACCATCCCAAGAACACCATCTCAAGAACACCATCCCAAGAACACCATCCCAAGAACACCATCCCAAAAACAACATCCCAAGAACACCAAGAACAACAAGAACACCATCTCAAGAACACCAAGAACACCATCTCAAGAACACCAAGAACACCATCTCAAGAACACCAAGAACAACAAGAACACCATCTCAAAAACACCAAGAACACCATCTCAAGAACACAAAGAACACCAAGAACACCATCCCCAAAACACCATCTCAAGAACACCATCTCAAGAACACCATCCCAAGAACACCATCCCAAGAACACCATCTCAAGAACACCATCTCAAGAACACCATCTCAAGAACACCAAGAACACAAAGAACACCAAGAACACCATCCCAAAAACACCATCCCCAAAACACCATCCCAAGAACACCATCCCAAGAACACCATCTCAAGAACACCATCCCAAGAACACCATCCCAAGAACACCAACCCACGAACACCAAGAACAACAAGAACACCATCTCAAGAACACCAAGAACACCATCTCAAGAACACCATCTCAAGAACACCAAGAACACCATCTCAAGAACACCATCTCAAGAACACCATCCCAAGAACACCATCCCAAAAACACCATCCCAAGAACACCAAGAACAACAAGAACACCATCTCAAGAACACCAAGAACACCATCTCAAGAACACCAAGAACACCATCTCAAGAACACCAAGAACACAAAGAACACCAAGAACACCATCCCAAAAACACCATCCCCAAAACACCATCTCAAGAACACCATCTCAAGAACACCATCCCAAGAACACCATCCCAAGAACACCATCTCAAGAACACCATCCCAAGAACACCATCCCAAGAACAACATCCCAAGAACACCAAGAACAACAAGAACACCATCTCAAGAACACCAAGAACACCATCTCAAGAACACCAAGAACACCATCTCAAGAACACCAAGAACAACAAGAACACCATCTCAAAAACACCAAGAACACCATCTCAAGAACACAAAGAACACCAAGAACACCATCCCCAAAACACCATCTCAAGAACACCATCTCAAGAACACCATCCCAAGAACACCATCCCAAGAACACCATCTCAAGAACACCATCTCAAGAACACCATCTCAAGAACACCAAGAACACAAAGAACACCAAGAACACCATCCCAAAAACACCATCCCCAAAACACCATCCCAAGAACACCATCCCAAGAACACCATCTCAAGAACACCATCCCAAGAACACCATCCCAAGAACACCAACCCACGAACACCAAGAACAACAAGAACACCATCTCAAGAACACCAAGAACACCATCTCAAGAACACCATCTCAAGAACACCAAGAACACCATCTCAAGAACACCATCTCAAGAACACCATCCCAAGAACACCATCCCAAAAACACCATCCCAAGAACACCAAGAACAACAAGAACACCATCTCAAGAACACCAAGAACACCATCTCAAGAACACCAAGAACACCATCTCAAGAATACCAAGAACACCATCTCAAGAACACCAAGAACACCATCTCAAGAACACCATCTCAAGAACACCAAGAACACCATCTCAAGAACACCATCTCAAGAACACCAAGAACACAATCTCAAGAACACCAAGAACACCATCTCAAGAACACCATCTCAAGAACACCAAGAACACCATCTCAAGAACACCAAGAACACCATCTCAAGAACACCATCCCAAGAACACCAAGAACAACAAGAACACCATCTCAAGAACACCAAGAACACCAAGAACACCATCTCAAGAACACCAAGAACAACAAGAACACCATCTCAAGAACACCAGGAACACCATCTCAAGAACACCATCTCAAGAACACCATCTCAAGAACACCAAGAACCATCTCAAGAACACCAAGAACACCATCTCAAGAACACCATCTCAAGAACACCAAGAACACAATCTCAAGAACACCAAGAACACCATCTCAAGAACACCATCTCAAGAACACCAAGAACACCATCTCAAGAACACCAAGAACACCATCTCAAGAACACCAAGAACACCATCTCAAGAACACCAAGAACACCATCTCAAGAACACCATCTCAAGAACACCAAGAACACCATCTCAAGAACACCAAGAACACCATCTCAAGAACACCAAGAACACCATCTCAAGAACACCATCCCAAGAACACCAAGAACAACAAGAACACCATCTCAAGAACACCAAGAATACCATCTCAAGAACACCAAGAACAACAAGAACACCATCTCAAAAACACCAAGAAAACCATCTCAAGAACACAAAGAACACCAAGAACACCATCCCCAAAACACCATCTCAAGAACACCATCTCAAGAACACCATCTCAAGAACACCATCTCAAGAACACCAAGAACACAAAGAACACCAAGAACACCATCCCAAAAACACCATCCCCAAAACACCATCCCAAGAACACCATCCCAAGAACACCATCTCAAGAACACCATCCCAAGCATCAATGGAATTTCCCCATGTGGGACAATAAAGGATTATCTTATCTTATCTTAAGAACACCATCCCAAGAACACCAACCCACGAACACCAAGAACAACAAGAACACCATCTCAAGAACACCAAGAACACCATCTCAAGAACACCAAGAACAACAAGAACACCATCTCAAGAACACCAAGAACACCATCCCAAGAACACCAAGAACACCATCTCAAGAACACCATCTCAAGAACACCAAGAACACCATCTCAAGAACACCAAGAACAACAAGAACACCATCTCAAGAACACCAAGAACACCATCTCAAGAACACCAAGAACACCATCTCAAGAACACCAAGAACACCATCTCAAGAACACCAAGAACACCATCTCAAGAACACCATCTCAAGAACACCATCTCAAGAACACCATCCCAAGAACACCAAGAACACCATCTCAAGAACACCATCCCAAGAACACCAAGAACAACAAGAACACCATCTCAAGAACACCAAGAACACCATCTCAAGAACACCAAGAACAACAAGAACACCATCTCAAGAACACCATCTCAAGAACACCAAGAACACAAAGAACACCAAGAACACCATCCCAAAAACACCATCCCAAAAACACCATCCCCAAAACACCATCTCAAGAACACCATCTCAAGAACACCATCCCAAGAACACCATCCCAAGAACACCATCTCAAGAACACCATCTCAAGAACACCATCTCAAGAACACCAAGAACACAAAGAACACCAAGAACACCATCCCAAAAACACCATCCCCAAAACACCATCTCAAGAACACCATCTCAAGAACACCATCCCAAGAACACCATCCCAAGAACACCATCTCAAGAACACCATCCCAAGAACACAAAGAACAAAAAGAACACCATCCCAAGAACACCAAGAACAACAAGAACACCATCTCAAGAACACCAAGAACACCATCTCAAGAACACCAAGAACACCATCTCAAGAACACCAAGAACAACAAGAACACCATCTCAAGAACACCATCTCAAGAACACCAAGAACACAAAGAACACCAAGAACACCATCCCAAAAACACCATCCCAAAAACACCATCCCCAAAACACCATCTCAAGAACACCATCTCAAGAACACCATCCCAAGAACACCATCCCAAGAACACCATCTCAAGAACACCATCTCAAGAACACCATCTCAAGAACACCAAGAACACAAAGAACAGCAAGAACACCATCCCAAAAACACCATCCCCAAAACACCATCTCAAGAACACCATCTCAAGAACACCATCCCAAGAACACCATCCTAAGAACACCATCTCAAGAACACCATCCCAAGAACACAAAGAACAAAAAGAACACCATCCCAAGAACACCAAGAACAACAAGAACACCATCTCAAGAACACCAAGAACACCATCTCAAGAACACCAAGAACACCATCTCAAGAACACCAAGAACACCATCTCAAGAACACCAAGAACAACAAGAACACCATCTCAAGAACAACAAGAACACCATCTCAAGAACACCAAGAACACAAAGAACACCATCCCAAAAACACCATCCCACGAACACCAAGAACAACAAGAACACCATCTCAAGAACACCAAGAACACCATCTCAAGAACACCAAGAACACCATCTCAAGAACACCAAGAACAACAAGAACACCATCTCAAGAACACCAAGAACACCATCTCAAGAACACCAAGAACACCATCCCAAGAACACCAAGAACACCATCTCAAGAACACGATCTCAAGAACACCAAGAACACCATCTCAAGAACACCAAGAACACCATCTCAAGAACACCATCTCAAGAACACCAAGAACACAAACAACACCATCCCAAAAACACCAAGAACACCATCCCAAGAACACAAAGAACACCATCTCAAGAACACCATCTCAAGATCACCAAGAACACCATCTCAAGAACACCAAGAACAACAAGAACACCATCTCAAGAACACCAAGAACACCATCTCAAGAACACCAAGAACACCATCTCAAGAACACCAAGAACACCATCTCAAGAACACCATCTCAAGAACACCAAGAACACCATCTCAAGAACACCATCTCAAGAACACCATCTCAAGAACACCAAGAACACCATCTCAAGAACACCATCCCAAGAACACCAAGAACACCATCTCAAGAACACCAAGAACACCATCTCAAGAACACCATCTCAAGAACACCAAGAACACCATCTCAAGAACACCAAGAACATCAAGAACACCATCTCAAGAACACCAAGAACACCATCCCAAGAACACCAAGAACACCATCTCAAGAACACCATCTCAAGAACACCAAGAACACCATCCCAAGAACACCAAGAACAACAAGAACACCATCTCAAGAACACCAAGAACACCATCTCAAGAACACCAAGAACAAAAAGAACACCATCTCAAGAACACCATCTCAAAAACACCAAGAACACAAAGAACACCAAGAACACCATCCCAAAAACACCATCCCCAAAACACCATCTCAAGAACACCATCTCAAGAACACCATCCCAAGAACACCATCCAAAGAACACCATCTTAAGAACACCATCCCAAGAACACCATCCCAAGAACACCAAGAACACTAAGAACACCATCTCAAGAACACCAAGAACACAATCTCAAGAACACCAAGAACACATTCTCAAGAACACCATCTCAAGAACACCAAGAACACCATCTCAAGAACACCAAGAACACCATCTCAAGAACACCAAGAACACCATCTCAAGAACACCATCTCAAGAACACCAAGAACACCATCCCAAGAACACCATCTCAAGAACACCATCTCAAGAACACCATCTCAAGAACACCATCTCAAGAACACCAAGAACACAAAGAACACCAAGAACACCATCCCAAAAACACCATCCCCAAAACACCATCCCAAGAACACCATCCCAAGAACACCATCTCAAGAACACCATCCCAAGCATCAATGGAATTTCCCCATGTGGGACAATAAAGGATTATCTTATCTTATCTTAAGAACACCATCCCAAGAACACCAACCCACGAACACCAAGAACAAAAAGAACACCATCTCAAGAACACCAAGAACACCATCTCAAGAACACCAAGAACAACAAGAACACCATCTCAAGAACACCAAGAACACCATCCCAAGAACACCAAGAACACCATCTCAAGAACACCATCTCAAGAACACCAAGAACACCATCTCAAGAACACCAAGAACAACAAGAACACCATCTCAAGAACACCAAGAACACCATCTCAAGAACACCAAGAACACCATCTCAAGAACACCAAGAACACCATCTCAAGAACACCAAGAACACCATCTCAAGAACACCATCTCAAGAACACCATCTCAAGAACACCATCCCAAGAACACCAAGAACACCATCTCAAGAACACCATCCCAAGAACACCAAGAACAACAAGAACACCATCTCAAGAACACCAAGAACACCATCTCAAGAACACCAAGAACAACAAGAACACCATCTCAAGAACACCATCTCAAGAACACCAAGAACACAAAGAACACCAAGAACACCATCCCAAAAACACCATCCCAAAAACACCATCCCCAAAACACCATCTCAAGAACACCATCTCAAGAACACCATCCCAAGAACACCATCCCAAGAACACCATCTCAAGAACACCATCTCAAGAACACCATCTCAAGAACACCAAGAACACAAAGAACACCAAGAACACCATCCCAAAAACACCATCCCCAAAACACCATCTCAAGAACACCATCTCAAGAACACCATCCCAAGAACACCATCCCAAGAACACCATCTCAAGAACACCATCCCAAGAACACAAAGAACAAAAAGAACACCATCCCAAGAACACCAAGAACAACAAGAACACCATCTCAAGAACACCAAGAACACCATCTCAAGAACACCAAGAACACCATCTCAAGAACACCAAGAACAACAAGAACACCATCTCAAGAACACCATCTCAAGAACACCAAGAACACAAAGAACACCAAGAACACCATCCCAAAAACACCATCCCAAAAACACCATCCCCAAAACACCATCTCAAGAACACCATCTCAAGAACACCATCCCAAGAACACCATCCCAAGAACACCATCTCAAGAACACCATCTCAAGAACACCATCTCAAGAACACCAAGAACACAAAGAACAGCAAGAACACCATCCCAAAAACACCATCCCCAAAACACCATCTCAAGAACACCATCTCAAGAACACCATCCCAAGAACACCATCCTAAGAACACCATCTCAAGAACACCATCCCAAGAACACAAAGAACAAAAAGAACACCATCCCAAGAACACCAAGAACAACAAGAACACCATCTCAAGAACACCAAGAACACCATCTCAAGAACACCAAGAACACCATCTCAAGAACACCAAGAACACCATCTCAAGAACACCAAGAACAACAAGAACACCATCTCAAGAACAACAAGAACACCATCTCAAGAACACCAAGAACACAAAGAACACCATCCCAAAAACACCATCCCACGAACACCAAGAACAACAAGAACACCATCTCAAGAACACCAAGAACACCATCTCAAGAACACCAAGAACACCATCTCAAGAACACCAAGAACAACAAGAACACCATCTCAAGAACACCAAGAACACCATCTCAAGAACACCAAGAACACCATCCCAAGAACACCAAGAACACCATCTCAAGAACACGATCTCAAGAACACCAAGAACACCATCTCAAGAACACCAAGAACACCATCTCAAGAACACCATCTCAAGAACACCAAGAACACAAACAACACCATCCCAAAAACACCAAGAACACCATCCCAAGAACACAAAGAACACCATCTCAAGAACACCATCTCAAGATCACCAAGAACACCATCTCAAGAACACCAAGAACAACAAGAACACCATCTCAAGAACACCAAGAACACCATCTCAAGAACACCAAGAACACCATCTCAAGAACACCATCTCAAGAACACCAAGAACACCATCTCAAGAACACCATCTCAAGAACACCATCTCAAGAACACCAAGAACACCATCTCAAGAACACCATCCCAAGAACACCAAGAACACCATCTCAAGAACACCAAGAACACCATCTCAAGAACACCATCTCAAGAACACCAAGAACACCATCTCAAGAACACCAAGAACATCAAGAACACCATCTCAAGAACACCAAGAACACCATCCCAAGAACACCAAGAACACCATCTCAAGAACACCATCTCAAGAACACCAAGAACACCATCCCAAGAACACCAAGAACAACAAGAACACCATCTCAAGAACACCAAGAACACCATCTCAAGAACACCAAGAACAAAAAGAACACCATCTCAAGAACACCATCTCAAAAACACCAAGAACACAAAGAACACCAAGAACACCATCCCAAAAACACCATCCCCAAAACACCATCTCAAGAACACCATCTCAAGAACACCATCCCAAGAACACCATCCAAAGAACACCATCTTAAGAACACCATCCCAAGAACACCATCCCAAGAACACCAAGAACACTAAGAACACCATCTCAAGAACACCAAGAACACAATCTCAAGAACACCAAGAACACCATCTCAAGAACACCATCTCAAGAACACCAAGAACACCATCTCAAGAACACCAAGAACACCATCTCAAGAACACCAAGAACACCATCTCAAGAACACCATCTCAAGAACACCAAGAACACCATCTCAAGAACACCAAGAACACCATCTCAAGAACACCAAGAACACCATCTCAAGAACACCATCCCAAGAACACCAAGAACAACAAGAACACCATCTCAAGAACACCAAGAATACCATCTCAAGAACACCAAGAACAACAAGAACACCATCTCAAAAACACCAAGAACACCATCTCAAGAACACAAAGAACACCAAGAACACCATCCCCAAAACACCATCTCAAGAACACCATCTCAAGAACACCATCCCAAGAACACCATCCCAAGAACACCATCTCAAGAACACCATCTCAAGAACACCATCTCAAGAACACCAAGAACACAAAGAACACCAAGAACACCATCCCAAAAACACCATCCCCAAAACACCATCCCAAGAACACCATCCCAAGAACACCATCTCAAGAACACCATCCCAAGCATCAATGGAATTTCCCCATGTGGGACAATAAAGGATTATCTTATCTTATCTTAAGAACACCATCCCAAGAACACCAACCCACGAACACCAAGAACAACAAGAACACCATCTCAAGAACACCAAGAACACCATCTCAAGAACACAAAGAACAACAAGAACACCATCTCAAGAACACCAAGAACACCATCCCAAGAACACCAAGAACACCATCTCAAGAACACCATCTCAAGAACACCAAGAACACCATCTCAAGAACACCAAGAACAACAAGAACACCATCTCAAGAACACCAAGAACACCATCTCAAGAACACCAAGAACACCATCTCAAGAACACCAAGAACACCATCTCAAGAACACCAAGAACACCATCTCAAGAACACCATCTCAAGAACACCATCTCAAGAACACCATCCCAAGAACACCAAGAACACCATCTCAAGAACACCATCCCAAGAACACCAAGAACAACAAGAACACCATCTCAAGAACACCAAGAACACCATCTCAAGAACACCAAGAACAACAAGAACACCATCTCAAGAACACCATCTCAAGAACACCAAGAACACAAAGAACACCATCCCAAAAACACCATCCCAAAAACACCATCCCAAAAACACCATCCCCAAAACACCATCTCAAGAACACCATCTCAAGAACACCATCCCAAGAACACCATCCCAAGAACACCATCTCAAGAACACCATCTCAAGAACACCATCTCAAGAACACCAAGAACACAAAGAACACCAAGAACACCATCCCAAAAACACCATCCCCAAAACACAATCTCAAGAACACCATCTCAAGAACACCATCCCAAGAACACCATCCCAAGAACACCATCTCAAGAACACCATCCCAAGAACACAAAGAACAAAAAGAACACCATCCCAAGAACACCAAGAACAACAAGAACACCATCTCAAGAACACCAAGAACACCATCTCAAGAACACCAAGAACACCATCTCAAGAACACCAAGAACACCATCTCAAGAACACCAAGAACAACAAGAACACCATCTCAAGAACAACAAGAACACCATCTCAAGAACACCAAGAACACAAAGAACACCATCCCAAAAACACCATCCCACGAACACCAAGAACAACAAGAACACCATCTCAAGAACACCAAGAACACCATCTCAAGAACACCAAGAACACCATCTCAAGAACACCAAGAACAACAAGAACACCATCTCAAGAACACCAAGAACACCATCTCAAGAACACCAAGAACACCATCCCAAGAACACCAAGAACACCATCTCAAGAACACGATCTCAAGAACACCAAGAACACCATCTCAAGAACACCAAGAACACCATCTCAAGAACACCATCTCAAGAACACCATCTCAAGAACACCAAGAACACAAAGAACACCATCCCAAAAACACCAAGAACACCATCCCAAGAACACAAAGAACACCATCTCAAGAACACCAAGAACAACAAGAACACCATCTCAAGAACACCAAGAACACCATCTCAAGAACACCAAGAACACCATCTCAAGAACACCAAGAACACCATCTCAAGAACACCATCTCAAGAACACCAAGAACACCATCTCAAGAACACCATCTCAAGAACACCATCTCAAGAACACCAAGAACACCATCTCAAGAACACCATCCCAAGAACACCAAGAACACCATCTCAAGAACACCAAGAACACCATCTCAAGAACACCATCTCAAGAACACCAAGAACACCATCTCAAGAACACCAAGAACATCAAGAACACCATCTCAAGAACACCAAGAACACCATCCCAAGAACACCAAGAACACCATCTCAAGAACACCATCTCAAGAACACCAAGAACACCATCCCAAGAACACCAAGAACAACAAGAACACCATCTCAAGAACACCAAGAACACCATCTCAAGAACACCAAGAACAAAAAGAACACCATCTCAAGAACACCATCTCAAAAACACCAAGAACACAAAGAACACCAAGAACACCATCCCAAAAACACCATCCCCAAAACACCATCTCAAGAACACCATCTCAAGAACACCATCCCAAGAACACCATCCAAAGAACACCATCTTAAGAACACCATCCCAAGAACACCATCCCAAGAACACCAAGAACACTAAGAACACCATCTCAAGAACACCAAGAACACCATCTCAAGAACACCAAGAACACCATCTGAAGAACACCAAGAACACCATCTCAAGAACACCAAGAACAACAAGAACACCATCTCAAGAACACCAAGAACACCATCTCAAGAACACCAAGAACACCATCTCAAGAACACCAAGAACAACAAGAACACCATCTCAAGAACACCAAGAACACCATCTCAAGAACACCATCTCAAGAACACCAAGAACACTATCTCAAGAACACCAAGAACACCATCTCAAGAACACCATCTCAAGAACACCAAGAACACCATCTCAAGAACACCATCTCAAGAACACCAAGAACACCATCTCAAGAACACCAAGAACACCATCTCAAGAACACCATCTCAAGAACACCAAGAACACCATCTCAAGAACACCAAGAACACCATCTCAAGAACACCATCCCAAGAACACCAAGAACAACAAGAACACCATCTCAAGAACACCAAGAATACCATCTCAAGAACACCAAGAACAACAAGAACACCATCTCAAAAACACCAAGAACACCATCTCAAGAACACAAAGAACACCAAGAACACCATCCCCAAAACACCATCTCAAGAACACCATCTCAAGAACACCATCCCAAGAACACCATCCCAAGAACACCATCTCAAGAACACCATCTCAAGAACACCATCTCAAGAACACCAAGAACACAAAGAACACCAAGAACACCATCCCAAAAACACCATCCCCAAAACACCATCCCAAGAACACCATCCCAAGAACACAATCTCAAGAACACCATCCCAAGAACACCATCCCAAGAACACCAACCCACGAACACCAAGAACAACAAGAACACCATCTCAAGAACACCAAGAACACCATCTCAAGAACACCAAGAACACCATCTCAAGAACACCAAGAACAACACGAACACCATCTCAAGAACACCAAGAACACCATCCCAAGAACACCAAGAACACCATCTCAAGAACACCATGAACACCATCTCAAGAACACCAAGAACAACAAGAACACCATCTCAAGAACACCAAGAACACCATCTCAAGAACACCAAGAACACCATCTCAAGAACACCAAGAACACCATCTCAAGAACACCAAGAACACCATCTCAAGAACACCATCTCAAGAACACCATCCCAAGAACACCAAGAACACCATCTCAAGAACACCATCCCAAGAACACCAAGAACAACAAGAACACCATCTCAAGAACACCAAGAACACCATCTCAAGAACACCAAGAACAACAAGAACACCATCTCAAGAACACCATCTCAAGAACACCAAGAACACAAAGAACACCAAGAACACCATCCCAAAAACACCATCTCAAAAACACCATCCCCAAAACACCATCTCAAGAACACCATCTCAAGAACACCATCCCAAGAACACCATCCCAAGAACACCATCTCAAGAACACCATCTCAAGAACACCATCTCAAGAACACCAAGAACACCATCTCAAGAACACCAAGAACACCATCTCAAGAACACCAAGAACAACACGAACACCATCTCAAGAACACCAAGAACACCATCCCAAGAACACCAAGAACACCATCTCAAGAACACCATGAACACCATCTCAAGAACACCAAGAACAACAAGAACACCATCTCAAGAACACCAAGAACACCATCTCAAGAACACAAAGAACACCATCTCAAGAACACCAAGAACACCATCTCAAGAACACCATCTCAAGAACACCATCTCAAGAACACCATCCCAAGAACACCAAGAACACCATCTCAAGAACACCATCCCAAGAACACCAAGAACAACAAGAACACCATCTCAAGAACACCAAGAACACCATCTCAAGAACACCAAGAACAACAAGAACACCATCTCAAGAACACCATCTCAAGAACACCAAGAACACAAAGAACACCAAGAACACCATCCCAAAAACACCATCTCAAAAACACCATCCCCAAAACACCATCTCAAGAACACCATCTCAAGAACACCATCCCAAGAACACCATCCCAAGAACATCCCAAGAACACCATCTCAAGAACACCATCTCAAGAACACCATCTCAAGAACACCAAGAACACAAAGAACACCAAGAACACCATCCCAAAAACACCATCCCCAAAACACCATCTCAAGAACACCATCTCAAGAACACCATCCCAAGAACACCATCCCAAGAACACCATCTCAAGAACACCATCCCAAGAACACAAAGAACAAAAAGAACACCATCCCAAGAACACCAAGAACAACAAGAACACCATATCAAGAACACCAAGAACACCATCTCAAGAACACCAAGAACACCATCTCAAGAACACCAAGAACAACAAGAACACCATCTCAAGAACAACAAGAACACCATCTCAAGAACACCAAGAACACAAAGAACACCATCCCAAAAACACCATCCCACGAACACCAAGAACAACAAGAACACCATCTCAAGAACACCAAGAACACCATCTCAAGAACACCAAGAACACCATCTCAAGAACACCAAGAACACCATCCCAAGAACACCAAGAACACCATCTCAAGAACACCATCTCAAGAACACCAAGAACACCATCTCAAGAACACCAAGAACACCATCTCAAGACAACCAAGAACAACAAGAACACCATCTCAAGAACACCAAGAACACCATCCCAAGAACACCAAGAACACCATCTCAAGAACACCATCTCAAGAACACCAAGAACACCATCTCAAGAACACCAAGAACAACAAGAACACCATCTCAAGAACACCAAGAACACCATCTCAAGAACACCAAGAACACCATCTCAAGAACACCATCTCAAGAACACCAAGAACACCATCTCAAGAACACCAAGAACACCATCTCAAGAACACCATCCCAAGAACACCAAGAACACCATCTCAAGAACACCATCCCAAGAACACCAAGAACAACAAGAACACCATCTCAAGAACACCAAGAACACCATCTCAAGAACACCAAGAACAACAAGAACACCATCTCAAGAACACCATCTCAAGAACACCAAGAACACAAAGAACACCAAGAACACCATCCCAAAAACACCATCTCAAAAACACCATCCCCAAAACACCATCTCAAGAACACCATCTCAAGAACACCATCCCAAGAACACCATCCCAAGAACACCATCTCAAGAACACCATCTCAAGAACACCATCTCAAGAACACCAAGAACACCATCTCAAGAACACCAAGAACACCATCTCAAGAACACCAAGAACAACACGAACACCATCTCAAGAACACCAAGAACACCATCCCAAGAACACCAAGAACACCATCTCAAGAACACCATGAACACCATCTCAAGAACACCAAGAACAACAAGAACACCATCTCAAGAACACCAAGAACACCATCTCAAGAACACAAAGAACACCATCTCAAGAACACCAAGAACACCATCTCAAGAACACCATCTCAAGAACACCATCTCAAGAACACCATCCCAAGAACACCAAGAACACCATCTCAAGAACACCATCCCAAGAACACCAAGAACAACAAGAACACCATCTCAAGAACACCAAGAACACCATCTCAAGAACACCAAGAACAACAAGAACACCATCTCAAGAACACCATCTCAAGAACACCAAGAACACAAAGAACACCAAGAACACCATCCCAAAAACACCATCTCAAAAACACCATCCCCAAAACACCATCTCAAGAACACCATCTCAAGAACACCATCCCAAGAACACCATCCCAAGAACATCCCAAGAACACCATCTCAAGAACACCATCTCAAGAACACCATCTCAAGAACACCAAGAACACAAAGAACACCAAGAACACCATCCCAAAAACACCATCCCCAAAACACCATCTCAAGAACACCATCTCAAGAACACCATCCCAAGAACACCATCCCAAGAACACCATCTCAAGAACACCATCCCAAGAACACAAAGAACAAAAAGAACACCATCCCAAGAACACCAAGAACAACAAGAACACCATATCAAGAACACCAAGAACACCATCTCAAGAACACCAAGAACACCATCTCAAGAACACCAAGAACAACAAGAACACCATCTCAAGAACAACAAGAACACCATCTCAAGAACACCAAGAACACAAAGAACACCATCCCAAAAACACCATCCCACGAACACCAAGAACAACAAGAACACCATCTCAAGAACACCAAGAACACCATCTCAAGAACACCAAGAACACCATCTCAAGAACACCAAGAACACCATCCCAAGAACACCAAGAACACCATCTCAAGAACACCATCTCAAGAACACCAAGAACACCATCTCAAGAACACCAAGAACACCATCTCAAGACAACCAAGAACAACAAGAACACCATCTCAAGAACACCAAGAACACCATCCCAAGAACACCAAGAACACCATCTCAAGAACACCATCTCAAGAACACCAAGAACACCATCTCAAGAACACCAAGAACAACAAGAACACCATCTCAAGAACACCAAGAACACCATCTCAAGAACACCAAGAACACCATCTCAAGAACACCATCTCAAGAACACCAAGAACACCATCTCAAGAACACCAAGAACAACAAGAACACCATCTCAAGAACACCAAGAACACCATCCGAAGAACACCAAGAACACCATCTCAAGAACACCATCTCAAGAACACCAAGAACAACAAGAACACCATCTCAAGAACACCAAGAACACCATCTCAAGAACACCAAGAACACCATCTCAAGAACACCATCTCAAGAACACCATCTCAAGAACACCAAGAACACCATCTCAAGAACACCATCCCAAGAACACCAAGAACAACAAGAACACCATCTCAAGAACACCAAGAACACCATCTCAAGAACACCAAGAACATCAAGAACACCATCTCAAGAACACCAAGAACACCATCCCAAGAACACCAAGAACACCATCTCAAGAACACCATCTCAAGAACACCAAGAACACCATCCCAAGAACACCAAGAACAACAAGAACACCATCTCAAGAACACCAAGAACACCATCTCAAGAACACCAAGAACAACAAGAACACCATCTCAAGAACACCATCTCAAGAACACCAAGAACACAAAGAACACCAAGAACACCATCCCAAAAACACCATCCCAAAAACACCATCCCCAAAACACCATCTCAAGAACACCATCTCAAGAACACCATCCCAAGAACACCATCCCAAGAACACCATCTCAAGAGCACCATCTCAAGAACACCATCTCAAGAACACCAAGAACACAATGAACACCAAGAACACCATCCCAAAAACACCATCCCCAAAACAACATCTCAAGAACACCATCTCAAGAACACCATCCCAAGAACACCATCCCAAGAACACCATCTCAAGAACACCATCCCAAGAACACCATCCCAAGAACACCAAGAACACTAAGAACACCATCTCAAGAACACCAAGAACACCATCTCAAGAACACCAAGAACACCATCTCAAGAACACCAAGAACACCATCTCAAGAACACCAAGAACAACAAGAACACCATCTCAAGAACAACAAGAACACCATCTCAAGAACAACAAGAACACCATCTCAAGAACACCAAGAACACAAAGAAAACCATCCCAAAAACACCATCCCCAAAACACCATCTCAAGAACACCATCTCAACAACACCAACCCAAGAACACCATCCCAAGAACACCACCTCAAGAACACCATCTCAAGAACACCATCTCAAGAACACCAAGAACACAAAGAACACCAAGAACACCAAGAACACCAAGAACACCATCCCAAAAACACCATCCCCAAAACACCATCTCAAGAACACCATCTCAAGAACACCATCCCAAGAACACCATCCCAAGAACACCAAGACACCAAGAACAACAAGAACACCATCTCAAGGACACCAAGAACACCATCTCGAGAACACCAAGAACACCATCTCAAGAACACCAAGAACAACAAGAACACCATCTTAAGAACACCAAGAACACCATCTCAAGAACACCATCTCAAGAACACCAAGAACACCATTTCAAGAACACCAAGAACACCATCTCAAGAACACCAAGAACACCATCTCAAGAACACCATCTCAAGAACACCAAGAACACCATCTCAAGAACACCATCTCAAGAACACCATCCCAAGAACACAAAGAACAAAAAGAACACCATCTCAAGAACAACAAGAACACCATCTCAAGAACACCAAGAACACCATCTCAAGAACACCAAGAACACAAAGAACACCAAGAACACCATCCCAAAAACACCATCCCCAAAACACCATCTCAAGAACACCATCTCAAGAACACCATACCAAGAACACCATCCCAAGAACACCATCTCAAGAACACCATCTCAAGAACACCAAGAACACAAAGAACACCAAGAACACCATCCCAAAAACACCATCCCCAAAACACCATCTCAAGAACACCATCTCAAGAACACCATCTCAAGAACACCATCTCAAGAACACCATCCCAAGAACACCATCCCAAGAACACCATCCCAAGAACACCAATCCAAGAACACCATCCCAAGAACACCAAGAACAACAAGAACACCATCTCAAGAACACCATCTCAAGAACACCAAGAACACAAAGAACACCAAGAACACCATCCCAAAAACACCATCCCAAAAACACCATCTCAAGAACACCATCTCAAGAACACCATCTCAAGAACACCATCTCAAGAACACCATCCCAAGAACACCAAGAACAACAAGAACACCATCCCAAGAACACCAAGAACAACAAGAACACCATCTCAAGAACACCATCTCAAGAACACCATCTCAAGAACACCAAGAACACCATCTCAAGAACACCATCTCAAGAACACCATCTCAAGAACACCAAGAACACCATCTCAAGAACACCATCTCAAGAACACCAAGAACACTTTTCTCATGTTTGTGGCATTTATACAGTGGAAAGTCAAAGACGTTAACTTAAAATCATTAGCATCTGTTCTGTTCTTTATTATCTATTAAAAGCTGTATTTTTTCTTTGTGCTGGAACTTTAAACATTCTAATGAAGTGATTTAAAAAGGTCAACGAATCTCTTGCTCATTATTTTATGCATCTAAACTCTAAAGTCTAAAGTCTGAAGTCTAAACTCTAAAGTCTAAAATCTAAACTCTAAAGTCTGAAGTCTAAACTTTAAAGTCTAAACTCTAAAGTCTAAAGTCTAAAGTCTAAAGTCTAAGCTCTAAAGTTCTAATGACTTCACTTTTCCACCTGATTAATCTGAATAAAGTTCTCGCTCTCGGACAAAAGGATCTAATCCAGCTCCAGGAACGTGTGAGAGTGAGACAACAGGATCACCCGGATCACCCGGATCACCCGGGGCCTAAACCAGATCCCGACCTGGATCTGTGGTGGGCCCAGTTCACCAGGATCAAGTCCATTTCATTTGTTTGTCACTAAAAATCCACAACAATATATTTTCGAGTCGAGATGTTTTGATGAATTCCAGAGTCAAAGTTTGAAGCTTCATGATGAGCGTGGACAGCTTCACTCCGCAGATTCCGTTTTTTTTGCAGTTTGGCGCTCGCTCTTATGGCGCTCGCTCTCGTGGCGCTCGCTCTCGTGGCGCTCGCTCTCTCGGCGCTCGCGGTTGCGTCAGAGCGTTTTCATGAGCTCAGAAGCAGAAAAATTATGTAACCACGGCAGAATTATGCATGAACTGTGCAAACACGGGCTCCAAACGGCTGACACGGGCTTCGAACATGGGCTCCGAACACGGGCTCCGAACACGGCTCCGAACACGGCTCCGAACACGGCTCCGAACACGGCTCCGAACACGGGCTTCGAACATGGGCTCCGAACACGGGCTCCGAACACGGCTCCGAACACGGCTCCGAACACGGCTCCGAACACGGCTCCGAACACGGGCTCCGAACACGGCTCCGAACACGGGCTCCGAACACGGCTCCGAACACGGCTCCGAACACGGGCTCCGAACACGGCTCCGAACACGGCTCCGAACACGGGCTCCGAACACGGCTCCGAACACGGCTCCGAACACGGCTCCAAACACGGGCTCCGAACACGGGCTCCGAACACGGCTCCGAACACGGCTCCGAACACGGGCTCCGAACGGATGACACAGGCACAAACTAAGCCCACCACATCCTGAAGACCTCAGATGGACTGCGTTTAGCACATTTCATTTATTTTACATAACGTGACATAAACGTACAGCTGTAGTTCTGTGTTAGCTCTAGTTCCGTGTGTTAGCTCTCGTTCCACATGTTAGCTCTAGTCCCGTGTGTTAGCTCTCGTTCCGTGTGTTAGCGCTCGTTCCGCGTGTTAGCTCTCGTTCCGCGTGTTAGCTCTCGTTCCGCGTGTTAGCTCTAGTTCCGCGTGTTAGCTCTAGCCCCGTGTGTTAGCTCTCGTTCCGTGTGTTAGCTCTCGTTCCGCGTGTTAGCTCTCGTTCCGCGTGTTAGCTCTCGTTCCGTGTGTTAGCTCCAGCCCCGCGTGTTAGCTCTAGTTCCGAGTGTTAGCTCTAGCCCCGTGTGTTAGCTCTCGTTCCGTGTGTTAGCTCTCGTTCCGCGTGTTAGCTCTCGTTCCGCGTGTTAGCTCTCGTTCCGTGTGTTAGCTCCAGCCCCGCGTGTTAGCTCTTGTCCCGTGTGTTAGCTCCAGCCCCGCGTGTTAGCTCTCGTTCCGAGTGTTAGCTCTAGTTCCGTGTGTTAGCTCTCGTTCCACATGTTAGCTCTAGTCCCGTGTGTTAGCTCTCGTTCCGCGTGTTAGCTCTCGTTCCGCGTGTTAGCTCTCGTTCCGCGTGTTAGCTCTCGTTCCGCGTGTTAGCTCAAGTTCCGCGTGTTAGCTCTAGCCCCGTGTGTTAGCTCTCGTTCCGTGTGTTAGCTCTCGTTCCGCGTGTTAGCTCTCGTTCCGCGTGTTAGCTCTCGTTCCGCGTGTTAGCTCTCGTTCCGCGTGTTAGCTCTAGTTCCGCGTGTTAGCTCTAGCCCCGTGTGTTAGCTCTCGTTCCGTGTGTTAGCTCTCGTTCCGCGTGTTAGCTCTCGTTCCGCGTGTTAGCTCTCGTTCCGTGTGTTAGCTCCAGCCCCGCGTGTTAGCTCTTGTCCCGTGTGTTAGCTCCAGCCCCGCGTGTTAGCTCTCGTTCCGAGTGTTAGCTCTAGCCCCGTGTGTTAGCTCTCGTCCCGTGTGTTAGCTCTAGCCCCGTGTGTTAGCTCTCGTCCCGTGTGTTAGCTCTAGCCCCGTGTGTTAGCTCTCGTTCCGTGTGTTAGCTCTAGCCCCGTGTGTTAGCTCTCGTTCCGTGTGTTAGCTCTAGCCCCGTGTGTTAGCTCCAGCCCCGTGTGTTAGCTCCAGCCCCGCGTGTTAGCTCTCGTTCCGAGTGTTAGCTCTAGCCCCGTGTGTTAGCTCTCGTCCCGTGTGTTAGCTCTAGCCCCGTGTGTTAGCTCTCGTCCCGTGTGTTAGCTCTCGTCCCGTGTGTTAGCTCTCGTCCCGTGTGTTAGCTCTCGTCCCGTGTGTTAGCTCTAGCCCCGTGTGTTAGCTCTCGTTCCGTGTGTTAGCTCTAGCCCCGTGTGTTAGCTCCAGCCCCGTGTGTTAGCTCCAGCCCCGCGTGTTAGCTCTCGTTCCGAGTGTTAGCTCTAGCCCCGTGTGTTAGCTCTCGTCCCGTGTGTTAGCTCTAGCCCCGTGTGTTAGCTCTCGTCCCGTGTGTTAGCTCCAGCCCTGTGTGTTAGCTCTCGTTCCGTGTGTTAGCTCCAGCCCCGTGTGTTAACTCCAGCCCCGTGTGTTAGCTGCAGTTCTCACCTCGGCCACCGCGCTCAGCCCCGTCTCCTCCTCCGTTGCTCGGACCTGCAGCGCGTGCACGTTGTGGCCGCTCTCGTAGTCCGGGCTCCGGGTCAGACTCAGTGCTCCGGACGCCGGGTTCAGGCTGAACACGTTCCCCGGGTTCCGCAGCAGAACGTACAAAAGAGGTCGATCCTGGAAGGACAGCGCCACCACCAGGCCGACTCTGCAGAGACAAGACACCAGCATTTACACAGGCTGGAGACACGCCCTCTTCTCCAGACACGCCCTCTGCTCTGGACACGCCCTCTTCTCCGGACACGCCCTCTGCTCTGGACACGCCCTCTTCTCCAGACACGCCCTCTGCACCGGACACGCCCTCTGCACCGGACACGCCCTCTTCTCCAGACACACCCTCTTCTCCAGACACGCCCTCTGCACCAGACACGCCCTCTCATCCGGACACGCCCTCTGCACCGGACACGCCCTCCGCTCCGGACACGCCCTCCGCTCCGCACACGCCTTCTGCATAGGACACGCCCACCGCACCGTCCCCGCACATGGAGAACAGCACATGGAGGACGAACACATGGAGGACGGCACATGGAGGACGGCACATGGAGAACGGCACATGGAGGACGGCACATGGAGAACAGCACATGGAGAACAGCACATGGAGGACGAACATATGGAGGACGGCACATGGAGGACGGCACATGGAGAACGGCACATGGAGGACGAGCACATGGAGAACAGCACATGGAGAACAGCACATGGAGGACGAACATATGGAGGACGGCACATGGAGGACGAACATATGGAGGACGGCACATGGAGGACGGCACATGGAGGACGAACATATGGAGGACGGCACATGGAGGACGGCACATGGAGGACGGCACATGGAGAACGGCACATGGAGGACGAGCACATGGAGAACAGCACATGGAGGACGAACATATGGAGGACGGCACATGGAGGACGGCACATGGAGAACGGCACATGGAGAACAGCACATGGAGGACGAACATATGGAGGACGGCACATGGAGGACGGCACATGGAGGACGAACACATGGAGGACGGCGCATGGAGGACGGCGCATGGAGGACGAACACATGGAGGACGGCACATGGTGGACGGCACATGGAGGACGGCACATGGAGGACGGCACATGGAGGACGAGCACATGGAGAACAGCACATGGAGGACGAACATATGGAGGACGGCACATGGAGGACGGCACATGGAGGACGGCACATGGAGGACGAGCACATGGAGAACGGCGCATGGAGGACGGCGCATGGAGGACGGCGCATGGAGGACGGCGCATGGAGGACGGCACATGGAGGACGGCACATGGAGGACGGCACATGGAGGACGGCACATGGAGGACGGCACATGGAGGACGAACACATGGAGGACGGCACATGGAGAACGGCACATGGAGAACGGCACATGGAGGACGGCACATGGAGAACGGCACATGGAGGACGGCACATGGAGGACGGCACATGGAGGACGGCACATGGAGGACGAACACATGGAGGACGGCACATGGAGAACGGCACATGGAGGACGGCACATGGAGAACGGCACATGGAGGACGAGCACATGGAGAACGGCACATGGAGAACGGCACATGGAGGACGGCACATGGAGGACGGCACATGGAGGACGGCACATGGAGAACGGCGCATGGAGAACGGCGCATGGAGGACGGCGCATGGAGGACGGCGCATGGAGGACGGCGCATGGAGGACGGCGCATGGAGAACGGCACATGGAGGACGGCACATGGAGGACGGCACATGGAGGACGGCACATGGAGGACGGCACATGGAGGACGGCACATGGAGGACGGCACATGGAGGACGGCACAGGGAGGACGGCACATGGAGAACGGCACATGGAGGACGAGCACATGGAGAACGGCACATGGAGAACAGCACATGGAGGACGGCACATGGAGGACGGCACAGGGAGGACGGCACATGGAGAACGGCACATGGAGAACGGCACATGGAGGACGGCACATGGAGGACGGCACATGGAGGACGGCACATGGAGGACGGCACATGGAGGACGGCACAGGGAGAACGGCACATTGTTCCACTGAAGCATGAGCACAAACTTATGAACACATGAATAAATGTGTCGCGTCGAGTGAATTTCAAACCAGTTTAGTTCAATTCAGATGTTTTAAAGCGACGAGAGGATAAAAGGAATAAAAGGAATAAAGTGAATAAAACTGATAAAATAATAATAAAATAATATAATAATAAAATAAAAAATATATAATAAAATAAATTAAATGAATAAAAATAAATTAAAGAAACATAAATTTAATTAAAGAAAGAAAAATTAAGAAAAATAAAGAAAATAAAGAAATAAATTGAATAAAATAAAATGACTAAAGAGAAGACGGTTTGTGTTTGATGGACAGAGCCAGTGCATGAACTCTAAAGCTGACCTCTGACCTCTGACCTCTGAGCCTGAGAGTTCACCTGAGGACGCTCAGTGTAGAATGTTCCAACACAAAAGAAAAAACAAAAGCTGCACAAAAAGAGTCAAACACGGTGTGAAAAGAGTGAAGGAGAAAAGAGAGGAAGGAAGGAAGGAAGGCCCACGGGCAAAAACACAAGACAGGAAGAAGAGAGGGAGGAGGAGGGAGGAGGAGGGAGGAGGAGGGAGGACGAGGAGGGAGGGAAAGAGAGGGAGGAGGAGGAGAGGGAAGGAGGCGGAGGAGGGAGGAGAGAGGGAGGAGGAGGGAGAGAGGGGAGGAGGAGGAGGAGGAGGAGGGAGGTGGCCTCAGGGCTCTGTAGACGGCACTGAAGAAAATTAAAATATTTATTCAAATGAGCAGCAGCGAAGTGTGAATGAGAAAAGAGCCAGAGGACCAAGACCAGGACCAAGACCAGGACCAGGACCAAGACCAGGACCAGGGACCAGGACCAAGACCAGGAACAGGACCAGGACCAGGACCAGGACCAGGACCAGGACCAAGACCAGGACCAGGGACCAGGACCAAGACCAGGAACAGGACCAGGACCAGGACCAGGACCAGGGACCAGGACCAAGACCAGGAACAGGACCAGGACCAGGACCAGGACCAGGACCAAGACCGGGACCAAGACCAGGACCAGGACCAGGACCAAGACCAGGACCAGGACCAGGAACAGGACCAGGACCAGGACCAAGACCAGGACCAGGACCAAGACCAGGACCAGGGACCAGGACCAAGACCAGGAACAGGACCAGGACCAGGACCAGGACCAGGACCAGGACCAAGACCAGGAACAGGACCAGGACCAGGACCAGGACCAGGGACCAGGACCAGGACCAGGACCAGGACCAGGGACCAGGACCAAGACCAGGAACAGGACCAGGACCAGGACCAGGACCAGGACCAGGACCAAGACCGGGACCAAGACCAGGACCAGGACCAGGACCAAGACCAGGACCAGGACCAGGACCAGGAACAGGACCAGGACCAAGACCAGGACCAGGGACCAGGACCAAGACCAGGAACAGGACCAGGACCAGGACCAGGACCAGGACCAGGACCAGGACCAGGACCAGGACCAGGACCAGGACCAGGACCAGGGACCAGGACCAAGACCAGGACCAGGACCAGGACCAGGACCAGGACCAGGACCAGGACCAGGACCAGGACCAGGACCAGGACCAGGGACCAGGACCAGGGACCAGGACCAGGGACCAGGACCAAGACCAGGAACAGGACCAGGACCAGGACCAGGACCAGGACCAAGACCGGGACCAAGACCAGGACCAGGACCAGGACCAAGACCAGGACCAGGACCAGGACCAAGACCAGGAACAGGACCAGGACCAAGACCAGGACCAGGGACCAGGACCAAGACCAGGAACAGGACCAGGACCAGGACCAGGACCAGGACCAGGACCAGGACCAGGACCAGGACCAGGACCAGGGACCAGGACCAAGACCAGGAACAGGACCAGGACCAGGACCAGGACCAGGACCAGGACCAGGACCAAGACCAAGACCAGGACCAGGACCAGGAAACAGAGGATCATGGGACAGTTCCTCATGAAGCAGAGGATCATGGGACAGTTCACAGTTCCAGATCTGTGTGGTGTGGAACCTGCAGCGCCCTCAGGACACGAGGAGAACCTGCAAACGCTGCCCACACCCGCCTGGAGGAGGAGGAGTCTGGGCTCTGACCTCAACAGTGACCTTTGAACTCACGTTTGACCCGGGGCCGTGTTCTCCTCGACGCTCAGGACGAAGCTCTCGCTGGTGAACTGCGGGGCCCGGGGTCCCACCAGAACCCACACGGACCCGGCCAGAACCTGAGCCGAGTCCGGGTCCTGGGCCTGGACCTGCAGCTGGTGCTCCACGCCCGGGGTCAGAGGTCGTCCTGTGGTCCGGATCTGACCCGAGCGCCGGTCCAGCTGGAAGAGGCCGCCTCCTCCTGAGGACAGAGGAGGAGTCAGCGTGAACATGTGACACAACATCATAGAACCTGATCGAAGGCTTTAGTATGGGAACTTTTCACCTGAAGAAAGAGTCCAGAACCACAAACTACAGACTGAGACTCTGCAGGGTCTGGACCACTTCAGACTCGACTGGGACTTGGAGTTCTGGGACTTGGAGCTCTGGGACTTGGAGCTCTGGGACTTGGAGTTCTGGGACTTAAAGCTCTGGGACATGTCCCTCACGTCTCTCTCTGTGACATATACATGACTTGTATCTGGAGCAGTGACTTCGAAGGACTTGAAACTCAAAACAGAGACTTGGACTTGGCTTTCTTTGACTTGGGGCTCGTGTGTGTGTGTGTGTGTGTGTGTGTGTGTTCTGTGTGTGTGTGTGTGTGTTCTGTGTGTGTTCTGTGTGTGTGTGTGTGTGTGTGTTCTGTGTGTGTGTGTGTGTGTTCTGTGTGTGTTCTGTGTGTGTCTGTGTGTGTGTGTGTGTGTGTGAGGAGCAGGTGCTGGACACAGTCTGCTCCTGAGGCTCTGAGGCTCAGCTGCAGCTCCTGTCAATCATCCACACACACACACACAGACAGACACACACACACACACAGAGAGAACACACACACACACACACACAGACAGACAGACACACACACACACACACAGAGAGAACACACACACACACACACACACACACACAGACAGACACACACACACACACACAGAGAGAACACACACACACACACACACACACAGACAGACAGACACACACACACACACACACAGAGAACACACACACACACACACACACACAGACAGACAGACACACACACACACACACACAGAGAGAACACACACACACACACAGACAGACACACACACACACACAGAGAGAACACACACACACACACAGACAGACACACACACACACACACACAGAACACACACACAGACACACACACACAGAGAACACACACACACACACACACACACAGAGAGAACACACACACACACACACAGACACACACACACACACACACACAGAGAACACACACACACACACAGACACACACAGAGAACACACACACACACACAGACACACACACACACACACACAGAACACACACACACACAGACACACACACACACACACACAGAACACACAAACACACACAGAACACACACACACACACACAGAGAACACACACACACACACAGAGAACACACACACACACACACACAGAGAACACACACACACACACACACACACACACATACACACAGAGAACACACACACACACACAGAGAACACACACACACACACACAGAGAACACACACACACACACACACACACACAGAACACACACACACACACACACAGAGAACACACACACACACACACACACACACAGAACACACACACACACACACACACACAGAGAACACACACACACACACACACATACAGCTCTTTGCTGTGATCACGTTTGGTTCCATGTGTGTTTTAGAATTGATTTTTGCTGATCACTTTTAAAGCTCATTTAAGTCTGGCACAAATCTGAACGTTGACCTCCCGACAACCCATAACGACCCCCGACGACCCTGGACAACCCCAAGGACCCCCCAACGACCCATGAATACCCCCCAACGACCCCCGACGACCCTCGACAACCCATGACGACCCCCAACGACCCTGGACGACGATGTGGAGCCTCAGCAACACAAAGCTCAGATGCAGAGAAGTCAAATAAATGAGGCAAAACTGTTCCTGCGCATGCTAGCTTTAGCCACGCCCCTCACACACATTAGCTTCAGCCACGCCCCTCACACACATTAGCTTTAGCCACGCCTCATGATTCAGAGGCGTGTCATAATGAGCTGTTACAGTGTTGAATGTGTTTGAAGCTCTGACTTTGTGTCTCTCGTTTCTTCTGCACATTTCTGTCTAGCTTTTGTTTGGAACGTCTTACCTTCCACGAGGCTGAACTGCACTGGAGGCGTGTGCTGGTCCCGGCCCTGGTCCCGGCCCTGGCCCCGCCCCTGGCCCCGCCCCTGGTCCCCGCCCCTCACAGTCAGCCTGTAGACCGCCGTCCCGGCTTTGGCGTCTGGACTCACGGCGCTCAGGTACGGGGTCGGGACCATGGTCCAGGCCAGAGGGAGCGGCCCAGAGCGGAGCAGCGAGAGGCGGCACACGTACCACTCCGGACCTGATGGAGAACAGGCAGAACGTGAGTTTAAATGTGTCTTAATAGTTTTAATTAAAATGTGGAACTCTAAAACAACTATTACGATGTTTCCAATAAAACTCCGCATCTAAACACTGACTCACCATTAGTTCATTTTCTGTTCTGTGTAAATATTTCCGGGCACATTATTTTTATCGCTGTATTTTATTGTATACATTCTATTATTCTTGGTATTTTGGTTCACTGTTTATAACAATATTTACTCCAGGTGCTAACGCTAATTTTCACCTTGTTAAACGTCTTTGAAAGCCCCTGTGACGGTTAAATGTGTGTTTTTGGGGGCGTTTGAAGTGCCTGCTGTCGCCCCCTGCTCTCTCCCCCTGATGTCGCCCCCTGCTCTCTCCCCTAGTGGCCCTAGTAAATGAATGTGAGTGAATGGATGTCTGTAATGTCTATGTCTTTGTGTTGGCCACTGTCCATTGTGTACCCCGCCTAAGCCCCAAAGTCACTGGGATAGGCTCCAGTCACCCCAAAAGGGAACAAGCGGTAGAAAATGAATGAATGAACAGAGTCAAACGGAGGAGGCCAAGGTTCAAGTCCAGGATGAACTGAGGCCTGAGCCGAGCTGCAGAGAGGACTTCCTGCACGAGACATCACTCTGGACCCAAACACAGCAAGTGAAGGTCTGTCTCTGTCTAATGGAAACAGAAGAGTGACATGTGAATATGAAGAGCAGAGTTATCCTGATCATCCAGACAGATTCAGTGTGTGTCAGGTCCTGAGTCCAGAGGAGCTGACGGGCCGATGTTACTGGGAGCTGGAGTGGAGCGGGGAGTGGGTTCTAATAGCAGCTGCTTATAAAGACACTGAGAGAGACTGTGTGTTTGGAGACAATGATAAATCCTGGGCCTTAAACTGTCTCAGTGATGGTCACTCATTTGTGTTCAACAAAGTCCAGTCGAAGATCCCAGGTCCGGTCGGGTCCAGAATCGGGGTTTACCTGGACCACAGCGCAGGGGCTCTGTCCTTTTACAGCGTTCAGGGTCCAAACATGAGCCTCCTCCACAGAGTCCAGACTCAGTTCACTCAGCCTCTACACGCTGGAGTCGGGGTTGGTTATGGATCCACTGCACATTTCCTTAAACTGAAATAATCTCCTGAACTGTCACAGTTGAGACCTTTTTGATCCTGATCTTTTCCTAAACCAGGACTTAAACTGGACTTGCTGCTCTCAGGACATAAAAAACAGCATCAGAACCAGAGATTGAGAAACACTGGAGGAAGAACAAAGAGGAGATTTATGGAATGTACTTTACTCAACTCTGTTTGTCTCTAAATCTGTACAAACTTTGCCTTATTCATGAATATTCATGAACAGACTGTTGGTGGTGGTGAAATATAAATGCAGGAAAATAATAGGATTCTAAAATTGGACAAAACTGTTTTTACTGTGATTCTGCCTCTTTTTAATGATTATTATTCTTTCTTCTAAAATCAGATAAAGTCTTTATTTCTTGTGTTTCTTGTGATTTTGACTATATTTAGATGTTTCTTTGATCCTCAGAGGAAACACATTACAATTCAATCAAGTGAGTGAATAAAACAATGTCAAATGTCTGTTTTTTGGGGTTGAAAAGAGTTTGTGTTTGTGGAGTTATAAAATGGAAGTGTGTGAATGAAGATCTCAAACAATGTCCAAATATGAAATGCTTTAAAGGAAAGTAGAAATAAATGATTCTGACAGTGTAAGTTTGTTGACCCACTTAATCCCGAAGAAGAAGAACAAAGACGAGTAAACGAGGAAAGGAAAAGCCAAAGTGATGTCGAGTCTCGACTGGAGCGGAAACAAAGAGCTCTGAATATTGTGCCTGATAAACAATGACGCTCGGCAGAAAATCAATGAATCGCTTGAATAAAACATGATCCTGGGAAACGGCGCGGAATCTCCATTAATATTAATGTGAGCGCAACAAAAGCAGAGACGATAAACAGGACAACAAAAGCAGAGACGATAAACAGGACAACAAAAGCAAAGACGATAAACAGGACAACAGAAGCAGAGACGATAAACAGGACAACAAAAGCAGAGACGATAAACAGGACAACAAAAGCAAAGACGATAAACAGGACAACAGAAGCAGAGACGATAAACAGGACAACAAAATAAACAGGACAACAAAAGCAAAGACGATAAACAGGACAACAAAAGCAAAGACGATAAACAGGACAACAAAAGCAAAGACGATAAATAGGACAACAGAAGCAGAGACGATAAACAGGACAACAAAAGCAGAGACGATAAACAGGACAACAAAATAAACAGGACAACAAAAGCAAAGACGATAAACAGGACAACAAAAGCAGAGACGATAAACAGGACAACAAAATAAACAGGACAACAAAAGCAGAGACGATAAACAGGACAACAAAAGCAGAGACGATAAACAGGACAACAAAATAAACAGGACAACAAAAGCAAAGACGATAAACAGGACAACAGAAGCAGAGACGATAAACAGGACAACAAAAGCAGAGACGATAAACAGGAAAACAAAAGCAGAGACGATAAACAGGACAACAAAAGCAAAGACGATAAACAGGACAACAAAAGCAGAGACGATAAACAGGACAACAAAAGCAGAGACGATAAACAGGACAACAAAAGCAGAGACGATAAACAGGACAACAAAAGCAAAGACGATAAACAGGACAACAAAAGCAGAGACGATAAACAGGACAACAAAAGCAGAGACGATAAACAGGACAACAAAAGCAGAGATGATAAACAGGACAACAAAAGCAGAGACGATAAACAGGACAACAAAATAAACAGGACAACAAAAGCAAAGACGATAAACAGGACAACAGAAGCAGAGACGATAAACAGGACAACAAAAGCAAAGACAATAAACAGGACAACTAAAGAAGAGACGATAAACAGGACAACAAAAGCAGAGACGATAAACAGGACAACAGAAGCAGAGACGATAAACAGGACAACAAAAGCAAAGACAATAAACAGGACAACTAAAGAAGAGACAATAAACAGGACAACAAAAGCAGAGACGATAAACAGGACAACAAAAGCAGAGACGATAAACAGGACAACAAAAGCAGAGACGATAAACAGGACAACAAAAGCAGAGACGATAAACAGGACAACAAAAGCAGAGACGATAAACAGGACAACAAAAGTAGAGACGATAAACAGGACAACAAAATAAACAGGACAACAAAAGCAAAGACGATAAACAGGACAACAAAAGCAGAGACGATAAACAGGACAACAAAAGTAGAGACGATAAACAGGACAACAAAATAAACAGGACAACAAAAGTAAAGACGATAAACAGGACAACAAAAGCAAAGACGATAAACAGGACAACAGAAGCAGAGACGATAAACAGGACAACAAAAGCAAAGACGATAAACAGGACAACAGAAGCAGAGACGATAAACAGGACAACAAAAGCAAAGACGATAAACAGGACAACAAAAGCAGAGACAATAAACAGGACAACAGAAGCAGAGACGATAAACAGGACAACAAAAGCAGAGACGATAAACAGGACAACAAAATAAACAGGACAACAAAAGCAAAGACGATAAGCAGGACAACAGAAGCAGAGACGATAAACAGGACAACTAAAGCAGAGACGATAAACAGGACAACAAAAGCAGAGACGATAAACAGGACAACAAAAGCAGAGACGATAAACAGGACAACAAAAGCAAAGACGATAAACAGGACAACAGAAGCAGAGACAATAAACAGGACAACAAAAGCAGAGACGATAAACAGGACAACAAAAGTAGAGACGATAAACAGGACAACAAAATAAACAGGACAACAAAAGCAAAGACGATAAACAGGACAACAGAAGCAGAGACGATAAACAGGACAACAAAAGCAGAGACGATAAACAGGACAACAAAAGCAAAGACGATAAACAGGACAACAAAAGCAAAGACGATAAACAGGACAACAGAAGCAGAGACGATAAACAGAACAACAGAAGCAGAGACGATAAACAGGACAACAAAAGCAGAGACGATAAACAGGACAACAAAAGCAAAGACGATAAACAGGACAACAGAAGCAGAGACGATAAACAGGACAACAAAAGCAGAGACGATAAACAGGACAACAAAAGCAGAGACGATAAACAGGACAACAAAAGCAAAGACGATAAACAGGACAACAGAAGCAGAGACGATAAACAGGACAACAAAAGCAGAGACGATAAACAGGACAACAAAATAAACAGGACAACAAAAGCAAAGACGATAAACAGGACAACAAAAGCAAAGACGATAAACAGGACAACAAAAGCAAAGATGATAAATAGGACAACAGAAGCAGAGACGATAAACAGGACAACAAAAGCAGAGACGATAAACAGGACAACAAAATAAACAGGACAACAAAAGCAAAGACGATAAACAGGACAACAAAAGCAGAGACGATAAACAGGACAACAAAAGCAGAGACGATAAACAGGACAACAAAAGCAGAGACGATAAACAGGACAACAAAAGCAGAGACGATAAACAGGACAACAAAAGCAAAGACGATAAACAGGACAACAGAAGCAGAGACGATAAACAGGACAACAAAAGCAGAGACGATAAACAGGACAACAAAAGCAGAGACGATAAACAGGACAACAAAAGCAGAGACGATAAACAGGACAACAAAAGCAGAGACGATAAACAGGACAACAAAATAAACAGGACAACAAAAGCAAAGACGATAAACAGGACAACAGAAGCAGAGACGATAAACAGGACAACAAAAGCAGAGACGATAAACAGGACAACAAAAGCAGAGACGATAAACAGGACAACAAAAGCAGAGACGATAAACAGGACAACAAAAGCAAAGACGATAAACAGGACAACAAAAGCAGAGACGATAAACAGGACAACAAAAGCAGAGACGATAAACAGAACAACAAAAGCAGAGACGATAAACAGGACAACAAAAGCAGAGATGATAAACAGGACAACAAAAGCAGAGACGATAAACAGGACAACAGAAGCAGAGACAATAAACAGGACAACTAAAGAAGAGACGATAAACAGGACAACAAAAGCAGAGACGATAAACAGGACAACAGAAGCAGAGACGATAAACAGGACAACAAAAGCAAAGACAATAAACAGGACAACTAAAGAAGAGACAATAAACAGGACAACAAAAGCAGAGACGATAAACAGGACAACAAAAGCAGAGACGATAAACAGGACAACAAAAGCAGAGACGATAAACAGGACAACAAAAGCAGAGACGATAAACAGGACAACAAAAGCAGAGACGATAAACAGGACAACAAAAGTAGAGACGATAAACAGGACAACAAAATAAACAGGACAACAAAAGCAAAGACGATAAACAGGACAACAGAAGCAGAGACGATAAACAGGACAACAAAAGCAGAGACGATAAACAGGACAACAAAAGCAAAGACGATAAACAGGACAACAGAAGCAGAGACGATAAACAGGACAACAAAAGCAAAGACGATAAACAGGACAACAGAAGCAGAGACGATAAACAGGACAACAGAAGCAGAGACAATAAACAGGACAACAAAAGTAGAGACGATAAACAGGACAACAAAAGCAAAGACGATAAACAGGACAACAAAAGCAGAGACGATAAACAGGACAACAAAAGCAAAGACGATAAACAGGACAACAGAAGCAGAGACGATAAACAGGACAACAGAAGCAGAGACAATAAACAGGACAACAAAAGTAGAGACGATAAACAGGACAACAAAAGCAAAGACGATAAACAGGACAACAAAAGCAGAGACGATAAACAGGACAACAAAAGCAGAGACGATAAACAGGACAACAAAAGCAGTGACGATAAACAGGACAACAAAAGCAGAGACGATAAACAGGACAACAAAAGCAGAGACGATAAACAGGACAACAAAAGCAGAGACGATAAACAGGACAACAAAAGCAGAGACGATAAACAGGACAACAAAAGCAGAGACGATAAACAGGACAACAAAAGCAGAGACGATAAACAGGACAACAAAAGCAGAGACGATAAACAGGACAACAAAAGCAGAGACGATAAACAGGACAACAAAAGCAGAGACGATAAACAGGACAACAAAAGCAGAGACAATAAACAGGACAACAAAAGCAAAGACGATAAACAGGACAACAAAAGCAGAGACGATAAACAGGACAACAAAAGCAGAGACGATAAACAGGACAACAGAAGCAGAGACGATAAACAGGACAACAAAAGCAGAGACGATAAACAGGACAACAAAATAAACAGGACAACAAAAGCAAAGACGATAAACAGGACAACAAACGCAAAGACGATAAACAGGACAACAAAAGCAAAGACGATAAACAGGACAACAGAAGCAGAGACGATAAACAGGACAACAAAAGCAGAGACGATAAACAGGACAACAAAATAAACAGGACAACAAAAGCAAAGACGATAAACAGGACAACAAAAGCAGAGACGATAAACAGGACAACAAAAGCAGACGATAAACAGGACAACAAAAGCAGAGACGATAAACAGGACAACAAAAGCAGAGACGATAAACAGGACAACAAAAGCAAAGACGATAAACAGGACAACAAAAGCAGAGACAATAAACAGGACAACAGAAGCAGAGACGATAAACAGGACAACAGAAGCAGAGACGATAAACAGGACAACAAAAGCAGAGACGATAAACAGGACAACAAAAGCAAAGACGATAAACAGGACAACAGAAGCAGAGACGATAAACAGGACAACAAAAGCAGAGACGATAAACAGGACAACAAAAGCAGAGACGATAAACAGGACAACAAAAGCAGAGACAATAAACAGGACAACAAAAGCAAAGACGATAAACAGGACAACAAAAGCAGAGACGATAAACAGGACAACAAAATAAACAGGACAACAAAAGCAGAGACGATAAACAGGACAACAAAAGCAGAGACAATAAACAGGACAACAAAAGCAAAGACGATAAACAGGACAACAAAAGCAGAGACAATAAACAGGACAACAAAAGCAAAGACGATAAACAGGACAACAAAAGCAGAGACGATAAACAGGACAACAAAAGCAGAGACGATAAACAGGACAACAGAAGCAGAGACGATAAACAGGACAACAAAAGCAGAGACGATAAACAGGACAACAAAATAAACAGGACAACAAAAGCAAAGACGATAAACAGGACAACAAAAGCAGAGACGATAAACAGGACAACAAAAGCAGACGATAAACAGGACAACAAAAGCAGAGACGATAAACAGGACAACAAAAGCAGACGATAAACAGGACAACAAAAGCAGAGACGATAAACAGGACAACAAAAGCAGAGACGATAAACAGGACAACAAAAGCAAAGACGATAAACAGGACAACAAAAGCAGAGACAATAAACAGGACAACTAAAGAAGAGACGATAAACAGGACAACAAAGCAAAGACGATAAACAGGACAACAAATGCAGAGACGATAAACAGGACAACAAAAGCAGAGACGATAAACAGGACAACAAAAGCAGAGACAATAAACAGGACAACAGAAGCAGAGACGATAAACAGGACAACAAAAGCAGAGACGATAAACAGGACAACAAAAGCAAAGACGATAAACAGGACAACAAAAGCAGAGACGATAAACAGGACAACAGAAGCAGTGACGATAAACAGGACAACAGAAGCAGAGACGATAAACAGGACAACAAAAGCAGAGACGATAAACAGGACAACAAAAGCAGAGACGATAAACAGGACAACAAAAGCAGAGACGATAAACAGGACAACAAAAGCAAAGACGATAAACAGGACAACAAAAGCAAAGACGATAAACAGGACAACAAAAGCAGAGACGATAAACAGGACAACAGAAGCAGAGACAATAAACAGGACAACAGAAGCAGAGACGATAAACAGGACAACAAAAGCAGAGACGATAAACAGGACAACAAAAGCAAAGATGATAAACAGGACAACAGAAGCAGAGACGATAAACAGGACAACAAAAGCAGAGACGATAAACAGGACAACAAAAGCAGAGACGATAAACAGGACAACAAAAGCAAAGACGATAAACAGGACAACAGAAGCAGAGACGATAAACAGGACAACAAAAGCAGAGACGATAAACAGGACAACAAAATAAACAGGACAACAAAAGCAAAGACGATAAACAGGACAACAAAAGCAAAGACGATAAACAGGACAACAAAAGCAAAGACGATAAACAGGACAACAGAAGCAGAGACGATAAACAGGACAACAAAAGCAGAGACGATAAACAGGACAACAAAATAAACAGGACAACAAAAGCAAAGACGATAAACAGGACAACAAAAGCAGAGACGATAAACAGTACAACAAAAGCAGAGACGATAAACAGGACAACAAAAGCAGAGACGATAAACAGGACAACAAAAGCAGAGACGATAAACAGGACAACAAAAGCAAAGACGATAAACAGGACAACAAAAGCAGAGACAATAAACAGGACAACTAAAGAAGAGACGATAAACAGGACAACAAAAGCAGAGACGATAAACAGGACAACAAAAGCAGAGACGATAAACAGGACAACAAAAGCAAAGACGATAAACAGGACAACAAAAGCAGAGACGATAAACAGGACAACAGAAGCAGAGACAATAAACAGGACAACAAAAGAAGAGACGATAAACAGGACAACAAAAGCAGAGACGATAAACAGGACAACAGAAGCAGAGACAATAAACAGGACAACAGAAGCAGAGACGATAAACAGGACAACAAAAGCAGAGACGATAAACAGGACAACAGAAGCAAAGACGATAAACAGGACAACAAAAGCAAAGACGATAAACAGGACAACAGAAGCAGAGACGATAAACAGGACAACAAAAGCAGAGACGATAAACAGGACAACAAAAGCAAAGACGATAAACAGGACAACAAAAGCAGAGACGATAAACAGGACAACAGAAGCAGAGACGATAAACAGGACAACAGAAGCAGAGACGATAAACAGGACAACAAAAGCAGAGACGATAAACAGGACAACAAAAGCAGAGACGATAAACAGGACAACAAAAGCAGAGACGATAAACAGGACAACAAAAGCAAAGACGATAAACAGGACAACAAAAGCAAAGACGATAAACAGGACAACAAAAGCAGAGACGATAAACAGGACAACAGAAGCAGAGACAATAAACAGGACAACAGAAGCAGAGACGATAAACAGGACAACAAAAGCAAAGACGATAAACAGGACAACAGAAGCAGAGACGATAAACAGGACAACAAAAGCAGAGACGATAAACAGGACAACAAAAGCAGAGACGATAAACAGGACAACAAAAGCAAAGACGATAAACAGGACAACAGAAGCAGAGACGATAAACAGGACAACAAAAGCAGAGACGATAAACAGGACAACAAAATAAACAGGACAACAAAAGCAAAGACGATAAACAGGACAACAAAAGCAAAGACGATAAACAGGACAACAAAAGCAAAGACGATAAACAGGACAACAGAAGCAGAGACGATAAACAGGACAACAAAAGCAGAGACGATAAACAGGACAACAAAATAAACAGGACAACAAAAGCAAAGACGATAAACAGGACAACAAAAGCAGAGACGATAAACAGGACAACAAAAGCAGAGACGATAAACAGGACAACAAAAGCAGAGACGATAAACAGGACAACAAAAGCAGAGACGATAAACAGGACAACAAAAGCAGAGACAATAAACAGGACAACTAAAGAAGAGACGATAAACAGGACAACAAAAGCAGAGACGATAAACAGGACAACAAAAGCAGAGACGATAAACAGGACAACAAAAGCAGAGACAATAAACAGGACAACAAAAGCAGAGACAATAAACAGGACAACAAAAGCAAAGACGATAAACAGGACAACAAAAGCAGAGACGATAAACAGGACAACAGAAGCAGAGACAATAAACAGGACAACAAAAGAAGAGACGATAAACAGGACAACAAAAGCAGAGACGATAAACAGGACAACAGAAGCAGAGACAATAAACAGGACAACAGAAGCAGAGACGATAAACAGGACAACAAAAGAAGAGACGATAAACAGGACAACAAAAGCAGAGACGATAAACAGGACAACAAAAGCAGAGACGATAAACAGGACAACAAAAGCAGAGACGATAAACAGGACAACAAAAGCAGAGACGATAAACAGGACAACAAAAGCAGAGACGATAAACAGGACAACAAAAGCAGAGACGATAAACAGGACAACAGAAGCAGAGACGATAAACAGGACAACAAAAGCAGAGACGATAAACAGGACAACAAAAGCAGAGACGATAAACAGGACAACAAAAGTAGAGACGATAAACAGGACAACAAAATAAACAGGACAACAAAAGCAAAGACGATAAACAGGACAACAAAAGCAGAGACGATAAACAGGACAACAAAAGCAGAGACGATAAACAGGACAACAAAAGCAGAGACGATAAACAGGACAACAAAAGTAGAGACGATAAACAGGACAACAGAAGCAGAGACGATAAACAGGACAACAAAAGCAAAGACGATTAACAGGACAACAAAAGCAGAGACAATAAACAGGACAACTAAAGAAGAGACGATAAACAGGACAACAAAAGCAGAGACGATAAACAGGACAACAAAAGCAGAGACGATAAACAGGACAACAAAAGCAGAGACGATAAACAGGACAACAAAAGCAGAGACAATAAACAGGACAACAAAAGCAGAGACAATAAACAGGACAACAAAAGCAAAGACGATAAACAGGACAACAAAAGCAGAGACGATAAACAGGACAACAGAAGCAGAGACAATAAACAGGACAACAGAAGCAGAGACGATAAACAGGACAACAAAAGAAGAGACGATAAACAGGACAACAAAAGCAGAGACGATAAACAGGACAACAAAAGCAGAGACGATAAACAGGACAACAAAAGCAGAGACGATAAACAGGACAACAAAAGCAGAGACGATAAACAGGACAACAAAAGCAGAGACGATAAACAGGACAACAAAAGCAGAGACGATAAACAGGACAACAGAAGCAGAGACGATAAACAGGACAACAAAAGCAGAGACGATAAACAGGACAACAAAAGCAGAGACGATAAACAGGACAACAAAAGCAGAGACGATAAACAGGACAACAAAAGCAAAGACGATAAACAGGACAACAGAAGCAGAGACGATAAACAGGACAACAAAAGCAGAGACGATAAACAGGACAACAAAATAAACAGGACAACAAAAGCAAAGACGATAAACAGGACAACAAAAGCAAAGACGATAAACAGGACAACAAAAGCAAAGACGATAAACAGGACAACAAAAGCAAAGACGATAAACAGGACAACAGAAGCAGAGACGATAAACAGGACAACAAAAGCAGAGACGATAAACAGGACAACAAAATAAACAGGACAACAAAAGCAAAGACGATAAACAGGACAACAAAAGCAGAGACGATAAACAGGACAACAAAAGCAGAGACGATAAACAGGACAACAAAAGCAGAGACGATAAACAGGACAACAAAAGCAGAGACGATAAACAGGACAACAAAAGCAGAGACAATAAACAGGACAACTAAAGAAGAGACGATAAACAGGACAACAAAAGCAGAGACGATAAACAGGACAACAAAAGCAGAGACGATAAACAGGACAACAAAAGCAGAGACAATAAACAGGACAACAAAAGCAGAGACAATAAACAGGACAACAAAAGCAAAGACGATAAACAGGACAACAAAAGCAGAGACGATAAACAGGACAACAGAAGCAGAGACAATAAACAGGACAACAAAAGAAGAGACGATAAACAGGACAACAAAAGCAGAGACGATAAACAGGACAACAGAAGCAGAGACAATAAACAGGACAACAGAAGCAGAGACGATAAACAGGACAACAAAAGAAGAGACGATAAACAGGACAACAAAAGCAGAGACGATAAACAGGACAACAAAAGCAGAGACAATAAACAGGACAACAAAAGCAGAGACGATAAACAGGACAACAAAAGCAGAGACGATAAACAGGACAACAAAAGCAGAGACGATAAACAGGACAACAAAAGCAGAGACGATAAACAGGACAACAGAAGCAGAGACGATAAACAGGACAACAAAAGCAGAGACGATAAACAGGACAACAAAAGCAGAGACGATAAACAGGACAACAAAAGTAGAGACGATAAACAGGACAACAAAATAAACAGGACAACAAAAGCAAAGACGATAAACAGGACAACAAAAGCAGAGACGATAAACAGGACAACAAAAGCAGAGACGATAAACAGGACAACAAAAGCAGAGACGATAAACAGGACAACAAAAGTAGAGACGATAAACAGGACAACAGAAGCACAGACGATAAACAGGACAACAAAAGCAGAGACAATAAAAAAACAACAAACAGGACAACAACGGAACTGGAAGAAACTCTGAATAATAATGCTCCTCCCACAGAGACATGCTCCTCCCACAGAGACAGGCTCCTCCCACAGAGACATAAAGATCAGGCCTTAAGTTTAATCACAAAATCATTTATCACATTTTGAAGTCAGAAAAATGTAAAAAGCTTTTTGTGTTTTGGTTTGTTTGTTTGTTTGTTTGTTTGTTTGTTTTGCTGCCCCTCCACAAACCTGACTCGTTTCCATGGTAATGTTGTTCCTTTCCCCGTGGAGGAAACTGCTGTGATTTTGGGCTCTACACAAATAATAAAGTGAATTCCACAGTTTTTCGTTCCGTTTCCACGGCGCCGGCTTCAAAGCCGCGGCCTCAATTCCACTCTAAATCCTGTCACAATAAAAGCCCCTGCGAGTCGATCCTTCAAAGTAAAAGTCCCCAGACGCAGGGTTTAATCCAGTCTGGTTACGATCCAAGACCCGCTTTTGTTTTAGAGACACAAACTCCGCACAAGAAACAAAAAGAGATTATGATTTTACATAAATTATTCTGTTCAAAGCGACGACAAAAAGAGTGAAAAGAGTTTGTCTTTTTACACATTTGAAACAGAATCTAAACCAAGACTAAACCAGGTCTAAACCAGGTCTAAACCAAGACTAAACTTGGTCTAAACCAGGTCTAAACCAGGTCTAAACCAGGACTAAACCAGGTCTAAACCAGGACTAAACCAAGACTAAACCAGGTCTAAACCAGGACTAAACCAAGACTAAACCAGGTCTAAACCAGGTCTAAACCAGGTCTAAACCAGGACTAAACCAGGACTAAACCAGGTCTAAACCAGGTCTAAACCAGGAATAAACCAGGTCTAAACCAGGAATAAACCAGGTCTAAACCAGGACTAAACCAGGTCTAAACCAGGTCCAAACCAGGACTAAACCAGGACTAAACCAGGTCTAAACCAGGTCTAAACCAGGAATAAACCAGGTCTAAACCAGGAATAAACCAAGACTAAACCAAGACTAAACCAGGTCTAAACCAGGTCTAAACCAGGTCTAAACCAGGACTAAACCAGGACTAAACCAGGTCTAAACCAGGTCTAAACCAGGAATAAACCAGGTCTAAACCAGGACAAAACCAGGTCTAAACCAGGACTAAACCAAGACTAAACCAAGACTAAACCAGGTCTAAACCAGGTCTAAACCAGGACTAAACCAGGACTAAACCAGGTCTAAACCAGGACTAAACCAGGTCTAAACCAGGTCTAAACCAGGACTAAACCAGGAGAAAGCAAACAGAGTATAAAACACGATTTAGATGAAACGCTACATTTTGTCTTGTTTTATTAACACAGTTTATTTATAATTTAAAGAATGTTCTATGAGTTTTCAGTTTGTGGTCAAATGTTCCTTTGAGAGAAAAACATTCACATCAGACACGAAGACGTGAACCCAGTGCAAAGAACGCCCCAGCACGGGCCCCAGCACGGGCCCCGAAGCCCCCAAGCCCCCAAAACACCCTCTCTGAAACCCCTGAAACCCCCGAAGCCCCCGAAACCCCCGAAGCCCCCGAAGCCCCCGAAACCCCCGAAACCCCCGAAGCCCCCGAAACCCCCGAAACCCCTGAAACCCCCAAAGCCCCTGAAACCCCCGAAGCCCCCAAAACCCCGAAACCCCCGAAGCCCCTGAAACCCCCGAAACCCCTGAAACCCCCAAAGCCCCTGAAACCCCCGAAGCCCCCAAAACCCCGAAACCCCCGAAGCCCCTGAAACCCCCAAAGCCCCTGAAACCCCCGAAGCCCCTGAAACCTCCAAAGCCCCTGAAACCCCCAAAGCCCCTGAAACCCCCGAAGCCCCTGAAACCCCCGAAGCCCCCAAAACCCCGAAACCCCCGAAGCCCCTGAAACCCCCGAAGCCCCTGAAACCCCCGATGCCCCTGAAGTCCCTTTCTGAAGCCTCCAAAGCCTCCGTAGCCCCCAAAGCCTCTGAAGCCCTCGAAGCCTCCGAAGCACCCGAAGCCTCCGAAGCACCCGAATCCCCTGAAGCCTCTGAAGCCCCCGAAGCCCTTGACAACTGCAACTTTTGTTCAATTGAGCCGAGAGAGAAGTTTGTGTTTCATGTGGACAGAACCATGAATCTGATTGTGAGAGTTTCTCAGACGAGTCGGACCAGAACCAGATGAAAGTCCAGAATGTGACGAAGCTCCAGCTGGTTCATGAAGCTCCAGCTGGTTCATGAAGCTCCAGCTGGTTCATGAAGCTCCAGCTGGTTCATGAAGCTCCAGCTGGTTCATGAAGCTCCAGCTCCACAGAAGCCTCAGAAATCTCTCAGGACTCAGAACATGGAAAACACATTAGGTCTGAGAGTGGTTCACGGCTCTGAGGCTGAGACCAGGTCGATGTGGATTGAACCAGGACTAAACCAGGTCTGAACCAGGTCTAAACCAGGACCAAACCAGGTCTAAAACAGGACTAAACCAGGTCTGAACCAGGACTAAACCAGGTCTAAACCAGGACTAAACCAGGTCTGAACCAGGTCTGAACCAGGTCTAAACCAGGTCTGAACCAGGTCTGAACCAGGTTTAAACCAGGTCTAAACCAGGACCAAACCAGGACTAAACAAGGTCTAAACCAGGTCTAAACCAGGACCAAACCAGGACTAAACAAGGTCTAAACCAGGTCTGAACCAGGTCTAAACCAGGACCAAACCAGGTCTAAAACAGGACTAAACCAGGTCTGAACCAGGACTAAACCAGGTCTAAACCAGGACTAAACCAGGTCTGAACCAGGTCTGAACCAGGTCTAAACCAGGTCTAAACCAGTTCTAAACCAGGACTAAGCCAGGTCTAGTTCTGGTCCAGTCGACATCTTTCTTCTTCTGAGCCTTTAAGGAAGAGCTGAGATTTCCCATGAGGCTTTGCTCCTCGTTAGCGCCTGTGTGTTAGCGCTAATTAAACCTGAGCCTTTGATCGGAGAGTTAGCACAGGGAGTTAGCACACGGAGTTAGCACGGGGAGTTAGGCAAGGCAAGGCAAGTTTATTTGTAGAGCACATTTCATACACAAGGCAATTCAAAGTGCTTCACAGCAGGAAAAATGCATTCAAATCACAAAGAAATTACAGAAATACAATAAAATTAACTAAATTAAAAATTATCAATCCAACTGATTTTCTAAACTAATAAAATCACAAACAAAAGAGAAGAGTGCAAAGAAAAAATCCTTTCAGTCATATGCGCAGCTAAACAAAACTGTTTTTAGCTTTGATTTGAACATTGTCAGAGTAGAAGTCTGTCTCACATCTTCAGGAAGAATGTTCCAGATTTTAGCTGCATCAAACTGAAACGCAGATTCCCCATGTTTTGTCCTGACTCTGGCACCAGCAGGAGGCCGGTCCATGTCTAGTCCTGACTCTGGCACCAGCAGGAGGCCGGTCCATGTTTAGTCCTGACTCTGGCACCAGCAGGAGGCCGCTCCATGTTTAGTCCTGACTCTGGCACCAGCAGGAGGCCGGTCCATGTTTAGTCCTGACTCTGGCACCAGCAGGAGGCCGGTCCATGTTTAGTCCTGACTCTGGCACCAGCAGGAGGCCGGTCCATGTTTAGTCCTGACTCTGGCACCAGCAGGAGGCCGGTACATGTTTAGTCCTGACTCTGGCACCAGCAGGAGGCCGGTCCATGTTTAGTCCTGACTCTGGCACCAGCAGGAGGCCGGTCCATGTTTAGTCCTGACTCTGGCACCAGCAGGAGGCCGGTCCATGTTTAGTCCTGACTCTGGCACCAGCAGGAGGCCGGTCCATGTTTAGTCCTGACTCTGGCACCAGCAGGAGGCCGGTCCATGTTTAGTCCTGACTCTGGCACCAGCAGGAGGCCGGTCCATGTTTAGTCCTGACTCTGGCACCAGCAGGAGGCCGGTCCCTGAGGTCCTCAGAGTCCGAGATGGTTCATATGGCACTAACATATCCAAGATGTACTTTGGTGCTAGGCCATGGAGAGACTTGTACACAAGCAGAGCTGCTTTAAAGTCTCTTCTCTGAGCCACAGGGGGCAGTGCAGAGACCTGAGAACAGGACTAATATGATGGTACTTCCTGGTTCTGGTCAGGACTAATGTGATGGTACTTCCTGGTTCTGGTCAGGACTAATGTGATGGTACTTCCTGGTTCTGGTCAGGACCCGAGCAGCAGCGTTCTGGATGTACTGCAGCTGTTTTACAGCTCGTTTGGAGAGACCAGTGAGCGGCCGTTACAGTCTAATCTACTGGAGACAAACGCATGGATAAGTCTCTCTAAATCTGGTTTTGACACTATATCTTTGATTTTGGGAATGTTTTTTAGATGGTAAAAAGCTGCTGATGTTATTGATTTGACGTGGCTGTTAAAGTTCAAGTCTGAGTCCATTATTACCCCCAGATTTCTAACTTGATTTGTAGGTTTTAGAGCGAGACTCTGGAGGTGACCGCTAACACTTTCTCTTTGTTTCTGTGGGACCAAAAACGATTATTTCAGTCTTGTCTGAGTTCAGCTGGAGAAAGTTGTTTCGCATCCACACACTGATCTGTTGGATGCAGTGACAGAGTGAATCTACTGGTCCATAGTCACCTGCCGATAGTGAAACATAGATCTGAGTGTCGTCTGCATCATTGTGATAGGACACATTTTCACTGCGTATCAACTGACCTAACGGCAGCATGTAGAGGTTGAACAGAAGGGGACCCAGGACTGACCCTTGGGGCAGTCCACAGGTCAGGGTCATGTGGTCTGAGACACAGCTACCAATTTCAACAAAGTACTTCCTGTCTTCCAGATAGGACCTTAACCAGTTTAGGGCAGTGCCAGTGATGCCCACCCAGTCCTCTAGTCTCTGTAAGAGGATCCCATGATCGACAGTGTCAAAAGGAGCACTCAGATCTAACAGAATTAAGACTGAGGCTTTGCCCGTGTCAGTGTTCAGGCGGATGTCATTTGTCACCTTGACAAGAGCAGTCTCAGTGCTGTGATGAGGTCTAAAACCTGACTGAAAAACATCAAATGAGTTGTTTATTAAGAGGAAATCTGTGAGCTGTTGGTAAACAACCTTTTCAAGGACTTTGCCCCAAAATGTCAGATTAGAGATGGGCCGGTAATGACTCAGTACTGCGGCATCAAGACTGCTCTTCTTTAGGAGAGGCTTTATGACCGCAGTTTTCAAAGACATTGGGAATGTTCCAGATTGAAGCGACATGTTAACTATGTGAGTGAATGGTGCTAACAAACTGTTCAGCACAGACTTTAGAAATTTGGTGGGTAACACATCAAGGCAGCATGTAGATGAACTCAGACTGGTGATGATCTCATGGACAGTTTTGTCAGTTACTGGTGCAAAGTGAGTTAGCTCTAGGTGTCTTGGTGGTTTTAGGGTAATTTTTTTGCGTTGTGGGATTTATAGCATTTTTAATGCCCTGAACTTTGTCATTAAAGAATAATGCAAACTCATTACACTTGGATGTGGAAATGAGTTCTAACGGCAGCTGAGCTGGAGGGTTTGTTAATCTGTTTACTGTGGCAAACAGGACACGCGAGTTGTTACTGCAGCTTCCAATTATTTCAGAAAAATATCTTTCCCTAGTTCTACATAAGATTAGGTTGTACATGTTTAGCTTCTCTTTGTAAATCTCTTTTTGAACTTGGAGCTTTGACTTGCGCCATTTCCATTGGGCCCTGCGGCACTCCCTTTTCTGTGCCCTGACCCAATCATCATTTCTCCACGGCGCCTTCTGCTTATTTTTAACCATTTTTGCCTTCATAGGGGCGATGGTGTCCAGAACATTCAAAACACTAGATGTAACAGAGTTCAACAAATCATTTACATTAGAACATGAGACATTTTCAAAGTTTATCATTTCCATAAACAGTGCACCTGTGCCATCACTTATGTGTCTCCTCTGAACAACTGCAGGACCAACCGGAGGTTTGGGAGAAACAGACAGGTCAAAGAAGACACAGAAATGATCAGACAGAGCAACATCGATCACATTAACATTTGAAATATTTACCCCCTTTGTAATTATGAGATCTAGAGTGTGTCCTCTGCTGTGGGTGGGGCCACTCTGCTGTGGGTGGGGCCACTCTGCTGTGGGTGGGGCCACTCACATGCTGAGTAAGACTGAAGGTTTCAAGGACAGCATCAAGCTCTTTAGTGTTTCTGTCACAAATATTATCAACATGCACATTGAAATCACCTGTAATGACCAAACCATCAAAGTCTGTGCATATGACTGAAACATTTCAGTAAAATCATCAATAAAACTTTGGCAGTGCTGGGGAGGCTTGTATAAAACAATGAAGAGAATGGATGGAGACCGTTTTAGCTCCATTTTAAAGGATACATACTCAAATGATGAAAACGCCCCAAAAGACAACCTGTGGGTAATTATTTCATCTCTAAAGACAGCACAGACTCCACCCCCTTTTTTGTTTTCTCGTGTTTCAGATTCAAACTTAAAGTTGGGTGGAGCAGATTCTATCAGAACTACATTCCCTGTGTTTTTGTCAAGCCATGTTTCAGTTAAAAACATAAAATCAAGATTATAAGAAGAAATAAAATTATTAATTAAGAGAGATTTGTTACATAAGGATCTGACATTTAGCACAGCAAGTTTCAGACTAGTTTCAGTGGGACTGGGCTTTATCTTTTCACAGGGAATATGAATCACATTTCTCAGATTGGGCCTGACTCGCATTTTGTTTTTCCATCTGTGTGATGATGTGACTACAGAAATAGCACTAGGGGGGGCTCTTTTTACATAGGGCCCCGGGTTGGTTTGATTTTTAATGTGACAATAAGTCCCGGCAACGCTGAGACCCAGTGCATCCTAGCTATGGGAGATACCAGGTAAAAGGCGAGGTTGGATGGGTGGTGGGGCTTTTGTAGCCAAGGAGAGTTTGGGACCAGGTGAGAGGCGAGGGGGGATGGGTGGTGGGGCTTTTGTTGGTGTAGTCGGTACTGACATAGCCCTTGCTATATTGGGCGTGAGTGGAGCCATCTTAATGCCTGATTTTATCAGACTTTCAAAATGGCTGGGAAGGCCCATGGGTGAGAATGGAGATGAGAAGGAGAATGATGAATCTTTAGTGGGAGTAGATGTTGCAGGGGGAACCCAGGGCTGGTGTGAAGGCAGGGGCGATGACAGGGATGTTGTTGGGCTTGTCACAGATGGGTCCAAGGCCTTTGAAGATTGTTCCTTTGCTGGAGGCGGTGGAGGTGAATGTGGAGCAGCTGGAGCTGAATCCTTTGCTGGTGGTGGTGGAGCAGCTGCTGATGAATCATTTGGTGGAGGCTGAGGTTGTGGTGCTTTTGATGTTGAAACATTGGCTCGGTCTCTGGCTGATGGAGCAGGAATTCTTCTCTCATTCCTCTCTTCTCTAACTATCTGCTCAGGACCCTGTCCAGGCCCAGTCCAATGCCTCAGAGCGTGGAGCAGGTTCTCTGTCAGTACCCTCACTCCACCTCTGCATAGGTGTGGGCCATTTCTCTTAAACAGGTCCTCTCGTTTCCAGAATAGATAGAAGTTCTCAATGTAATGTAGTCCTCTAGGTGCACACTCTTTGGATAGCCATGTGTTCAGCTGAAGAAGCCGGCTAAACTTGTTTATCCTCCTGTCGATGTTTGGAAGAGGTCCACTTATGAAAGTTTTGATTTCCATTTCATCAAGCACGTCGAATAACTTCAAGAAGTCTTTTTTCAAAACTTCAGTCTGTTCCCGCCGCATGTCCACTGCACCCACGTGCACAATCAGCTGTTTAGCTCCTCCATGCTTAGCCATAATATTTGGAAGGAGTGACGTTATCTCAGAAACAGTGGCGCTTGGAAAAGAATGTGTGTTTATCTTTTCATGCGTCACGTGACTTATTAGTTAGCAGGGAGTTAGCACAGGGAGTTAGCCCAGGGAGTTAGCGGGGGGAGTTAGCAGGGAGTTAGCACAGGGAGTTAGCGGGGGGAGTTAGCCCGGGGAGTTAGCGCGGGGAGTCAACAGGGAGTTAGCGCGGGGAGTTAGCACAGGGAGTTAGCAGGGGGAGTTAGCGCGGGGAGTTAGGGGGGGGGGAGTTAGCCCGGGGGGTTAGCGGGGGGGGGGAGTTAGCGGGGGGAGTTAGCGGGGGGAGTTAGCGTAGGGAGGCCTGGACCCAGAGCTCTGAGGTCCAGTGAAACGGTGATGAATGTATTATTTCTTATGTATTATATCTTATTTCAATCTCAAAGTTGAATCTTAAAAACACCAGATCAAAAGGTGCAGCGCCGGCTCGTGTCGCTGGCCTGGATCCGCGCGCTCTCTGGTTCTAATCCCCGGCTCTCTGTGGACCTGACCTTTGACCCGGGCGGCAGATGGACCGCCCACTTTACGCTAATGACTCGTCCCACAAAGATTAATCACAAAAACAAACAAAATACAAAACACGGAGACAAAGTAAAATCAGCGTTAATGAGCGTTTGACCTCGTTAGCGTTTGACTTCCTGTTTTCACTCACTTTAGTGGTGATTATCGTTAAGTGTTGAGTGACAGGTGCAGGTTCTAGAATGTTCAGTAAAAACATAACGCGAATGAAAATCTGCTGCTCATAATAATATAATAATATAATAATATAATAGGACACAACAGAAGCACGGTCTAAATGGCCAAATCAGCAGCTTTTATTGCCTTTTTGTGCATAATTCAAATATTTACATCGTTACAATTTCATTCATATTTGACTTAAACATATAGAGTTATTTCACGTGTCATTTCCTTGTGAATCAGCCGCAGCAGAATTGTTCACAGACGGATTATATCATTATATTATTATATTATTAGATTACACAGTGGGATTAGACACAGGTCAGATGTTCCTGTTCACACGGGACACGCGTGTGTGTGTTTGTGTGTGTGTTTGTGTGTGTCCTGTGTGTTTGTGTCCTGTGTGTGTTTGTGTGTGTGTGTTTGTTTGTGTGTGTGTGTCCTGTGTGTGTGTGTTTGTGTGTGTGTGTGTGTGTGTGTGTGTTTGTGTGTGTGTGTGTTTGTTTGTGTGTGTGTGTGTCCTGTGTGTGTGTGTGTTTGTGTGTGTGTGTTTGTGTGTGTGTGTGTGTGTGTGTGCATGGAAACAATCTATTGTGGTACTGATCCAGAAGCTGGGTAAACCCCCGTCCGACCCTTAAAGCTAAAGGCCGATCGCCTTGACGTCGCAGCAAGGGAAAAGCATGGAGCGCATGTTTACCGAGCGGTTGATTACTTCTTGGAAAGTCAGAGTTTGCTTTCCACGCACCAAAGTGGCAGAAATACCATGGATTCTGTGTTATGTTTGGAATCTGAAGTTATTGTGGTACTCTTCATGTGGAGAAAACAGACTTAAAGGAGGCACTGCGAGGGCACTGCAGGTCGTTGTTCAAGAGCTCATTGATAAACATTCTGATGATGTATTTACTTATACGGACGGGTCTAGGGATCCTGAGAGTGGGCGTGCCGGCGCGGCTTCTTTTGTGCCTGACCGGGCTCTGGCGGTCAAGAAGAGGTTAACAGATCGCCTTTCTGTCTTCACCTCGGAACTCATAGCGATGCGGTTAGCGTTGGAATGGGCCGAGTCTACTTTACGGGGTTGCGGCGTTGTGGTGGCCCCTGACAGCCTTTCTGCATCGCAAAGCGTTACGTCTGGGAAGTGGGATTGTACAGGATGTTCTATATTGCAGACAGGATGTTCTATATTGCAGACAGGATGTTCTATATTGCATCCTCTGTCTGATACTCTCTCTGTCCAGGAAGGATGTGAGGGTTTCCTTCATTTGGGTTCCTGTACGTGTTGGGGTGGATGGTAACGAAGTGGCTGATTCGCTCGCTAAACGTTCCCTTAGGCGGCCGTCAATTGATGTGAAATCAAACCTATTATTAAGAGTCAGATGTATAAACTTTGGCAGGGATTTTGGAGTCGTTGTGACACTGGACGGCATCTCTATCTATAGTGCAGGAGGTGGGGGACAGAAGGGTCCTGGCTAGATTCACATCTATGCTGGACCATGAGTCTCACCCCCTGCAGGACACTCTGTCCCCTGCAGGACACTCTGTCCCCTGCAGGACACTCTGTCCCCTGCAGGACACTCTGTCCGCTCTGGAGAGCAGCTTCAGTGAGAGACTGATCCACCCTCGCTGTGTGAAGGAAAGGTTTCGCAGGTCTTTCCTTCTGCTGCTGTCAGACTTTATAACAAACACTGTTAGTCCTGAACACTCGCAATACTGACCTAACCATGTGCAATTCTGTCATATGTGCAATTACTGTGAAATTCATGTGCAATCCATGTGCCGTCGTGAAACATATTCATGTGCAATTACTGTCGTGATCACATGACATGGTATTTATGTATTTATGTATTATTTATTTTTATCTTTATTATTTGCCCTCCATCCCTTGTTGGGAAATGGGAGGTTTTGTTTATAGAAGATCTTCTACTGAGAGTGTTTTTCAAACTTCCTATAAATGATCCGTCCTTTTCTTCTCTATCTACCTCTGTATCTACCTGCGGTGCAACAATGAAATTTCCCCATGCGGGACAATAAAGGATTATCTTATCTTATCTTATCAGATACAAAGTAGTGTTGGTCCTACAGATCCATGGGCAGGAAGGCGGGGGAGGAAATGGCCTTTGCTCGCATGAGGATGGACCATACCGGGCTCAATTGGTCACTGAGTAGGACAGGCAAACATGAAATGAGCGGTCTGTGTGGTCACTGTCAAGAGGCGGAGTCTGTCGAGCACGTGCTGATTCGCTGTGCGGCTTATGGAAGAGAAAGGACCGGGTTGGCCCTGTGGTTTCAGAATAATCTTGCAGAATGTTCTTCCAGTCACAGGGACAGTGTAAGGCGGTAGTTACTGATATAACACAGGGTGGACGTTTATAGAGTTGGGACGTGTTGCACTGCTGCGGTGGGCGTGTTGCACTGCTGCGGTGGGCGTGTTGCACTGCTGCGGTGGGCGTGTTGCACTGCTGCGGTGGGCGTGTTGCACTGCTGCGGTGGGCGTGTTGCAAAGAATAAAGAGGAGGGAGAAGAAGAGGATCCCAGGTGCTTTGAACTGAAGAACGAAGTCTGAGGAATAAAGTCTAACGAATAAGGTTTGGCAGTAATGTAACACTGAAGAAGAAGAAGAAGAAGAAGAAGAAGAAGAAGAAGAAGAAGAAGAAGAAGAAGAAGAAGAAGAAGAAGAAGAAGAAGAAGAAGAAGAAGAAGAAGAAGAAGAAGAAGAAGAAGAAGAAGAAGAAGAAGAAGAAGAAGAAGAAGAAGAAGAAGAAGAAGAAGAAGAAGAAGAAGAAGAAGAAGAAGAAGAAGAAGAAGAAGAAGAAGAAGAAGAAGAAGAAGAAGAAGAAGGAGGAGGAGGAGGAGGAGGAGGAGGAGGAGGAGGAGGAGGAGGAGGAGGAGGAGGAGGAGGAGAAGGAGGAGGAGAAGAAGGAGAAGGAGAAGATGTTGCTGGGCTCCGTCCGTCTGGAGGTGTTCTCTGAGCCAGTGTCCACTCCATGTGGACACAACTTCGGCAAACGCTGCATCTGTGAGGCCTGGGCCCCTGGGGGGCCCTGCACATGTCCTCTGTGTAACAGGAGCTTTGACAGAAGACCTAAGCTCAGAGAAAACTATTTGGTCTTGGAGATGGGCTCTCACTTTACGAGGTCCTCTCTGCCGCACATGGAGCAGAGGAGGCTGAAGGTCCAGGAGATCCAGCGCTGTGTGGAGCTCAGTGACACAGAGGTCCACAGAGAGAGGGCTGCAGGCCTTCACTGACCTCATGCAGTCTGTTCAGAGGCGTCAGGACTGGTTCTTAGAGGAGCTGCAGCAGAAGCAGAGCCGGAGCCACAAACGAGCCCAGGAGCTGGTGCAGCAGCTGGAACAGGAGATCTGTGAGCTGGAGAAGAGCAGCACTGAGGAGGAGCGGCTCTCACGCTCTCAAGACCCCCTCCACTTTCTACAGCGCTGCCCTGCACTCACGCCCCCTGCTGGGCTGAAGGAGTGGAGCAGCGTGAGCTTTGAGCCGGAGAAGTGTGAGGGCAGTGCAGCCCGGGCTCTGTCTGAGCTGGAGAAACATCTCTCTGAAGTGTCTTAAAGATTAGAACTACTGAGAGTGCAGCAGTTTGTGCTGGACGTCACTGCTCAACCACGGCTCGTTCTGTCTGAAGATCTCAAACAGGTTCATTATGGAGATGTGAAGAAGGAGCTCCCAGATTCTCCTCTGAGGTTTGATCGATGTCCTTGTGTTCTGGGAAAGCAGAGTTTCTCCTCAGGCAGGTTTTACTTTGAGGTTCAGGTCAAAGGGAAAACAGCCTGGGATTTAGGGGTGGCCCAAGAGTCCATCAACAGGAAGATGTTTTATCTTAAAAATGGATTCTGGTGCATCATGTTGAGAAACAAGGATCAGTACTGGGCTCGAACAGACCGTGAAGTCCCTCTGTGTCTGCAGCGAGCTCCTCAGAAGGTCGGGGTGTTTGTGGACTATGGTGAGGGTCTGGTCTCCTTTTATGATGCACATTCTGCAGATCTTCTCTTCTCCTTCAGCGGCTGCTGCTTCAAGGACAAACAATGTTGCAGGTTCAAACTCTGCTCCTCAGGTCCTCGCTGCAGTGGAGGCTTCAGTCAAATGTAACTGTGGATACTTTTGACTCCATTTTAGACTGAAAGTACAAAGTTCTTCTTCTCATTGTGTTGAAATGACTGAGGGTTTATTTCTATCACGTTCATGGTGAAAATAAAAATACTATATACACATAAAAATTTCTACAAAATTCTATTATAAAAATTCAGCACAATTCATCATTGAGATCAATCATCTAAACTTTTATCATTTAAAGTACATTTGTAACAAATACTTGAACACTTTAACTTAAATGTTTTGAACAAAATGGAGGACTTGACTTCAATAGTTTTGGGGACGTTTTATGAAAAGTATTAAGTAACACATTGTTTCACTTGTTTAAAATGTAATATATTAAATTACTGCCTTGAGAAAGTAATAAATATGTCACTTTGGGATCGTTTTATTTGTAATATAATGTAAATATGTGCTTTTGTGTTTAATTAAAGACATTTAAATAGAAATAAACATGAAATGAGATGTTTTAATGTGAACTGTCCCAGCATGCACCACTGCACACAGCACTTTTATCACAGATACAGAAGGTCCAGATAATCCTAAATATAATATATATTTAGATTATTATTTGTCCTCTGCATTGACCCATCCTTCAGTGCCTGAATCTGGTTTAGAGCTGGTTTAGACCTGGTTCAGACCTGGTTCAGACCTGGTTCAGACCTGGTTCAGACCTGGTTCAGACCTGGTTCAGACCTGGTTCAGACCTGGTTCAGACCTGGTTCAGACCTGGTTCAGACCTGCTTTAGACCAGGTTTAGACCTGGACTTTAGTCCACTTCCTCTAGCGTCCCTGTGCTTACCGAGCTTGAACACACTCCACATCCCCGGGGATCGTAACGAGGACGTGAGTGAGGAGAGCTCCGCCTACAGGATGAGCACGGCGAGCGCAGTCCTCAGGGACCTCAGGGGCCTCAGGGACCTCAGGGGCCTCAGGGACGAGCGAGCGGGAGACTGACAGCGCTCGGATCCTTCACGCTCTGTAACAGGATTTGTACAAATCATCTTTGGCTTTTAATGAAAGTTGCTCCACGTCTTTGTCTCCACTTTAAACCCTTTAACCTTCAGCACTCGCACTCGAAGAACTGGTTCTCCTCCTGAAGAACTGGTTCTCCTCCTGATGAACTGGTTCTCCTCCTGATGAACTGGTTCTCCTCCTGAAGAACTGGTTCTCCTCCTGAAGAACTGGTTCTCCTCCTGAAGAACTGGTTCTCCTCCTGATGAACTGGTTCTCCTCCTGATGAACTGGTTCTCCTCCTGATGAACTGGTTCTCCTCCTGAAGAACTGGTTCTCCTCCTGATGAACTGGTTCTCCTCCTGAAGAACTGGTTCTCCTCCTGATGAACTGGTTCTCCTCCTGAAGAACTGGTTCTCCTCCTGAAGAACTGGTTCTCCTCCTGAAGAACTGGTTCTCCTCCTGATGAACTGGTTCTCCTCCTGAAGAACTGGTTCTCCTCCTGATGAACTGGTTCTCCTCCTTCGTCTGTGGGAGTCAGATCTCTCCTTCACTCTGGAACTCCTCAAGGTTTATAGGGAGTTTTCTACAGAGCCGAAACTGCCATGTTATTTTGTGCCGCGGCTCCTGAAACTGCTGCTATTTGACCGCACCGTTTTAGACCGCGCTGGGTTAGGGTCAGGGTCAGGGTTAAGGTTAGGGTTAGGGTTAAGGTTTAGGTTAGGGTCAGGGTTAAGGTTAAGGTTAAGGTTAAGGTTAAGGTTAGGGTCAGGGTCAGGGTTAAGGTTAAGGTTAAGGTTAAGGTAAAGGTAAAGGTCAGGGTTAGGGTCAGGGTCAGGGTTAAGGTTAGGGTTAGGGTTAAGGTTAAGGTAAAGGTAAAGGTAAAGGTCAGGGTTAGGGTCAGGGTCAGGGTTAAGGTTAGGGTTAGGGTTAAGGTTAGGGTCAGGGTTAAGGTTAAGGTTAAGGTTAGGGTCAGGGTTAAGGTTAAGGTTAGGGTCAGGGTTAGGGTTAGGGTCAGGGTTAGTGTCAGGGTTAGGTTTAATGTTAAGGTAAAGGTCAGGGTTAGGGTTACGGTCAGGGTTAGTGTCAGGGTTAGGGTCAGGGTTAAGGTAAAGGTCAGGGTTAAGGTCAGGGTTAAGGTTAGGGTTAAGGTTAAGGTTAGGGTCAGGGTTAAGGTTAGGGTTAGGGTCAGGGTTAAGGTCAGGGTCAGGGTTAAGGTTAAGGTTAGGGTCAGGGTTAAGGTTAGGGTTAAGGTTAAGGTTAGGGTTAAGGTTAAGGTAAAGGTCAGGGTCAGGTTTAAGGTTAGGGTTAGGGTTAGGGTTAGGGTTAGGGTCAGGGTCAGGGTCAGGGTTAAGGTTAGGGTTAGGGTCAGGGTTACGGTTAGGGTCAGGGTTAAGGTTAGGGTCAGGGTTAAGGTTAGGGTTAGGGTTAGGGTTAGGGTTAGGGTCAGGGTCAGGGTCAGGGTTAAGGTTAGGGTTAGGGTCAGGGTTAAGGTTAGGGTTAGGGTCAGGGTTAAGGTTAGGGTTAGGGTCAGGGTTAAGGTTAGGGTCAGGGTTAAGGTTAGGGTCAGGGTCAGGGTCAGGCTTAAGGTTAGGGTTAGGGTCAGGGTTAAGGTTAGGGTCAGGGTCAGGGTTAAGGTTAGGGTTAGGGTCAGGGTTAAGGTTAGGGTTAGGGTCAGGGTTAAGGTTAGGGTCAGGGTTAAGGTTAGGGTTAGGGTCAGGGTTAAGGTTAGGGTCAGGGTTAAGGTTAGGGTCAGGGTCAGGGTTAAGGTTAGGGTTAGGGTCAGGGTTAAGGTTAGGGTTAGGGTTAGGGTCAGGGTTAAGGTTAGGGTTAGGGTCAGGGTTAAGGTTAAGGTTAAGGTTAGGGTCAGGGTTAAGGATAGGGTCAGGGTCAGGGTTAAGGTTAGGGTTAGGGTCAGGGTTAAGGATAGGGTCAGGGTCAGGGTTAAGGTTAGGGTTAGGGTCAGGGTTAAGGTTAGGGTCAGGGTCAGGGTTAAGGTTAGGGTTAGGGTTAGGGTCAGGGTTAAGGTTAGGGTTAGGGTTAGCCATGAGGCCGTGCCGCGGTTCCTGAAACTGCTGGGCTATTTGACCGCGCCATGGCTCTGCAGCCACGGCCTTTTCACAAAGAGGTTTTTTGTTGTTTTTCCTGGAGGAGAAGGAGGGGCTAAGGACAGAAGGAGGGGCTAAGGACAGAAGGAGGGGCTAAGGACAGAAGGAGGGGCTAAGGACAGAAGGAGGGGCTAAGGACAGAAGGAGGGGCTAAGGACAGAGGACTCTGGGCCATCGTCCCTCGTCCCCACAGACATTGTTTAATCTATTTTTCACTGTCAAGGCAAGTGTTGTTGTGATTTTGGGCGTTACAAGAATAAATGGAGTTAAATCTTGTGCTAAAATGGAACACTCCTGGACGAATGAGGGATTACACCCACTTAGAATAAACTAAAATAATAAAAACGCCCCCTACAGGTTGGAAGACTAAAATGCAGTTAAGTTAAATATAATTATAATTTTTCCCAAAACAATATTTTTTGAAAATTATTATTTAGGTTTGTAATTTCATTTCCTGTTTGATATTGATGACATCACAGTAGGAAATTACCCAGCAAACACTGGGCCAAAACTAATCTATTATACTTTAATGATGTGATGTCACTTCCTGTCATTTTCTACATATTTTCCTATTTCTTTTTCACAAAAACCTGCTCGATCGGTGTAAAACATCATTTATATGAACAAAGTTCAAATACACCAAATAAAGTCAGAGACAACATGGACTTTAAACATTATGTTGTGTGAAAATGTGACGACATTTCAGTCAGGCCTAAAGATATTTAATCTAAAATGGTTTTATCCACAACTGGACGAGGGCAAAGGTCTCAAACGCCTGACGTCACCGCGGTTACGCCGAATCCACAGCTTCTTTGGAAAAGTTCCGTCATTGCCTCGACTTAACGACGCCAAACTCTGTCTGTGTGCGGCACGTGGGTCACTTTTCAACAGCGCCACCAAGGAGCCTGGCATGGTATTACACTGTGTCCAGGAAATGGATGACCCGGTCAGTAACCCTGTCCCAAACCCTGTCCCAAACGTTGTCCAAAAACCCTGTCCCAAACCCTGTCCCAAACCTTGTCCAAAAACCCTGTCCCAAACCCAAACCCTGTCCCAAACCTTGTCCAAAAACCCTGTCCCAAACCCTGTCCCAAACCCTGCCCCAAACCCTGTCCCAGACCCAAACCCTGTCCCAAACCCTGTCCCAAACCTTGTCCAAAAACCCTGTCCCAAACCCTGTCCCAGACCCAAACCCTGTCCCAAACCCTGTCCCAAACCTTGTCCAAAAACCCTGTCCCAAACCCTGTCCCAGACCCAAACCCTGTCCCAAACCTTGTCCAAAAACCCTGTCCCAAACCCTGTCCCAGACCCAAACCCTGACCCAAACCCTGTCCCAAACCCTGTCCCAGACCCAAACCCTGACCCAAACCCTGTCCCAAACCCTGTCCCAAACCCTGTCCAAAAACCCTGTCCCAAACCCTGTCCCAGACCCAAACCCTGTCCCAAACCCTGTCCCAAACCCTGTCCCAAACCCTGACCTTGACCTCGACCTTCACCTGATGACCATAAACGTGTTGTGACCAAAAAAACTGGACTGTGAAAAAACAGACGGTTAATGGCCTCGTTTCCACAGCAACAGTTATTGATTATCGACCAATCAGAACGAGCCTGAGGCCAGATGTGAACCCAGCCCCGACGGGACAAGGTCAGACCAGAGACCGGACCAGAGACCAGACCAGACCAGACCAGACCAGAGACCAGAGACCAGAGACTGTTACTGGTCAATATAAAATGTAAAAAAAGAATGGGATGAAACACAAATCACTTTCGTCATGAGTCAAATTCTAAAACTCTAAAAAAGAGTTTGAGGCTTTAGTCACTTTAAATGTATAAACTTATTATTACAGTTTATTTTGTGAAATAAGAGACAATCAACAAAAACCCGGACCAGACCCGGACATGCGCGTGCGTGAGTGTTTCTGACCTCTCAGGTTGTGCACGCGCACGGTGACCTCTTCATCCCCGGTGAGCGCACGCGCCAGGTGGATCCTGCCGCTGTCGCGCTCCGCGGTGACCGCAGCGGCGGGAGAGAGCAGCTCCACGCGGCGAACCTCGAAGCGCGGCGCGGGGAGCGTGAACAGCAGCTGCCCCACGCGCACGCGCTCCGGCACGTGCACGGTGTACGTCACGTCCTCCAGGAGAGCGCGTCTGCCGCGCGCGTGTGGCGCTCCAGCGCGCACGTTTACGCGCAGAAACACGGGCTCTCCGACGCGCGGTGCGTCCCCGTCATCCTTCACAAAGACGCGCGCGGTGAGACGCACGAGCCCGAGCAGGGACTGCACGAGCAGCACCTGCCCGCTCCCCGGGACCACGTGCAGCTGCGGGACACCGGGAGAAAAGAAGAAAATCACGCGGCCGTTCCGTTCCGCGTCTGCGTCCCGTGCGTCAAAGCGCGTCAACTCCGCTCCGAGCGGCGTGAGCGCGTCCACGTCCACGGTGCGGTTCCCTGAAGTGAAGTACGGCGCGTTGTCGTTGTCATCCGTCACCTCCACCTGCACGCGCACGCGCCCGGTCCTACAGCGCGCAGGCATGTGCACGCGCAGCTCGTACATGGCGATGAACTCGCGGTCCAGTGCGCGCGTGGACTCCAGGCGCGCGCGCTGCGCCTGCGGCACCAGGCGGAAGTCTGCAGAGTGGTCTCCGCTCAGGGAGGCCCCGGGCCCCGCTCCCGCGCACCGCGGCAGCAGCAGTCCGTGCACGGCTGTGCCGCGCGGGGCGTTCTCACGGATTTGTCCGGAGAGAAGAGCCGCGTGCGCGCGGTCAGCGGCACCGCACCGCAGCAGCGGCGCGAACAAGAGCAGCAACATCACAGGAGACATGGTCCCGTTACACCGGGTCAGTCCATGAGCACGAGCCGCTCCGTCCCCGCGGGAGGAAAGTGTCCCCGCGGGAGGAAAGTGTCCGCGCGGGAGGAAAGTGTCCCCGCGGGAGGAAAGTGTCCCCGCGGGAGGAAAGTGTCCCCGCGGGAGGAAAGTGTCCGCGCGGGAGGAAAGTGTCCCCGCGGGAGGAAAGTGTCCCCGCGGGAGGAAAGTGTCCCCGCGGGAGGAAAGTGTCCGCGCGGGAGGAAAGTGTCCCCGCGGGAGGAAAGTGTCCCCGCGGGAGGAAAGTGTCCCCGCGGGAGGAAAGCAGCAAGTTTAATCACATCCAGAGCACGTGAGCCTGATCAGAAGCCCCGGTGCTCTCCCGGTGCTCCCGGTGCTCTCGGTGCTCTCCCGGTGCTCCCGGTGCTCTCGGTGCTCTCCCGGTGCTCCCGGTGCTCTCGGTGCTCTCCCGGTGCTCTCGGTGCTCTCCCGGTGCTCCCGGTGCTCTCGGTGCTCTCCCGGTGCTCCCGGTGCTCTCAGTGCTCTCCCGGTGCTCCCGGTGCTCCCGGTGCTCTCGGTGCTCTCCCGGTGAGGATGATGATGAGGAGGATGAGGATGCTCAGACTGAACTGAGCGCGAGCTGCAGCTCCATGTGAAACTCAGGCCCCGCCCACACCAATCAAATGGACCAATGAGAGAGCAACAGGAGGAAAAGAGTCAGAACATCAGACTGAGAAGAGAAAGTGTGAAAGTCACTTAAATTCATGTTTTCATCAGGATCAAGCTTCGGCCAATCACAAGCTAAATCTCCCTCTCTCCCTCCTCCTCCTCCTCCTCCTCTCTCTCTCCTTCTCTCCTTCTCTCCCTCCTCCTCCTCCTCCTCCTCCTCTCTCTCCTTCTCTCCTTCTCTCCTTTTCTCCCTCCTCCTCCTCCTCCTCCTCCTCCTCTCTCTCCTCCTCCTCCTCTCTCTCCTTCTCTCCTTCTCTCCCTCCTCCTCCTCCTCTTCCTCCTCTCTCTCCTTCTCTCCTTCTCTCCCTCCTCCTCCTCCTCCTCTCTCTCCTTCTCTCCTTCTCTCCCTCCTCCTCCTCCTCCTCTCTCTCCTTCTCTCCTTCTCTCCTCCTCCTCCTCTCTCTCCTTCTCTCCTTCTCTCCCTCCTCCTCCTCCTCCTCCTCCTCCTCTCTCTCCTTCTCTCCTCCTCCTCCTCCTCTCTCTCCTTCTCTCCTTCTCTCCTTCTCTCCCTCCTCCTCCTCCTCCTCCTCCTCTCTCTCCTTCTCTCCTCCTCCTCCTCTCTCTCCTTCTCTCCTTCTCTCCCTCCTCCTCCTCCTCCTCTCTCTCCTTCTCTCCTTCTCTCCTCCTCCTCTCTCTCCTTCTCTCCCTCCTCCTCCTCCTCCTCTCTCTCCTTCTCTCCTCCTCCTCTTCCTCCTCTCTCTCCTTCTCTCCGTCTCTCCCTCCTCCTCCTCCTCCTCCTCTCTCTCCTTCTCTCCTTCTCTCCTCCTCCTCCTCTCTCTCCTTCTCTCCTCCTCCTCCTCCTCTCTCTCCTTCTCTCCTTCTCTCCCTCCTCCTCCTCCTCCTCTCTCTCCTTCTCTCCTCCTCCTCCTCTCTCTCCTTCTCTCCCTCCTCCTCCTCCTCCTCTCTCTCCTTCTCTCCTTCTCTCCTCCTCCTCCTCCTCTCTCTCCTTCTCTCCTTCTCTCCCTCCTCCTCCTCCTCCTCCTCTCTCTCCTTCTCTCCCTCCTCCTCCTCCTCCTCTCTCTCCTTCTCTCCTCCTCCTCCTCCTCTCTCTCCTTCTCTCCTTCTCTCCTCCTCCTCCTCCTCTCTCTCCTTCTCTCCTTCTCTCCTTCTCTCCCTCCTCCTCCTCCTCCTCCTCTCTCTCCTTCTCTCCTTCTCTCCTTCTCTCCTCCTCCTCCTCCTCTCTCTCCTTCTCTCCTTCTCTCCTCCTCTCTCTCTCTGTAGTTCCTTCACACCCTCTAGCTCTTCTTTCCTCCTGCTGTGGTTTAGTGAATCGATCGGTCACTGCTCCAGACTCAGACTCTGGACTCAGCTTGGATCAAAGTCGGTCACACTTCAGTCCGTTTGTCCACGGTCAGAACCGAGGACAACGAGCTCTTACTTTAGGATAGAACCAGGTCAGAACCGAGGACAACGAGCTCTTACTTTAGGACAGAACCAGGTCAGAACCGAGGACAACGAGCTCTTACTTTAGGATAGAACCAGGTCAGAACCGAGGACAACGAGCTCTTACTTTAGGACAGAACCAGGTCCAAACAGAGGACAACAAGCTCTTACTTTAGGACAGAACCAGGTCCAAACAGAGGACAACGAGCTCTTACTTTAGGACAGAACCAGGTCCAAACAGAGGACAACGAGCTCTTACTTTAGGACAGAACCAGGTCCAAACAGAGGACAACGAGCTCTTACTTTAGGACAGAACCAGGTCCAAACAGAGGACAACGAGCTCTTACTTTAGGACAGAACCAGGTCCAAACAGAGGACAACGAGCTCTTACTTTAGGACAGAACCAGGTCCAAACAGAGGACAACGAGCTCTTACTTTAGGACAGAACCAGGTCCAAACAGAGGACAACGAGCTCTTACTTTAGGACAGAACCAGGTCCAAACAGAGGACAACGAGCTCTTACTTTAGGACAGAACCAGGTCCAAACAGAGGACAACGAGCTCTTACTTTAGGACAGAACCAGGTCCAAACAGAGGACAACGAGCTCTTACTTTACGGCCCGGGAGTCGAACCCACAACCCTCTGGCTGTGAGGCGAGAGTGCTGGGCGTCTAGAGTGATGTGGGAAACAGAGTCAGGGATAAAGAGAAAACCATAAAAATAAGAGAAAACAGAAAGACCAGAGTGAACACGACATCGTTAAAGGCGTGGCATCCAGAGGAAATAATAAGGGTTAATTAAGTCCAAAATAAAAGTCCCATTTTATCTGTCAAATTAGTCTATTTTGAGGTCGTGTCCCGAAGTTTTTTTTCCCGTTGTGCTTATGTCAGTCCAGTCACTAAATCAGGACTAAATCAGGACTAAATCAGGACTAAATCAGGACTAAATCAGGACAAACTGCGACAAAAGCAGTGAAAAACATCTAAATTGTTCCTTATTTATTCAAAGTGCAAACCACATTTCAAATAGATGATTTAATAATTGAATCTGTTCGATGGTCCAACATCAAGACTCTAAATGAACGGTCACATGACAGACTCTGAAGGGTCTGAGGCAGAGGGGTGGGGCAGGGGTGTGCTTGGTCCCCTCTGTTGTTCACTGTGTACTTGGATCCATTGGCCCGATATATAAGACAATCGTAAATTGAGGGGACAAAATATAAAATGTCCTGCTGCAGATGATGTCCTGCTACATCCAGAGCTAATGTGAGGCATTTCCCTCATGAAATGGGTCCAATGTCTCTCTCTGGCGCCTCCTCTCTCCTTTTGAAAGATTTACACATTTAAATGGCAAACAAAATCTCTTAGACGTTTAGGTGTGGTCCTCCATAAAGAACTAGCTCAAATCAGAGCGTTGCTGGTGTGATCCAGAATGTGCTCAATGGTCTTATACTGAGAGTCATGTGGTGCCGGGGGTTCCTGTACAGGTCTTATACTGAGAGTAATGTGGTGCCGGGGGTTCCTGTACAGGTCTTATACTGAGTGTCATGTGGTGCCGGGGGTTCCTGTACAGGTCTTATACTGAGAGTCATGTGGTGTCGGGGGTTCCTGTACAGGTCTTATACTGAGAGTCATGTGGTGCCGGGGGTTCCTGTACAGGTCTTATACTGAGAGTAATGTGGTGTCGGGGGTTCCTGTACAGGCCTTATACTGAGAGTCATGTGGTGCCGGGGGTTCCTGTACAGGTCTTATACTGAGAGTCATGTGGTGCCGGGGGTTCCTGTACAGGTCTTATACTGAGAGTCATGTGGTGCCGGGGGTTCCTGTACAGGTCTTATACTGAGAGTAATGTGGTGCCGGGGGTTCCTGTACAGGTCTTATACTGAGAGTCATGTGGTGTCGGGGGTTCCTGTACAGGCCTTATACTGAGAGTCATGTGGTGCCGGGGGTTCCTGTACAGGTCTTATATGGAGATAAGTTTGTTATCTTAAGTTCGGGAGCAGGACCACGCCCCTTCCTGGGGCTACACTACTTAATCATCCAGATCACACACACCTGTGTTCGTGATTTTCGTGCACACGCTCCATGGCGGCGGGAGCCTCGCTCGAAAACACACTCGTTCCCGACCTTTCTATGGATCAACTCGACCTCGTTCCTTTCGATGCATCGGCCCAGCACAGGCGAGCCACACCGGGCCATCCTCCACTGGTGTCCCACTAGGACCGGTCCGGTCCCATCAGCTGTTCTCACAGGCTCAGCTCTCGCTCACGGCCAGGCTCCGGCGTCCCACCTCGCATCACTTCTTCTAGTCCAGTATTGAGATCACCGTGCGTCCTGTGCCCTCGTCCCAGCGCTCCGGTCTTTCCAGCGCCCGCGTCATCCCAGCGCTCATCCCGCGGCCTCGCTCGTTAAGCGCCCACCGCACGCGCTCGTCATGTCTCTCTACATTGACCGTCCGCGTGGACGGCGGCAGGTCTCCAGACCACGGCACCGTCATCAAATCATGATGTTTTAAACTTCTTTTGCGCTCACAATTCCCGTTAACTCTCGTTCCACTGCGGAGCGCGCTTTGCCCCGCCCACTTTCGCGGGCAGGAGCGGCTCCTCCAGGTAAAGTATCCTCACCCTCCTTCCTCCTCCGTCGTTTCCTTCCTCCTCCGTTGTCTCCTTCCTCCCGCACCGAGCTGCCAGACTCTCACCTCTTTCAAGTAATTAATTCACCTTACTCGCTCACCCCTCCCGCATCGCTCAAAATAACAATAAATAAATACATACAACGTATGTATGTTTATTATAAAATAATAATGAAAACGTATATTTAAACAAAAACAAAAATAAATTAAAAAAACTTACCCTGCCATCTCCCCCCCCCTCCGCTCCTTCCCCATCGTTAATCTTCTGGCACCGTGTCACCAAGTTACATAGTTTAATCGCGTTGCCACGTTCCGGCAGGTTCTGCGTTTTATCCTCTGGCACTGCGTTGCCAGGTTCTGCGTTTTATCCTCTAGCACTGCGTTGCCAGGTTCCTGCGGTTTATCCTCCGACACTGCGTCGCCAGGTTTCTACGTTTTATCCTCTGGCACGGCTTCGCCAGGTTCTACGTTTTATCCTCTAGCACTGCGTTGCCAGGTTCTGCGTTTTATCCTCTAGCACTGCGTCGCCAGTTTTCTACGTTTTATCCTCTGGCACGGCGTCGCCAGGTTCCTGCGTTTTATCCTCTGGCACTGCGTTGCCAGGTTCTGCGTTTTATCCTCTAGCACTGCGTTGCCAGGTTCCTGCGGTTTATCCTCCGACACTGCGTCGCCAGGTTTCTACGTTTTATCCTCTAGCACTGCGTTGCCAGGTTCTGCGTTTTAGCCTCTAGCACTGCGTTGCCAGGTTCCTGTGTTGTATCCTCCGGCACCGCGTTGCCAGGTTCCTGCGTTTTATCCTGTGGCACTGCGTCGCCAGGTTCCTGCGTTGTATCCTCTGGCTACGTCGCCAGGTTCCTGCAGTTTATCCTCTGGCTTGGCGTGCCAGGTTCCAGCATTTTATCCTCGAGCACTGCGTTGCCAAGTTCTAGTGTTTTTATCCTCAAGCTCTGCGTTGCCAGGTTCCTGCGTTTTATCCTCTGGCACTGCGTTGCCAGGTTCTGCGTTTTATCCTCTAGCACTGCGTTGCCAGGTTCCTGCGGTTTATCCTCCGACACTGCGTCGCCAGGTTTCTACGTTTTATCCTCTGGCACGGCTTCGCCAGGTTCTACGTTTTATCCTCTAGCACTGCGTTGCCAGGTTCTGCGTTTTATCCTCTAGCACTGCGTCGCCAGTTTTCTACGTTTTATCCTCTGGCACGGCGTCGCCAGGTTCCTGCGTTTTATCCTCTGGCACTGCGTTGCCAGGTTCTGCGTTTTATCCTCTAGCACTGCGTTGCCAGGTTCCTGCGGTTTATCCTCCGACACTGCGTCGCCAGGTTTCTACGTTTTATCCTCTAGCACTGCGTTGCCAGGTTCTGCGTTTTAGCCTCTAGCACTGCGTTGCCAGGTTCCTGTGTTGTATCCTCCGGCACCGCGTTGCCAGGTTCCTGCGTTTTATCCTGTGGCACTGCGTCGCCAGGTTCCTGCGTTGTATCCTCTGGCTACGTCGCCAGGTTCCTGCAGTTTATCCTCTGGCTTGGCGTGCCAGGTTCCAGCATTTTATCCTCGAGCACTGCGTTGCCAAGTTCTAGTGTTTTTATCCTCAAGCTCTGCGTTGCCAGGTTCCAGCATTTCATCCCGTTACCGCGTTTCGGCCTGACTCAAAGTTGCCAGCTTTTAGCTTCGGTTACAGTCTTTACCAGGTTCTAACGTTTCCATCCTTGGGCACTGCGTTGCCACGTTCCCGCATTTTATCCTCGGGCACCGCGTTGCCACGTTCCCGCATTTTATCCTCGGGCGTTCCGTCATTTTATCCTCGGGCGTTCCGGCATTTTATCCTCGGGCACCGCGTTGCCACGTTCCGGCATTTTATCCTCAGGCACCACGTTACGGCATTAAATCCTCTGGCACCGCATTGCCACGTTCCGGCATTTCATCCTCTGGCACTGCGTTCGTTGCCATGTTCCGGCATTTCATCCTCGGGCACCGCGTTGCCAGGTTCCGGCATTTTATCCTCTGGCCTTTCCCCCTTCCTCCTTCTCCCTCCCTCTCGCCGGGTTCATGCCAGGCCCCGCTCTTATCCAGCGAAAGGTTGCAATTTTCTCTTCCTGGATCACTAGGCCTCACTTTTTCTCATTTATTTCTAAATTAAACCAAATCTGAACAAGTGTCTCTTGTTCATGCCCCCTCTTTCATGCTCGCTCCCTACCCCCTCATGCTCTCTCCCCCAGGCACCGGGATGCCAGATCTCCTCCTCGTGCTCCCCCTAACCATGAACTCTACCTTTACTAAATATTTCTCCCTCAGGCACCGGGATGCCAGACCTCCTTTTCGCCCTTCTCCCTAACCGTCAATACTACCTTTACTAAATATCTCCCCCTCAGGCACCGGGATGCCAGATCTCCTTTTCGCCCTTCCCCCTAACAATGAACACTACCTTTTACTATACTAAACATCTCTACCTCATGCCCTCTCTTATGCTCCCCCTGACACCGGGATGCCAGGTCTTTCTATTCCCTCCATTTCCAAACCCCTCCCCCTCGGCACCGGGATGCCAGATCTCCCCCCCCCCCCTCTGTCTCTCATGCTCTCCTGACACCGGGTTGCCAGGTCTCTTATTTCCCCCTTTTCTAACCCCCCCTCGGCACCGGGATGCCAGGTCGACTTTCTTTCCCCCCTTCTCCCCTCGGCACCGCGATGCCAGGTCTACTTTCTTTCCCCCTTCGGCACCGGGATGCCAGGTCTACTTTCTTTTCCCCCTTCTCTCCTCGGCACCGGGATGCCAGGTCTACTTTCTTTCCCCCCTCGGCACCGGGATGCCAGGTCTACTTTCTTTCCCCCTTCGGCACCGGGATGCCAGGTCTACTTTCTTTTCCCCCTTCTCTCCTCGGTACCGGGATGCCAGGTCTACTTTCTTTCCCCCCTCGGCACCGGGATGCCAGGTCTACTTTCTTTCCCCCTTCGGCACCGGGATGCCAGGTCTACTTTCTTTTCCCCCTTCTCCCCTCGGCACTGGGATGCCAGGTCTACTTTCTTTCCCCCCTCGGCACCGGGATGCCAGGTCTACTTTCTTTCCCCCTTCGGCACCGGGATGCCAGGTCTACTTTCTTTCCCCCCTCGGCACCGGGATGCCAGGTCTGCTTTCTTTCCCCCCTCGGCACCGGGTTGCCAGGTCTACTTTATTTCCCCCCTCGGCACCGGGATGCCAGGTCTACTTTATTTCCCCCCTCGGCACCGGGATGCCAGGTCTACTTTATTTCCCCCCTCGGCACCGGGATGCCAGGTCTACTTTATTTCCCCCCTCGGCACCGGGATGCCAGGTCTACTTTATTTCCCCCCTCGGCACCGGGATGCCAGGTCTACTTTATTTCCCCCCTCGGCACCGGGATGCCAGGTCTACTTTATTTCCCCCCTCGGCACCGGGATGCCAGGTCTACTTTATTTCCCCCCTCGGCACCGGGATGCCAGGTCTACTTTATTTCCCCCCTCGGCACCGGGATGCCAGGTCTACTTTATTTCCCCCCTCGGCACCGGGATGCCAGGTCTACTTTATTTCCCCCCTCGGCACCGGGATGCCAGGTCTACTTTATTTCCCCCCCCGGCACCGGGATGCCATGTCTCCTCCTTCCGTGAGGTTCATGCAGCCTCTTCGCTCTTCCCTCATGCAGCCTCTTCGCTCTTCCCTCCTGCAGCCTCTTCCCGTCTCTTCCCTCATGCAGCCTCTTCCCTCATGCAGCCTCTTCCCTCATGCAGCCTCTTCCCTCATGCCGCCTCTTCCCTCATGCAGCCTCTTCGCTCTTCCCTCCTGCAGCCTCTTCCCGTCTCTTCCCTCATGCAGCCTCTTCCCTCATGCAGCCTCTTCCCTCATGCAGCCTCTTCCCTCATGCCGCCTCTTCCCTCATGCAGCCTCTTCCCTCATGCAGCCTCTTCCCTCATGCCGCCTCTTCCCTCATGCCGCCTCTTCCCTCATGCCGCCTCTTCCCTCATGCCGCCGCTTCCCCCTTCGGGCACCGGGATGCCGCCTCTTCCCCCTTCGGGCACCGGGATGCCGCCTCTTCCCCCTTCGGGCACCGGGATGCCGCCTCTTCCCCCTTCGGGCACCGGGAGGCCGGTCCGCCATGTTTTGGAGTCCTCCAAACAGCAGCTGGTTATACCAACTTTACCATGCAGATCATTCCCTTGGGACAAGCCCTGTATCTCCCACCTCCCGACCCTAACGTCTTCGGTTCATCACTCCTAAGTGTCGTAATTCTCATCCAGTCCATCAAGTTGCTGCTGCACTTTGATACACCGTTCTATCAGCCGGTTTGGGGGTTCTTTAAGACTAATGCTATAAGGATTGCTGTCTTCCTGTCGGGCCATTCATGTTCATGGCCGTCCAGTCCGATGACCCTGTATCATCAACAAATACATTCAGAACATTTACTACCGAGGTGGAACATCATCGACCCCAGTTCCTCCAACCTCAGCTACCACGTTTCACACATAAGCTCCGCTTCAGGTGCTTCAGTCCTCCTAGACCATCCAGCTCCGTTAACGTTCCTTCCATCATGGCTTCGTTCTACCCTCACCACGTTTTAACATTAACTAATTACTTCCCATTCACCTTCGACTACCAGTCACATTGCAAGTACTCAAGTCTACCCGAGTGGCATCGACGTCTCTTCAGGCGCGTTCCCCTGCTCAGAGGCTGTCTTGTCCACAATAGTTCTCTTCACCCCGGCATCAAGGACCTCCAACCAACGCTTAAGTCTTCCCCTAAAACAGCAGGACTACTGTGGTAACACGATCTATTCCGAGCCCCTTTGCAATCCGTCCAGACCTTGTGCACTGGTCGTCAAGTGGCACTTCCCAGCAGGACTCAGGATCTGGTTCATCCTTTACTTAAAGTCGTTCCACGCCTGGTCCCCACATTTCCTACCAAACTTTTCCCACATTGGCGCTGCCACATCTGCCTCTAGTTAAGGCATCGTTGACCGCCTCATTATATCGTGGAGCACTGGTGTTTCTCCCCTGCCAATAAACACCTTGCATCGTATCTGGGGTCGTGGTCCTTGCTAGTGAAATGGAGATAAGTTTGTTATCTTAAGTTCGGGAGCAGGACCACGCCCCTTCCTACGCCCCTTCCTGCGGCTACACTACTTAATCATCCAGATCACACACACCTGTGTTCGTGATTTTCGTGCCCCTCCCTCCCACCCTCTTTAAACTATTCTAATTCATCTCCTAGATGGGGGTATCGAGGCCCGGGAGCCTTCAGCCCTCATCGCAAGAAGACCCAAAACGGCATCAACTTCGTACATTCGTGTTGTTCATGTTTCTCCCCTGCCAATAAACACCTTGCATCGTATCTGGGGTCGTGGTCCTTGCTAGTGAAACTGAGAGTAATGTGGTGCCGGGGGTTCCTGTACAGGTCTTATACTGAGAGTAATGTGGTGCCGGGGGTTCCTGTACAGGTCTTATACTGAGAGTAATGTGGTGCCGGGGGTTCCTGTACAGGTCTTATACTGAGAGTAATGTGGTGCCGGGGGTTCCTGTACAGATCCTATACTGAGAGTCATGTGGTGCCGGGGGTTCCTGTACAGGTCTTATACTGAGAGTAATGTGGTGCCGGGGGTTCCTGTACAGGTCTTATACTGAGAGTAATGTGGTGCCGGGGGTTCCTGTACAGGTCTTATACTGAGAGTCATGTGGTGCCGGGGGTTCCTGTACAGGTCTTATACTGAGAGTCATGTGGTGCCGGGGGTTCCTGTACAGATCTTATACTGAGAGTAATGTGGTGCCTGAGGTTCCTGTACAGGTCTTATACTGAGAGTCATGTGGTGCCGGGGGTTCCTGTACAGGTCTTATACTGAGAGTAATGTGGTGCCGGGGGTTCCTGTACAGGTCTTATACTGAGAGTAATGTGGTGCCGGGGGTTCCTGTACAGGTCTTATACTGAGAGTCATGTGGTGCCGGGGGTTCCTGCACAGGTCTTATACTGAGAGTCATGTGGTGCCGGGGGTTCCTGTACAGATCTTATACTGAGAGTAATGTGGTGCCTGAGGTTCCTGTACAGGTCTTATACTGAGAGTCATGTGGTGCCGGGGGTTCCTGTACAGGTCTTATACTGAGAGTCATGTGGTGCCGGGGGTTCCTGTACAGGTCTTATACTGAGAGTAATGTGGTGCCTGAGGTTCCTGTACAGGTCTTATACTGAGAGTAATGTGGTGCCGGGGGTTCCTGTACAGGTCTTATACTGAGAGTCATGTGGTGCCGGGGGTTCCTGTACAGGTCTTATACTGAGAGTCATGTGGTGCCGGGGGTTCCTGTACAGGTCTTATACTGAGAGTAATGTGGTGCCTGAGGTTCCTGTACAGGTCTTATACTGAGAGTCATAAGCCCCCCCCCCCCCCCCCCCCCCGACATGAGCCACTTTTGTAATGTACTTTAGAATGTACTTTTAAAATGTACTTTTGTAATGTACTTAAGAATATACTTTAGAATGTACTTTAGAATATACTTTAGAATGTACTTTAGAATATACTTTAGAATGTACTTTTGTAATCTACTTTTGTAATGTACTTTAGAATGTACTTTAGAATGTACTTTAGAATGTACTTTTGAATGTACTTTTGTAATGTACTTTTGTAATGTACTTTAGAATATACTTTAGAAGGTACTTTTGTAATGTACTTTTGTAATGTACTTTAGAATATACTTTAGAATGTACTTTAGAATGTACTTTAGAATATACTTTAGAAGGTACTTTTGTAATGTACTTTAGAATGTACTTTTGTAATGTACTTTAGAATATACTTTAGAAGGTACTTTTGCAATGTACTTTAGAATGTACTTTAGAATGTACTTTAGAATGTACTTTTGTAATGTACTTTTGTAATGTACTTTAGAATATACATTAGAATGTACTTTTGTAATGTACTTTAGAATATACATTAGAATGTACTTTAGAATATACATTAGAATGTACTTTAGAATATACATTAGAATGTACTTTAGAATATACTTTAGAATGTACTTTAGAATGTACTTTAGAATGTACTTTTGTAATGTACTTTTGTAATGTACTTTAGAATATACATTAGAATGTACTTTTGTAATGTACTTTAGAATATACATTAGAATGTACTTTAGAATATACATTAGAATGTACTTTAGAATATACTTTAGAATGTACTTTAGAATATACTTTAGAATGTACTTTAGAATATACTTTAGAATGTACTTTTGTAATCTACTTTTGTAATGTACTTTAGAATGTACTTTTGTAATGTACTTTTGTAATGTACTTTAGAATATACTTTAGAAGGTACTTTTGTAATGTACTTTTGTAATGTACTTTAGAATATACTTTAGAATGTACTTTTGTAATGTACTTTAGAATATACTTTAGAAGGTACTTTTGCAATGTACTTTAGAATGTACTTTAGAATGTACTTTAGAATGTACTTTTGTAATGTACTTTTGTAATGTACTTTTGTAATGTACTTTTGTAATGTACTTTAGAATATACATTAGAATGTACTTTTGTAATGTACTTTAGAATATACATTAGAATGTACTTTTGTAATGTACTTTTGTAGTACCTTTTAATGTACTTTTAGAATGTACTTTGGAATGTACTTTAGAATATACTTTAGAATGTACTTTTTAATGTACTTTTTAATGTACTTTTTAATGTACTTTTGGAATGCACTTTGGGAATGTACTTTTGGCAGCAGGAAAAAAGAATCACAAAGAAATGGACACAAAATCACCAACGATCAAGGACTGGACTGAGAGAGGGACAGACATCAGGCAAATGGAGAACATGACAGACTTAATTTTAAATGTTGTTTTAAGTTTGTTATTGTCTTGTTTAGTCAATCTCTGGTTAAGATGGACTAAACTCACCTCACAGTGAACTTCAGGCCGCTTCGACCAATCAGAGCTGACTTTAGAACAACGACTTCACTTTAGACCAATCGGAGCCTCCGCGTTTGAACCTCTCTTTATGTCATGCTAATGCTAATGCTAATGTCAGACGCTTTATGACCTGGAAATATCAGATTGTGGCTCTTGACAAAGAGAGTGCCGTGCGGCCACAAACAGTAAACAGCTGTTGCTAACGTGCTACGCTAGCTTTGTGTTGCTAACGCGCTTTGCTAGCTCTGTGTTACTAATGCTCCACATAGTCGTTAGCATCAGTGGAGTGTTTTTGTTGTTGTTAGTTACGTTTTAGTCATTTTTAGTCACATTTATGTTAGTTTTTCCCTAGTTTTCAAGTTTTGGCGTTTTTTTGTCATGTTTTTGGGGGTTTGTGCATGTTTTTGTTGGTCATTTTTGTCGCTGTTAGTCACATTTTAGTTGTTTTTAATCACATTTATGTTGTTTTTTGCACTTTGTTGCTTTTAGTCACATTTTAGTTGCTTATAGGCATGGTTTTTTTTACATGTTTTTGTTCTTGTTTTATTTTTCATTTTTGTTGCTGTTAGTTACATTTTAGTCATTTTTATGTTTTTTTTCCCCTAATTTTCAAGTTTTTGCAGATATTTTGTCATGTTTTCGTTTTTTTTATGTTTTTGTTGCTTTTAGTCTAGTTTTTTTTGTTCTTTGTCATTTTTGTCGCTATTAGTTACATATTAGTCATTTTTAGTCACGTTTATGTTGGGGGGGGTTTTCCTAGTTTTTGTCACTTTTAGTCACTTTGGAGTTAATGATTCTTTTGTGTTTCTCTGCTTTTTGCCTCTTGTTTTGGCTTCTCTCTCGTCCAATCATCTGGCTGCGCTGTGAAGCTCCTCCCCCTGGAGTCCCGGAGCCAGACGGGGGTCAAGAACTTCTCGCTGCAGGTGACGCGTCGCGTCTGTGGACTCTGGACGGCTCGTTCTGCTGGAGATAAATGTGGGAAATTCTAAAGTTGAGCAACAGTGTGACTTTGTCGGGGTCAGAGGTCAGATGTGGGTGGGTCATGGGTCATGGCTCTGGAAAACACCCCATCCACATGAAACCAAAACATAAAGTATCAGCCACACCCAGACGTTCTCTCACTTTCTTCACTTTCTTTACTTTCTTCACTTTCTTTACTTTCTTCACTTTCTTCACTTTCTTCACTTTCTTCACTTTCTTCACCTTCTTCACAGATGAAGCTCGTCCAGACGTTCTTCTTCTGCTGAAGTTCAAACTCATGGTTTTTGTTGTCGTTTTGTGAAACCTCAAACACAGATAAGAAGCTTCCAGGACTTTCCCCCATTTCATCAACACAACAGTGCAAACAACAGGAGCCGAATAAAAGCAGGTCCAGAACTGACCAGAACCAGAACCAGAACCAGGTCCAGGTCCAGAACCAGAACCAGAACCAGAACCAGGTCCAAGCCAGGTCCAGAACTGACCAGAACCATGCAGGTGCTCGGTGCTGTGCTGCTGCTGCTGCTCTGTGCACTGGGAGCTGCTCCTGTCAGAGGTGAGTCAAAACTACTCTTGTCATCTAAACTAGTATTCTGAACTCTTGTAAGTCATCTAAACTAGTATTCTGGACTCTTCTAAGTCATCTAAACTAGTATTCTGAACTCTTGTAAGTCATCTAAACTAGTATTCTGGACTCTTCTAAGTCATCTAAACTAGTATTCTGGACTCTTGTCATCTAAACTAGTATTCTGAACTCTTCTAAGTCATCTAAACTAGTATTCTGAACTCTTGTAAGTCATCTAAACTAGTATTCTGCACTCTTCTAAGTCATCTAAACTAGTATTCTGAACTCTTGTAAGTCATCTAAACTAGTATTCTGGACTCTTCTAAGTCATCTAAACTAGTATTCTGGACTCTTGTCATCTAAACTAGTATTCTGAACTCTTCTAAGTCATCTAAACTAGTATTCTGAACTCTTGTAAGTCATCTAAACTAGTATTCTGGACTCTTCTAAGTCATCTAAACTAGTATTCTGAACTCTTGTAAGTCATCTAAACTAGTATTCTGCACTCTTGTAAGTCATCTAAACTAGTATTCTGCACTCTTGTAAGTCATCTAAACTAGTATTCTGCACTCTTGTAAGTCATCTAAACTAGTATTCTGGACTCTTGTCATCTAAACTAGTATTCTGGACTCTTGTCATCTAAACTAGTATTCTGGACTCTTCTAAGTCATCTAAACTAGTATTCTGGACTCTTGTAAGTCATCTAAACTAGTATTCTGCACTCTTGTAAGTCATCTAAACTAGTATTCTGCACTCTTGTAAGTCATCTAAACTAGTATTCTGCACTCTTGTAAGTCATCTAAACTAGTATTCTGCACTCTTGTAAGTCATCTAAACTAGTATTCTGGACTCTTGTCATCTAAACTAGTATTCTGGACTCTTCTAAGTCATCTAAACTAGTATTCTGCACTCTTGTAAGTCATCTAAACTAGTATTCTGGACTCTTGTCATCTAAACTAGTATTCTGGACTCTTCTAAGTCATCTAAACTAGTATTCTGGACTCTTGTAAGTCATCTAAACTAGTATTCTGCACTCTTGTAAGTCATCTAAACTAGTATTCTGCACTCTTGTAAGTCATCTAAACTAGTATTCTGGACTCTTGTAAGTCATCTAAACTAGTATTCTGCACTCTTGTAAGTCATCTAAACTAGTATTCTGCACTCTTGTAAGTCATCTAAACTAGTATTCTTGTTTCAAGGTAGCTGTAGTTGGTCAGAGGAATGAGGTAAATGAAGAAATGTAATCTGAATACTTTTGATCAGGTGCAGTTCACGCTCTCGCCACAAGAGGCAAGAATGTTCAGAATCTTGTTTGCTTGTTCTCCTGGTGCCTGTGTGTTTACGTCCGGGGGCCCCTGTTTGCTTGTTCTCCTGGTGCCTGTGTGTTCACGTCCCGGGGGCCCCTGTTTGCTTGTTCTCCTGGTGCTGGTGGGTTTACGTCCCGGGGGGCCCTGTTTGCTTGTTCTTCTGGTGCCTGTGTGTTCACGTCCCGGGGGCCCCTGTTTGCTTGTTCTCCTGATGCCTGTGTGTTTACGTCCCGGGGGCCCCTGTTTGCTTGTTCTCCTGGTGCTGGTGGGTTTACGTCCCGGGGGGCCCTGTTTGCTTGTTCTTCTGGTGCCTGTGTGTTCACGTCCCGGGGGCCCCTGTTTGCTTGTTCTCCTGGTGCCTGTGTGTTCACGTCCCGGGGGCCCCTGTTTGCTTGTTCTCCTGGTGCCTGTGTGTTCACGTCCCGGGGGCCCCTGTTTGCTTGTTCTCCTGGTGCCTGTGTGTTCACGTCCCGGGGGCCCCTGTTTGCTTGTTCTCCTGGTGCCTGTGTGTTTACTTCCCGGGGGCCCCTGTTTGCTTGTTCTCCTGGTACCTGTGTGTTCACGTCCCGGGGGCCCCTGTTTGCTTGTTCTCCTGGTGCCTGTGTGTTTACTTCCCGGGGGCCCCTGTTTGCTTGTTCTCCTGGTGACGGAGTCTCTCTGCGTCTCAGGGCGGGACATGACGCAGGCGGAGCTCAGACAGCTCTACAATCGCAGGGTGACGGTGGCAGAGAAGATGGTGCGGCTGAAGCAGGGCGTGCCCAGCTGGATGCCAACCGTCTACGTCAACTCACACAGCGGCGTCAGGTCAGTGCCGCACCACACAATATAATATATAATATAATACAATATAATATAATATATAATATCATATCATATATTATAATATCTAATATAATATAATATATAATATAATATATAATATAATATAATATAATATAATATAATATAATATATAATATAATATATAATATATAATATAATATAATACAATATATAATATAATATAATATGATACAATATTATATAATGTCATATATTATAATATCTAATATAATATAGTGACCTCTGTCTCCTCAGAGTGACTCTGGAGGGAACGAACATCAAGTACTTGATCCACAAAGGACCAAAGAACAGTGACTCTTCATTCAAGACAATCATCACTGAAGCAGGACACATGGGCTCTGGATGGAAGGTAACTCTGACCCTCTGACCTTCTCTGACCCTCTGCATCTCTGACCCTCTGACCCTCTGACCTTCTCTGACCCTCTGCATCTCTGACCCTCTGACCCTCTGACCTTCTCTGACCCTCTGCATCTCTGACCCTCTGATCCTCTGACCCTCTCTGACCCTCTGACCTTCTCTGACCCTCTGCCTCTCTGAACCTCTGACCCTCTCTGACCCTCTGACCTTCTCTGACCCTCTGCCTCTCTGACCCTCTGACCCTCTCTGACCCTCTGACCTTCTCTGACCCTCTGACCCTCTTTGACCCTCTGACCCTCTCTGACCCTCTGACCCTCTGACCCTCTCTTTCTCTCTGCCTCTCTGACCCTCTCTGCCTCTCTGACCCTCTCTGACCCTCTGACCCTCTCTGACCCTCTGACCCTCTCTGACCCTCTGACCCTCTCTTTCTCTCTGCCTCTCTGACCCTCTCTGACCCTCTGACCCTCTGACCCCCTCTGACCCCCTCTGACCCTCTCTGACCCTCTCTGACCCTCTTCATATCTTTGTTTGCAGCTGAAGAACACGGTGAATTACAGCGGCAGAGTCACTGTACAAAACCTGATCAATGCTGCAGGAGGAGAATACACTTTTTATGATGAAAACTGTCATGAAGCAGCCAACGCCATGATGAACCTCTGAGGTCCTCCAGAGGTCCTCCCTGAGGTCCTCCAGAGTGCTCCCTGAGGTCCTCCCTGAGGTCCTCCAGAGGTCCTCCCTGAGGTCCTCCCTGAGGTTCTCCAGAGGTCCTCCCTGAGGTCCTCCCTGAGGTCCTCCAGAGTGCTCCCTGAGGTCCTCCCTGAGGTCCTCCAGAGTGCTCCCTGAGGTCCTCCTGAGTCCTCCAGAGTCCTCCTGAGTCTTCCAGAGTCCTCCTGAGTCCTCCAGAGTGCTCCCTGAGGTCCTCCTGAGTCCTCCAGAGTCCTCCTGAGTCTTCCTGAGTCCTCCTGAGTCCTCCAGAGTCCTCCAGAGTCCTCCAGAGTCCTCCCTGAGGTCCTCCTGAGGTCCTCCAGAGTGCTCCTGAGGTCCTCCAGAGTGCTCCTGAGGTCCTCCTGAGTCCTACCTGAGGTCCTCCTGAGTCCTCCCTGAGGTCCTCCAGAGTCCTACCTGAAGTCCTCCTGAGTCCTCCCTGAGGTCCTCCAGAGTGCTCCTGAGGTCCTCCTGAGTCCTACCTGAGGTCCTCCTGAGTCCTCCCTGAGGTCCTCCAGAGTCCTACCTGAGGTCCTCCAGAGTCCTCCCAGAGGTCCTCTGGAGCCCTCCAGAGTCCTCCAGAGAGCCCCCCCCCCCCCCCCCCCCGAGTACTTCAGAGCCCTCTAGAGCCCTCTAGAGCCCTCCAGGGTCCTCCAGAGTCCTCCAGAGTCCTCCAGAGCCCTCCAGAGTCCAGAGTCCTCCAGAGCCCTCCAGAGTCCAGAGTCCTCCAGAGCCCTCCAGAGTCCAGAGTCCTCCAGAGCCCTCCAGAGTCCTCCAGAGTCCTACAGAGTCCTCCAGCGTCCTCCAGAGTCCTCCAGATTCTGTATCTGTGGAAAATCCATAAATTACTCAAATCAGATAGAGTTGGTTTCTCCTTCTGTTTGATTTTGCACATTGAGCTGTAACGTCTTTGTGAAGGTTTGTGAGAAAATAAAGCATCAAACATGTGTGTAGCATGTGTTTCTGTGACTAGCAGGAAAATAGTCTCTGTTTGTGCCAGTCTGTGGTTGGGCTGCTGGAGCTGCTGGAGCATTAAAACAGGACTCATGAGTCTTTAAGGGGACCATATATTATAGTGACAAGTATTTACAACAGAAATAACCACACCACAAACACAGACTGCAGTGTAATGCACTCTAAAATGTCCAAAATAAAATAAATGAATCCGATTGCGGCGATACGAGCAAATCAGATGTGTGACAACGACTCAGGGATTATTCAAGTCAAAGGTTAAGAACAAAGAGTCATTCATGTGGGTGTGTTTATGTAACAGACAGGCTTTTACAAGAGAGGGGCGGGGACAGGCTGGGTCAGCGTCCTACCAGAGCCTCCCACCAGAGCCTCCTACCAGAGCCTCCCACTAGGGCCTCCTACCAGAGCCTCCTACCAGAGCCTCCTACAAGGGCCTCCTACCAGAGCCTCCTACCAGAGCCTCCTACCAGAGCCTCCTACAAGAGCCTCCCACCAGAGCCTCCTACAAGGGCCTCCTACCAGAGCCTCCTACCAGAGCCTCCCACCAGAGCCTCCTACCAGAGCCTCCCACCAGAGCCTCCCACTAGGGCCTCCTACCAGAGCCTCCTACAAGAGCCTCCCACCAGAGCCTCCTACCAGAGCCTCCTACCAGAGCCTCCCACCAGAGCCTCCCACTAGGGCCTCCTACCAGAGCCTCCCACTAGGGCCTCCTACCAGAGCCTCCTACAAGAGCCTCCCACCAGAGCCTCCTACCAGAGCCTCCTACCAGAGCCTCCCACCAGAGCCTCCTACCAGAGCCTCCCACCAGAGCCTCCCACTAGGGCCTCCTACCAGAGCCTCCTAACAGAGCCTCCCACCAGAGCCTCCTACCAGAGCCTCCTACAAGAGCCTCCCACCAGAGCCTCCCACTAGGGCCTCCTACTAGAGCCTCCTACCAGAGCCTCCTACCAGAGCCTCCTACCAGAGCCTCCCACCAGAGCCTCCTACCAGAGCCTCCTACCAGAGCCTCCCACTAGGGCCTCCTACCAGAGCCTCCTACCAGAGCCTCCTACAAGAGCCTCCCACCAGAGCCTCCTACCAGAGCCTCCTACCAGAGCCTCCCACCAGAGCCTCCTACCAGAGCCTCCTACCAGAGCCTCCCACGCCTGACCACAACCTCTGACCCCTGACCACACCCTCCCATTCCTGACCACACCCTCCCACGCCTGACCACACCCCCCACCCCTGACCACACCCTCCTACCCTTGACCACACCCTCCTACCCTTGACCACACCCTCCCACGCCTGACCACACCCTCCTGCGCCTATAAATTCTGTCCATAAAAACTATGAACAAAACCGGTGACAAAGCGCAGCCCTGAGGAGTCCCTCACGCACTGGGAACAGGTCTGACTTACAGCGCCCCCTCTGGTCATCCAGGGACCGGACAGCCCTGAGCAAAGGGCCCCGGACCCCGTACTCCCTGAGCACCCCCCAAAGAACACCCCGAGGGAAACGGTCCAAAGCCTTCTCCAGATCCACAAAGCACATGTGACATCCATGAGCCCTGGCGCCCCCTGGTGGAGAGTCTAGAGCTGGTCCAGTGTTGCACCACCAGGACCTAAACCTGCTCCTGAATCTGAGGTTCTATGGGTCAGATTCTCCTCCAGGACCTGGAACAGACCCTATGGGAGTCTGAGGAGTGTGATCCTCTGTAGGTGGAACACACCCTCCCCCTTCTTGACCAGAGGGGCCCCGCCCCGGTCTGCCAGTCCAGAGACACTGTCCCAACAACCTCAGTGACTTCATCTTGGGTGATGGACGAGTCCCTCTGAGTCTTCAGTCTCTGCTTCTTCAGAAGACGTGACAGTGGGATTAAAGACGTCCTCAAAGTCCTTCAACCGTCCGAGCACATCTCCAGTCGAGGTCAGAGGTCAGCAGGTCTCCACCTGCTTCTCCACCTGCTTCTCCACCTGCTTCTCCACCTGCTTCTCCACCTGCTTCTCCACCTGCACCGTAAACGTGTTGGTGAAGCACTGCTTCCTCCTCCTGAGGCGCCGGACGCTTTGCCAGACTTTCTTTGGGGCCGAACGATAGTCCTCCTCCATGGGCTCCTCAAACTCCTCCCCAAACTCCTCCCCAAACTCCTCCTCAAACTCCTCCTCAAACTCCTCCTCAAACTCCTCCCCAAACTCCTCCCCAAACTCCTCCCAGTCCCGGGTTTTTGCCTCTGCGACAGCACGAGCTGCTCCCGCTTGACCTGTCGATACCTGTCGATGACCTCAGGAGACCTACAGCCAGAGTGACCTGTAGGTCTCCTTCTTCAGTCTGACCACATCCCTCACTTCCGGTGTCCACTACCGGGGTCGGGGGTCACTGGAGACCATGTGACCACAGCTCCGAGCAGCCGCATCAACAATGAAGGTGGAGAACATGGTCCTCTCAGACTCAATGTCCCCAGCGTCCCCCGGGACATGGGAGGAGTCTCCTGGACGTGTGAGGCATGGATCTATTATAATATCTGGATAGGGTACGCCCCCTCTGCCTCTGGCTCCAAATTGAGTAGTGGCCACTCCGCAGAATGCAGCCTTTTGGTCGGACCATTTCAGGAGTTCGGCCTCTAAAATTACCAAACATGCTATATTGTTTTTAGTCTAAAAATAAAATAGAAGGAATTTCACTCTTCAACTGTTTCTAAAATACTTAAAAAATACATTTTTAACCTTCCGGTGAACGGTGTACGCGCACCGAGCGCGCACGTGACCCTCGTGAACGAGCCTCAGGAGAACACGTGACGGAAACTAAACACAAACAGAAGAAAGAGACGAGACCACGATACACGTAAGTTGTGTTTGTATGTCATTCCTCACGTTTCACACATCGTTCCATGAATTCATTATATGAAGTGTAAAACAACAATTACACAGTTAACACAAGTTAACACAAGTTAACACGAGCTAACGTAAGCTAAAGTTTAGCTAAAGTTTAGCTACACAAAGATGCAATAACACGTCGTGATGGCTCGTGCTTCTGCAAATAAATAACTAATTATTTCTCTTACTAAATGTTCTATTAGACAAGAGGTTATGCACAGATCAAGGAAAACTAGAGAAAGAAGGGAAATAAAGTGATGTTTGTATTATGTGCTATAAAACACAACCAATAATTCAAATATAACCTGCTGAAATGGGTCATATCTTACATATATAAATGTAAAGGTGTTTAAAAGTGACAGTCCTGTGCTTACAGGGGCTGAGACCACATTTGAGGTTTTATTACCCATATAATAATGAAGTGTGCTGTGTTTAAACAAAGCACACGCTTGTTTTGTATAGGAATGTCATGGATTTACTTCCATGGAATATGTAGATTTAGCAAACATGTCAGTTATGTTCTAACTTCTAAGGTTTAAACTTATGCATAAATAAATGACTTTTGGTTCTAGCTTTAAAAATTAATGTGAAAAGAGGAACTTTTGTGTTACAGAGCAAAATGTAAATGTGTCAATAACATTCCATTTAACTCCATTAAATGTGCAGAATATATCAATGTTCTAATGAGTATCTTTCTCATCTTCAGAGTGCTGACCAGTGAGTTTAGTCTGTCTGTGCTGACCAGAGCTCTACAGGTCACTGCAGGTCACTACAGGTCACTGCAGGTCACTACAGGTCACTACAGGTCACTACAGGTCACTACAGGTCACTACAGGTCACTTCAGGTCACTACAGGTCACTACAGGTCACTGCAGGTCACTACAGGTCACTACAGGTCACTGCAGGTCACTGCAGGTCACTACAGGTCACTACAGGTCACTGCAGGTCACTGCAGGTCACTGCAGGTCACTACAGGTCACTACAGGTCACTGCAGGTCACTACAGGTCACTACAGGTCACTGCAGGTCACTGCAGGTCACTACAGGTCACTGCAGGTCACTGCAGGTCACTACAGGTCACTACAGGTCACTGCAGGTCACTACAGGTCACTGCAGGTCACTGCAGGTCACTACAGGTCACTGCAGGTCACTACAGGTCACTGCAGGTCACTACAGGTCACTACAGGTCACTGCAGGTCACTACAGGTCACTGCAGGTCACTGCAGGTCACTGCAGGTCACTACAGGTCACTGCAGGTCACTACAGGTCACTGCAGGTCACTGCAGACCTAATCACTGCAGACACAGAGTCATCTCAAGTAAACTCCTGACGACTCCAAAGCAAAAGGTATTTTAATAATAACTTCTGCCTCGACTAAAAGTAAACTGTGTAGAATCAGTATTTTGAATTTATAAAATGTCTGTTTTGTTATGACCAAAAAAACTAAATGATAATTGTTCTTCAAAAGAGACACTCCTGTGTCACATGTGTCTGTGAAGCAGCTTCAGGACAAACATATGAAGTGTATGTTCTATGACTTTTATAAATCTAATACATATGAAGTGTATGTTATATGACTTGTATAATCTAAACATATGAAGTGTATGTTATATGACTTGTATAATCTAAAACATATGAAGTGTATGTTATATGACTTGTATAATCTAAACATATGAAGTGTATGTTATATGACTTGTATAATCTAAAACATATGAAGTGTATGTTATATGACTTGTATAAATCTAAAGCTGTGACATGTTCTGTTTGTCTCAGTCATACGATGGAGCTGAACGGAGGAGTTTACTGAAGTACAGAAGACTGCGTAGCCATGGAAACAAAGTCTTGTTAAATACTGAGATATTCAGTATTTAACACAATAATGTCACATTCATGTGCATATAACTGATGTAAAAAGAGTGTTTATTTTACCATTATTATTAGTATTATTTTGTCTTACGCTGTTTTTATTTTATCTTTATTTCCCCCTCCATTCCTTATTAAGGTATGAGAGGTTCTGTCTAGAGGAGTTTTTGTTTATAAGAGTTCCTCTATTAAGATCGATCTATTAAGAGTGTTTTTTAAACTTCCTATAAGTTTTCTATTCTTTTCCTCTGTATCTACTGTGTTGCAACAACGAAATTTCCCCATGTGTGGACAATAAAGGAATATCTTATTTTATTCAGTTTGTTCGATTTGACTTATACAGGTTGTTTTATCATTGTTAATATTTTTATGTTGCACTGAATCACCAAAGCAAGTTCCACTGTTTGTGAATTCTGTTCTTTGACAAAGGCAATACATTTTATGATTCTATTAATGATGATAATAATAATGAACAGTACTGACTCAAACTCCTTAATAAGGGACTCCCACATTGTAGCTTTAAAACTCATTGTAGCTTTAAAACTCATTGTAGCTTTAAAACTCAACTAAAACTGGCTAAAATCAATTTATCATTTGTAGTTATAATCAGATTTGCATTTATTGAACAAGTTCATTCATGTTCATTATTTGTATTAAATACATTAATAAACAAATGTGTTTTGTATTTATTAAAGATTGACATGATAAAAAAACGACACAAAAGGAAACTGAATATAATTAAATACTGCTTAACTCAATTATGTAACAGAATCGATGATTATATTTTATATTTCTTCTCATCTGATTAAAAAAAATGCATATTGGCCAAATTATATTATGTAAATAAATAACTGAAAAGTTAATAACAAAATAAATACCCAAACCAAAAACTACAGAAAATGATGAGGACATTATTACACCTCTAACTGTAATTCATTGTCATTAAACCGGACTTTTTATCCAACACTTCTTTATAATTCTCTTAAATATCAGAGCTTTACATCATGATACATGTATATTTATAGATGGATATAACAATCCATCATTATACGTTACGTAAACAGACTATTTCAAGCCGAATTATTCCAAAAGTCCGTGTTGACTTCTCAGTCTTTCACGCTGCTGTGACGTGCGCGCTCCCGACGCCAAAGCCTCACGGCGATGACGTCACAAAAGTGGGAGGAGATATACCACTGTTCAGGAAGTAATGCGGAACTAAAACACTTTTTTGGAACCATGCGCCAATGAGCAGCTCCATAGGTTTCAATGGCGGCCATCTTGGCTTCCGGGGGCTTGGTGTGAGGTGAAGACTCTCCTGACAGAGGCTCCACAAGACGTTCCCAACAGACTCCCACAATGCACTTGGGTCAGCCAAGTCTGTCCAGCTTCCTCCTCCGGATCCAACTCACCACCAGGTGGTGCTCTACAGCTCCGCCCCCTCTCACTCTACAGCTCCGCCCCCTCTCACTCTACAGCTCCGCCCCCTCTCACACAGAAGAATGTCATGTTTAAATAAACATTTGTAACTGTTTGAGAAATATTATGTTCATAAATCTATGACTGAAGCAGATGTTCTGATTCATGACTTTAAGTTACAGAATGACTGTGATGTCATACTGTGATGTCATACTGTGATGTCATACTGTGATGTCATACTGTGATGTCATACTGTGATGATGTCATACTGTGATGATGTCAGACTGTGATGTCATACTGTGGTGTCAGACTGTGATGAGGTCATACTGTGATGTCAGACTGTGATGTCATACTGTGATGATGTCATACTGTTATGTCATACTGTGATGTCATACTGTGATGATGTCATACTGTGATGTCAGACTGTGATGTCATACTGTGATGTCATACTGTGATGATGTCATACTGTGATGTCATACTGTGATGTCAGACTGTGATGATGTCATACTTTGATGTCATACTGTGATGATGTCATACTGTGATGTCAGACTGTGGTGATGTCATACTGTGATGTCATGTCAGACTGTGATGTCAGACTGTGATGTCAGACTGTGATGTCATACTGTGACGTCATACTGTGATGTCATACTGTGATGATGTCATACTGTTATGTCATACTGTGATGATGTCATACTGTGATGTCAGACTGTGATGATGTCATACTGTGATGTCATACTGTGATGATGTCATACTGTGGTGTCAGACTGTGATGTCAGACTGTGATGTCATACTGTGATGATGTCATACTGTGATGTCAGACTGTGATGTCATACTGTGATGATGTCATACTGTGATGTCATACTGTGATGATGTCATACTGTGATGTCATACTGTGATGTCATACTGTGATGTCATACTGTGATGATGTCATACTGTGATGATGTCATACTGTGATGTCATACTGTGATGTCAGACTGTGATGTCATACTGTGATGATGTCATACTGTGATGATGTCATACTGTGATGTCATACTGTGATGTCATACTGTGATGTCATACTGTGATGTCATACTGTGATGATGTCATACTGTGATGTCAGACTGTGATGTCATACTGTGATGATGTCATACTGTGATGTCATACTGTGATGTCAGACTGTGATGTCAGACTGTGATGTCATACTGTGATGATGTCATACTGTGATGTCATACTGTGATGATGTCATACTGTGATGTCATACTGTGATGTCATACTGTGATGTCATACTGTGATGATGTCATACTGTGATGATGTCATACTGTGATGTCATACTGTGATGTCAGACTGTGATGTCATACTGTGATGATGTCATACTGTGATGATGTCATACTGTGATGTCATACTGTGATGTCATACTGTGATGTCATACTGTGATGTCATACTGTGATGATGTCATACTGTGATGTCAGACTGTGATGTCATACTGTGATGATGTCATACTGTGATGTCATACTGTGATGTCAGACTGTGATGTCAGACTGTGATGTCATACTGTGGCTCAAATAGTTCTAAAAAGAGATGAAATCAGCATTTTAGTTGAGTCCGACTCAAAGTTCACAGCGTTTTAGTTTAATGTGAGAGAAAGTCTTATGTCATCATTATTGACATCATAAAACATCATAAAACATCATAAAATATCATAAAACATTGACAGTAAAAAACACATGAACAACATGTTCCAGACTCTGAAGCTCAGGAGGACCAGACAGGGATCTGAACCAGGACTAAACCAGGTCTGAACCAGGACTAAACCAGGTCTGAACCAGGACTAAACCAGGTCTGAACCAGGACTAAACCAGGTCTGAACCAGGACTAAACCAGGTCTGAACCAGGACTAAACCAGGTCTAAACCAGGTCTAAACCAGGACTAAACCAGGACTAAACCAGGTCTAAACCAGGACTAAACCAGGTCTAAACCAGGACTAAACCAGGACTAAACCAGGTCTAAACCAGGACTAAACCAGGTCTAAACCAGGTCTAAACCAGGACTAAACCAAGTCTAAACCAGGACTAAACCAGGTCTAAACCAGGACTAAACCAGGTCTAAACCAGGACTAAACCAGGTCTAAACCAGGTCTAAACCAGGACTAAACCAAGTCTAAACCAGGACTAAACCAGGTCTAAACCAGGACTAAACCAGGACTAAACCAAGTCTAAACCAGGACTAAACCAGGTCTAAACCAGGACTAAACCAGGACTAAACCAAGTCTAAACCAGGACTAAACCAGGTCTAAACCAGGACTAAACCAGGTCTAAACCAGGTCTAAACCAGGACTAAACCAGGTCTAAACCAGGACTAAACCAGGACTAAACCAAGTCTAAACCAGGACTAAACCAGGTCTAAACCAGGACTAAACCAGGTCTAAACCAGGTCTAAACCAGGACTAAACCAGGTCTAAACCAGGACTAAACCAGGACTAAACCAGGTCTAAACCAGGACTAAACCAGGTCTAAACCAGGTCTAAACAAGGACTAAACCAGGACTAAACCAGGTCTGAACCAGGACTAAACCAGGTCTGAACCAGGACTAAACCAGGTCTGAACCAGGACTAAACCAGGTCTAAACCAGGTCTAAACCAGGACTAAACCAGGACTAAACCAGGTCTAAACCAGGACTAAACCAGGTCTAAACCAGGACTAAACCAGGACTAAACCAGGTCTAAACCAGGACTAAACCAGGTCTAAACCAGGTCTAAACCAGGACTAAACCAAGTCTAAACCAGGACTAAACCAGGTCTAAACCAGGACTAAACCAGGTCTAAACCAGGACTAAACCAGGTCTAAACCAGGTCTAAACCAGGACTAAACCAAGTCTAAACCAGGACTAAACCAGGTCTAAACCAGGACTAAACCAGGACTAAACCAAGTCTAAACCAGGACTAAACCAGGTCTAAACCAGGACTAAACCAGGACTAAACCAAGTCTAAACCAGGACTAAACCAGGTCTAAACCAGGACTAAACCAGGTCTAAACCAGGTCTAAACCAGGACTAAACCAGGTCTAAACCAGGACTAAACCAGGACTAAACCAAGTCTAAACCAGGACTAAACCAGGTCTAAACCAGGACTAAACCAGGTCTAAACCAGGTCTAAACCAGGACTAAACCAGGTCTAAACCAGGACTAAACCAGGACTAAACCAGGTCTAAACCAGGACTAAACCAGGTCTAAACCAGGTCTAAACAAGGACTAAACCAGGACTAAACCAGGTCCAAACCAGGACTAAACCAGGTCTGAACCAGGACTAAACCAGGTCTAAACCAGGACTAAACCAGGTCTAAACCAGGACTAAACCAGGTCTAAACCAGGTCTAAACCAGGACTAAACCAGGTCTAAACCAGGACTAAACCAGGTCTAAACCAGGACTAAACCAGGTCTAAACCAGGACTAAACCAGGTCTAAACCAGGTCTAAACCAGGACTAAACCAAGTCTAAACCAGGACTAAACCAGGTCTAAACCAGGACTAAACCAGGTCTAAACCAGGTCTAAACAAGGACTAAACCTGGACTAAACCAGGTCCAAACCAGGACTAAACCAGGTCCAAACCAGGACTAAACCAGGTCTAAACCAGGACTAAACCAGGACTAAACCAGGTCTAAACCAGGTCTTAACAAGGACTAAACCAGGTCTAAACCAGGTCTAAACAAGGACTAAACCAGGACTAAACCAGGTCCAAACCAGGACTAAACCAGGTCCAAACCAGGACTAAACCAGGTCTAAACCAGGACTAAACCAAGTCTAAACCAGGACTAAACCAGGACTAAACTAGGACTAAACCAAGTCTAAACCAGGACTAAACCAGGACTAAACCAGGACTAAACTAGGACTAAACCAGGTCTAAACCAGGACTAAACCAGGTCTAAACCAGGACTAAACCAAGTCTAAACCGGGACTAAACCAGGTCTAAACCTGGTTCCGGCGCCAGGGGGCGCTAGCGCAGAGCCGCTTCTTGTTTCAGCACCACAGATTCCGCACTTACAGCACTTCCGGGTTGCTTCTCGTGTGCGCATGCGTGTAGTAAGAGTCCTTCGGTTCACATTCACGCTCACATTCTGCGGAGTTTTGTTGCAAAATGCGGGAATAAACGCGTGAAAACTCCACGGCATCAGCTTGTGCGGACTCACGAGCAGAATACCGCACATTTACGACCGGAAACACAGGTAAAACGTGCAAAACGCTGCAGTTTTACGGTTTGTCTCTCAGCTTTAGCACTCCGAGCTAACGATGCTAACGGTGTTAACAGACCTCTCATGACATGCTTAGAAATACTCTATAAAGATGAATTAACTTATTATTTATTGTGTTTTTATTCATGCGCTTTTTGAATGTGATAAAGTTATATTGTGTTTCTGTGACACGTCTACATGACACCAGGGGCCGCAGGGGGGCGCTAGTGTTTCAGGTGTGGTCGTGACCTCTGACCTCTGCAGACCAACGCATCTTCTCTGTTCATGTTTGTAGCTCTGAATAAAGAGTCTAAACGTGTGGAAAGTTCACGTTTGCAACAACAAACGGATGTGCTTTTGTTTATGTGGATCACCGTCGGCAACGGCAAAGATGTTTCTGTCCTCGAGTCCTGAAAGACGCTTCACAACATCAGACACAATCTGAAACTGACAAAACATTCAAAACTATTCACTTCATGTGTTCATATTTGGTTTAATAAAGGTGCAATGGACGATTTTTCGGCGATTTGAGAACTCGGGTGGAAGAGCACGTGCCACTCCCCCCCGCGCGCGCCGCTCCCCCGTGTGGACTGATACACGTGCGTTTGTTTATCAGCTCGACGGATCTCATCATCTCTCGTCTCCTGTAGATTTCCGTCTTCTTCTGCGTCAGCTTGAACTGTCTTTCTCCGTCTTCATTTTATCCCGTACACTGAGGGAACTATATTATGATAGATCAATGCGCTTAGGGAGACGTGGGGGCGAGCGGTAGGTGCGTTTTATGATTGACACGTGGCAGGACTAATGGAAAGTCCACGCCACAAGGAAATGACTCATTTGGGCCAAAAAAATCGTCCATTCAACCTTTAAGTTCAAGAGCCGCTGTTTGTGTTAAAGTCTTTAACTTTAAGTGTTTAACCTGTTACCACCAAGTTATACATCATTTTAAAGCTTATTTTCTCAACAAAACGAATATGTCATTGATTTACATTGAGTAATATGCCCCAAGAAGCAATTGCCAATAGTTTGTGAGAAAGTCTCAACTTTTACAAACGCATGTCCTGTTTGCTGTTTATGACGGACGAAACGGCTTTAATTCTGTACATCCTGGTACTCAGTCTGTCCGTAAGGAACCATTGAAAAACAATATCCACTTGTATTTTTCCTGAAGTTTTCCGATTTCGAGATATTGTCAAGTAAACAAACTTTTCTTCGTTTCTCGCCGGACGAGAATGCGCTTGTCCGGCGCATTTCTCCGTCCATAACAAATGACCTGTTTGACTTATACGATAGTGTTTGACATCGATCTCTTCCTTAGACTGTTTCCTACAGAATGAGACCATCCACCATCTGTCACCGGGTTTGTTTGCTACAGCCTCCGGAGGAAAAAAATGCGGCGCTTCCGCAGCGCGCGTCCATCTTTGTTTTTAGCCCTTAGCTTCTGCTAACAGGCACGCAGGAGACTTTGAGTGACATATTATTCTAGCCAATGAGATTAGCTTTAGAAAGAGAGGCGGGACAAAGGGCTGATTGACACAGAATCTTCTGTATTCTCGTGCGTAAGGCTCCGGGAAGGCTGTAAAGAGCCAGATTTCTCGGCAGGATTTTACGCATAACGTTTTCTGAGTTTATTAGCCTTTTGGACGTGCATATTGTTAGATATATGTATTATTATACCAATACAAAAATAAAATAAAAATATTATTATTTTTTTTTTTTAACCTCTATATGGGAAATTCATGGGTAAACTCATATTTACACATATTTTTTTTTTTAGCAGTTATAATTGCTATTAGTGGCCTACAAAACATCAAAATGTATGTTTTATGATCATAGAGGAGCTAAAATTGTAATAAAACAGTTTGGCACAGTTGGCACATATTTGGATCACTTGTTCCGAATATACTTTTTGATACAAAAAGGTCAACAGCACCAAAATGCCTGTTCCCAGAGATCTGAAACTTTACACAGTTGTTGTCAACAAGATAAACATCATGTACAGTGAACAGCATATGCACACAATGAAGTATGTCATGCTCAGGACCATTACAAATTAACAATATTCAGGCGAGACTAAAAAAGGATGTTTTGTTTATGTTTGGGCCTCTGTAGTGTAAGTTCTGAAGCCCTGACAGTGTTCATGTGCACATCTGCAGAAACTAGAAGGCCTAAGCTTTCTAATGATGCATCACACTTGCATGAGGTCTGTAAGATTCTCTTTTAATAAGCAATACCATTTGGGTCCAACCATTGTGCACAGGGCAAAATAGGTGGATGGTAACAGGTTAAATGTGTGTTTCAGGATGATGTCACTGCTGAAGCTGAGGCCCTCGCTGACCGCTCTGAGGCCCTCGCTGACCGCTCTGAGGCCCTCGCTGACCGCTCTGAGGCCCTCGCTGACCGCTCTGAGGCCCTCGCTGACCGCGCTGCTCTCAGGTCAGGACGCGGCTCTCGGGTTGTGCTTTGGGTCATTTCAGTCAAACCAGCTTCTGTTTAATGAGTCCTTTTGCTCTGCCTCAGTTTCCCAGCATGCCCTGCTTCCCTCCCCGGCGTCTCGGGCGGCGATGTCGACCCTGAACCAGATGCACCGCGCGGGCAAACCCAGGCCGTCTCCCCCGGCAACGGGCGCCACGTTCGGGCGGCCGCAGCTCAAGGCCGTCGTGCTCAAGACGATGATCCGCAAACCCAAGAAACCCAACTCTGCCAACAGGAAGTGCGCCCGCGTGCGGCTGTCCAACGGGAAGGAGGGCGTGGCCTTCATCCCGGGGGAGGGGCACAACCTGCAGGAGCACAACGTGGTCCTGGTGCAGGGCGGGCACACACAGGACCTGCCCGGGGTCCGGCTCACGGTCGTCCGGGGCAAGTACGACTGCGCGCACGTCGTCAAGAAGAAGCAGTGAGACCGGACCTCGTTTGGACCCGCTTTAGACCCGGATTGGACCCCGTTTGGACCCCATTTGGATCCCGTTTGGACCCCGTCGGGACCCGCTTTGGACCCGGTCTGGTCCCAGGTCCGGACCCGGTCCGGACCGGGTCTGGAGTGTCTGTAGAGACTCATGTGGTGCAGTTGTGTCTGGAATAAAGTTTGTTAAATTCACATAATTTATCTTTTCCATCTTTTTGAGGTCAAATAAAAAACTCTTTCCTCCTGATCGAGCTCTTTGTGTTTGCTCTTATCGCCACGGTGATCTTCCCTCCTCCCTCCCACCTCCTCCCTCCCTCCTCCTCTCTCTCCTCCTCTCTCTCTCTCCTCCTCTCCCTCCTCCTCTCTCCCTCCTCCTCTCCCTCCTCTCCCTCCTCCTCTCTCTCTCCTCTCTCTCTCCTCTCTCCCTCCTCTCTCTCCTCTCCTCCTCTCTCCTCTCCCTCCTCCTCCTCTCTCCTCCTCCTCTCTTCTCCTTTCTCCCTGTAACAGCCTGTGGGAGGTCCCTTTTCTTTCTCTGTGTTTGCAGAAATATGTCAAGATATTGGAGTTGGAATGGTTATTGTTTTATATTAAACTATTTGAATGAATCCAAATGATTGAAACTGTTCTAAAGTCAGAGGGTTAAATGTGTTTACATCCGTGTTTTTAATGCTAAATATCGGGATAAATATCGTGCTAATCGATAAGTTCTATCTGCACACTAAACCCGCCCCTCGCTCCTGATTGGTCCCGTGCAAAGATCCTGTGCCGTGATTGGCCGCTGGAGCCGTCAGTCGCGCCGCTGATCCGAACAGAACCCGCTCGGCACCGCGGACCCACCGGCGCTCGTCCCCGGCTCTTTTCTGGCTCTTTTCTGGCTCTTCTCTGGCTCTTTTCTGGCTCTTTTCTGGCCGTGACAATGGACGCGGAGCCGGAGGAGCGGGAGCAGACGCGGCCTTTGCTCACACCCGTGAGTTTATCTCATTTACTCACGTTTTATCCCCGCAAAACGCTCAAAGCTTCATTCAACAGCCGTTTGTCTGAGAGCAAAGTCTCACTTTTGCACTTTTCCCGTGGTTATTCCACATTTAAAGTGAATAAGACTCGTTTTACTGCATTGACCAGTTGTTAATGTCATAAAGAGCATCTGTGAACCGCTGCTGCGCGTTTGTTTTTCCTCTTTAATCAGGAAGTGGCCGCTGGCTCCGGGATGCGTTACGAACCCCGTTAGTTTCCGCGTTATTTGAGCTAAAACCACGCACGCGGCTCACGCACACGTTACAAAACCACACGAACGACGTAAAATAAACGTCTGTGTAAAACGGCGCGTCTTGCATCACTTTCGGAGTTGAATATCTCGCTCCAAAGCCGTTTCACCCGGTCGCGTTCCCGGTATTTGAGCGCTTTCTAGCGCCTTTAAAAGTTCACTCCTGCAGTGGAAGTTCCGGACTGGAGGCGAAGGGAAGTGAGGCATAAAGCAATTTAAAATGAACAAGTCAGAACTGGCCTCAAAATGTGCCATAAACTGATATAAATCAAGGCTTTTTTTACAAATGAAAACGTCTGTTACATTTGAGTGACGTCAGAGCAGAAGATAATATATTTTACTTTATTTGTTGAATGAAATGTATTAATGTGTTTGAGACTTTTGAATGAGCAAAAGTCCTCATAAACCACAAAACTGGTTCTGACTGCTGTAAGTTAGTGAACACTGCGTTGCCATGGCAACAGACATTAGCCCTTAAGACCTGACACAGAACCTGCTCCAAGAGCCATTAGTCTGACTTTACACACACATGTGAGACATTACACACACATGTGAGACTTTACACACACATGTGGGACTTTACACACACATGTGGGACTTTACACACACATGTGGGACTTTACACACACATGTGGGACTTTACACACACATGTGAGACTTTACACACACATGTGGGACTTTACACACACATACTACACACACATGTGAGACTTTACACACACGTGTGAGACTTTACTCACACATGTGAGACTTTACACACACATGTGAGACGTTACACACACATGTGGGACTTTACACACACATACTACACACACATGTGAGACTTTACACACACATGTGAGACTTTACACACACATGTGGGACTTTACACACACATGTGGGACTTTACACACACATGTGGGACTTTACACACACATGTGAGACTTTACACACACATGTGAGACTTTACACACACGTGTGAGACTTTACTCACACATGTGAGACTTTACACACACATGTGAGACGTTACACACACATGTGAGACTTTACACACACATGTGAGACTTTACACACACATGTGAGACTTTACACACACATACTACACACACATGTGAGACTTTACACACACATGTGAGACTTTACTCACACATGTGGGACTTTACACACACATACTACACACACATGTGAGACGTTACACACACATGTGAGACTTTACACACACATGTGAGACTTTACACACACATGTGAGACGTTACACACACATGTGAGACTTTACACACACATGTGAGACTTTACTCACACATGTGGGACTTTACACACACATGTGAGACGTTACACACACATGTGAGACTTTACACACACATGTGAGACGTTACACACACATGTGAGACGTTACACACACATGTGAGACTTTACTCACACATGTGAGACTTTACACACACATGTGAGACTTTACTCACACATGTGGGACTTTACACACACATACAACACACACATGTGAGACGTTACACACACATGTGAGACTTTACACACACATGTGAGACTTTACTCACACATGTGGGACTTTACACACACATGTGAGACGTTACACACACATGTGAGACTTTACACACACATGTGAGACGTTACACACACATGTGAGACTTTACACACACATGTGAGACTTTACACACACATGTGGGACTTTACACACACATACTACACACACATGTGAGACTTTACACACACATGTGAGACTTTACACACACATGTGAGACTTTACACACACATGTGAGACTTTACTCACACATGTGGGACTTTACACACACATGTGAGACGTTACACACACATGTGAGACTTAACACACATGTGAGACGTTACACACACATGTGAGACTTTACACACACATGTGAGACTTTACACACACATACTACACACACATGTGAGACTTTACACACACATGTGAGACTTTACACACACATGTGAGACGTTACACACACATGTGAGACTTTACACACACATGTGAGACTTTACACACACATGTGGGACTTTACACACACATACTACACACACATGTGAGACTTTACACACACATGTGAGACTTTACACACACGTGTGAGACTTTACACACACGTGTGAGACTTTACACACACATGTGAGACTTTACACACACATGTGGGACTTTACACACGTGTGAGACTTTACACACACATGTGGGACTTTACACACGTGTGAGACTTTACACACACATGTGAGACTTTACACACACATGTGGGACTTTACACACACATGTGGGACTTTACACACACATGTGGGACTTTACACACACATGTGAGACTTTACACACACGTGTGAGACTTTACACACACATGTGAGACTTTACACACACATGTGAGACTTTACTCACACATGTGGGACTTTACACACACATGTGAGACTTTACACACACATGAGACTTTACACACACATGTGAGACTTCACACACACATGTGAGACTTTACACACACATGTGGGACTTTACACACACATGTGAGACTTTACACACACATGTGGGACTTTACACACACATGTGAGACTTTACACACACATGAGACTTTACACACACATGTGAGACTTCACACACACATGTGAGTCTTTACTCACACATGTGGGACTTTACACACACATACTACACACACATGTGAGACTTTACACACACATGTGAGACTTTACACACACATGTGAGACGTTACACACACATGTGAGACTTTACACACACATGTGAGACTTTACACACACATGTGGGACTTTACACACACATACTACACACACATGTGAGACTTTACACACACATGTGAGACTTTACACACACGTGTGAGACTTTACACACACGTGTGAGACTTTACACACACATGTGAGACTTTACACACACATGTGGGACTTTACACACGTGTGAGACTTTACACACACATGTGGGACTTTACACACGTGTGAGACTTTACACACACATGTGAGACTTTACACACACATGTGGGACTTTACACACACATGTGGGACTTTACACACACATGTGGGACTTTACACACACATGTGAGACTTTACACACACGTGTGAGACTTTACACACACATGTGAGACTTTACACACACATGTGAGACTTTACTCACACATGTGGGACTTTACACACACATGTGAGACTTTACACACACATGAGACTTTACACACACATGTGAGACTTCACACACACATGTGAGACTTTACACACACATGTGGGACTTTACACACACATGTGAGACTTTACACACACATGTGGGACTTTACACACACATGTGAGACTTTACACACACATGAGACTTTACACACACATGTGAGACTTCACACACACATGTGAGTCTTTACTCACACATGTGGGACTTTACACACACATACTACACACACATGTGAGACTTTACACACACATGTGAGACTTTACACACACATGTGAGACGTTACACACACATGTGAGACTTTACACACACATGTGAGACTTTACACACACATGTGGGACTTTACACACACATACTACACACACATGTGAGACTTTACACACACATGTGAGACTTTACACACACATGTGAGACTTTACACACACATGTGAGACTTTACTCACACATGTGGGACTTTACACACACATGTGAGACGTTACACACACATGTGAGACTTAACACACACATGTGAGACGTTACACACACATGTGAAACTTTACACACACATGTGAGACTTTACTCACACATGTGGGACTTTACACACACATACTACACACACATGTGAGACTTTACACACACATGTGAGACTTTACACACACATGTGAGACGTTACACACACATGTGGGACTTTACACACACATACTACACACACATGTGAGACTTTACACACACATGTGAGACTTTACACACACATGTGAGACTTTACACACACATGTGAGACTTTACTCACACATGTGGGACTTTACACACACATGTGAGACGTTACACACACATGTGAGACTTAACACACACATGTGAGACGTTACACACACATGTGAAACTTTACACACACATGTGAGACTTTACTCACACATGTGGGACGTTACACACACATACTACACACACATGTGAGACTTTACACACACATGTGAGACTTTACACACACATGTGAGACGTTACACACACATGTGAGACTTTACACACACATGTGAGACTTTACACACACATGTGGGACTTTACACACACATACTACACACACATGTGAGACTTTACACACACATGTGAGACTTTACACACACGTGTGAGACTTTACACACACATGTGAGACTTTACACACACATGTGAGACTTTACACACACATGTGGGACTTTACACACGTGTGAGACTTTACACACACATGTGGGACTTTACACACGTGTGAGACTTTACACACACATGTGGGACTTTACACACACATGTGGGACTTTACACACACATGTGGGACTTTACACACACATGTGGGACTTTACACACACATGTGAGACTTTACACACACGTGTGAGACTTTACACACACATGTGAGACTTTACACACACATGTGAGACTTTACACACACATGTGAGACTTTACTCACACATGTGGGACTTTACACACACATGTGAGACTTTACACTCACATGAGACTTTACACACACATGTGAGACTTCACACACACATGTGAGACTTTACACACACATGTGGGACTTTACACACACATGTGAGACTTTACACACACATGTGAGACTTTACACACACATACTACACACACATGTGAGACTTTACACACACATGTGAGACTTTACTCACACATGTGGGACTTTACACACACATACTACACACACATGTGAGACGTTACACACACATGTGAGACTTTACACACACATGTGAGACTTTACACACACATGTGAGACGTTACACACACATGTGAGACTTTACACACACATGTGAGACGTTACACACACATGTGAGACGTTACACACACATGTGAGACTTTACTCACACATGTGAGACTTTACACACACATGTGAGACTTTACTCACACATGTGGGACTTTACACACACATACAACACACACATGTGAGACGTTACACACACATGTGAGACTTTACACACACATGTGAGACTTTACTCACACATGTGGGACTTTACACACACATGTGAGACGTTACACACACATGTGAGACTTTACACACACATGTGAGACTTTACTCACACATGTGGGACTTTACACACACATACTACACACACATGTGAGACTTTACACACACATGTGAGACTTTACACACACATGTGAGACGTTACACACACATGTGAGACTTTACACACACATGTGAGACTTTACACACACATGTGGGACTTTACACACACATACTACACACACATGTGAGACTTTACACACACATGTGAGACTTTACACACACATGTGAGACTTTACACACACACATGTGAGACTTAACACACACATGTGAGACGTTACACACACATGTGAGACTTTACACACACATGTGAGACTTTACTCACACATGTGGGACTTTACACACACATACTACACACACATGTGAGACTTTACACACACATGTGAGACTTTACACACACATGTGAGACGTTACACACACATGTGAGACTTTACACACACATGTGAGACTTTACACACACATGTGGGACTTTACACACACATACTACACACACATGTGAGACTTTACACACACATGTGAGACTTTACACACACGTGTGAGACTTTACACACACATGTGAGACTTTACACACACATGTGAGACTTTACACACACATGTGGGACTTTACACACGTGTGAGACTTTACACACACATGTGGGACTTTACACACGTGTGAGACTTTACACACACATGTGAGACTTTACACACACATGTGGGACTTTACACACACATGTGGGACTTTACACACACATGTGGGACTTTACACACACATGTGAGACTTTACACACACGTGTGAGACTTTACACACACATGTGAGACTTTACACACACATGTGAGACTTTACACACACATGTGAGACTTTACTCACACATGTGGGACTTTACACACACATGTGAGACTTTACACACACATGAGACTTTACACACACATGTGGGACTTTACACACACATACTACACACACATGTGAGACGTTACACACACATGTGAGACTTTACACACACATGTGAGACTTTACACACACATGTGGGACTTTACACACACATACTACACACACATGTGAGACTTTACACACACATGTGAGACTTTACACCCATGTGAGACTTTACACACACATGTGAGACTTTACACACACATGTGGGACTTTACACACGTGTGAGACTTTACACACACATGTGGGACTTTACACACGTGTGAGACTTTACACACACATGTGAGACTTTACACACACATGTGAGACTTTACACACACATGTGGGACTTTACACACACATTTGGGACTTTACACACACATGTGGGACTTTACACACACATGTGAGACTTTACACACACATGTGAGACTTTACACACGTGTGAGACTTTACACACACATGTGAGATTTACACACACATGTGAGACTTTACACACACACACATGTGAGACTTTACACACACATGTGAGACTTTACACACACATATGCGACTTTACACATACGTGTGAGACTTTACTCACACATGTGGGACTTTACACACACATGTGGGACTTTACACACACATGTGGGACTTTACACACACATGTGGGACTTTACACACGTGTGAGACTTTACACACACATGTGAGACTTTACACACACATGTGGGACTTTACACACACATGTGGGACTTTACACACGTGTGAGACTTTACACACACATGTGAGACTTTACACTCACGTGTGAGACTTTACACACACATATGGGACTTTACACACACATGTGGGACTTTACACACGTGTGAGACTTTACACACACATGTGGGACTTTACACACGTGTGAGACTTTACACACACATGTGAGACTTTACACACACATGTGGGACTTTACACACACATGTGAGACTTTACACACACGTGTGAGACTTTACACACACATGTGGGACTTTACACACGTGTGAGACTTTACACACACATGTGGGACTTTACACACATGTGAGACTTTACACACACATGTGGGACTTTACACACACATGTGAGACTTTACACACACGTGTGAGACTTTACACACACATGTGAGACTTTACACACACATGTGAGACTTTACACACGTGTGAGACTTTACACACACATGTGAGACTTTACACACACATGTGGGACTTTACACACGTGTGAGACTTTACACACACATGTGGGACTTTACACACATGTGAGACTTTACACACACATGTGGGACTTTACACACACATGTGAGACTTTACACACACGTGTGAGACTTTACACACACATGTGAGACTTTACACACGTGTGAGACTTTACACACACTTGTGAGACTTTACACACACGTGTGAGACTTTACACACACATGTGAGACTTTACACACACATTTGGGACTTTACACACACATGTGAGACTTTACACAGTTAGCATCATTAATTAGTCGTAGCTGTTAATTACTTCTCTTTATAGCCTTTTAGCTCAAATGGTAATGAACTACAAAGAAAAGCTTCATACTATAAATATTGAGCCCCAAAAACGTTGTTTCACCTTTAATTTCTTTCAAAGGTCAAAGGTCATTGCTAAGCCTCGTTCAGCGACAAAATCCTCCTAATTTGCCTAATTAAAGCTCAAACTTCACTGCCAGGGCCGGATTTCACTAAAACTGTCAAACAATGAATAATAAACATGTTGCACCACATTTAGACACGTTTATGTCTAATAAAGGCTCTTATTATGAACTTTAAGGGGAATTTGGAGAAATCAAGTGACTTTTTAAACTGTGATATAAAAGTGTTGAGTGACAGTTGTGATGTTGATGATATAGCATGGGTACAAGGGAACATAGGTACAGGGGAACATAGGTACAGGGGAACATAGGTACAGGGGAACATAGGTACAGGGGAACATAGGTACAGGGGAACATAGGTACAGGGGGACATAGGTACAGGGGAACATAGGTACAGGGGAACATAGGTACAGGGGGACATAGGTACAGGGGAACATAGATACAGGGGGACATAGGTACAGGGGAACATAGGTACAGGGGGACATAGGTACAGGGGGACATAGGTACAGGGGAACATAGATACAGGGGGACATAGGTACAGTAGAACATAGATACAGGGGGACATAGGTACAGGGGAACATAGGTACAGGGGAACATAGGTACAGGGGGACATAGGTACAGGGGAACATAGGTACAGGGGGACATAGGTACAGGGGAACATAGGTACAGGGGAACATAGGTACAGGGGGACATAGGTACAGGGGAACATAGGTACAGGGGAACATAGGTACAGGGGAACATAGGTACGGGGGACATAGGTACGGGGGACATAGGTACAGGGGAACATAGGTACAGGGGAACATAGGTACAGGGGAACATAGGTACAAGGGAACATAGGTACAGGGGAACATAGGTACAGGGGAACATAGGTACAGGGGGACATAGGTACGGGGGACATAGGTACAGGGGGACATAGGTACAGGGGGACATAGGCACAGGGGAACGTAGGTACAGGGGAACGTAGGTACAGGGGAACGTAGGTACAGGGGAACGTAGGTACAGGGGAACGTAGGTACAGGGGAACATAGGTACAGGGGGACATAGGCACAGGGGAACATAGGTACAGGGGAACATAGGTACAGGGGAACGTAGGTACAGGGGAACGTAGGTACAGGGGAACATAGGTACAGGGGAACATAGGTACAGGGGAACATAGGTACAGGGGAACATAGGTACAGGGGAACATAGGTACATGGGGACATAGGTACAGGGGAACATAGGTACAGGGGGACATAGGTACAGGGGAACATAGGTACAGGGGGACATAGGTACAGGGGAACATAGGTACAGGGGGACATAGGTACAGGGGAACATAGGTACAGGGGAACATAGGTACAGGGGGACATAGGTACAGGGGAACATAGGTACAGGGGAACATAGGTACAGGGGGACATAGGTACGGGGGACATAGGTACGGGGGACATAGGTACAGGGGAGCATAGGTACAAGGGAACATAGGTACAGGGGAACATAGGTACAGGGGAACATAGGTACAGGGGAACATAGGTACAGGGGAACATAGGTACAGGGGGACATAGGTACAGGGGAACATAGGTACAGGGGGACATAGGTACGGGGGACATAGGTACAGGGGAACATAGGTACAGGGGAGCATAGGTACAGGGGGACATAGGTACGGGGGACATAGGTACGGGGGACATAGGTACAGGGGAGCATAGGTACAGGGGAACATAGGTACAGGGGGACATAGGTACAGGGGAACATAGGTACAGGGGAACATAGGTACAGGGGAACATAGGTACATTGGGACATAGGTACAGGGGAACATAGGTACAGGGGAACATAGGTGCAGGGGAACATAGGTACAAGGGAGCATAGGTACAGGGGAACATAGGTAGAGGGGGACATAGGTACAGGGGGACATAGGCACAGGGGAACGTAGGTACAGGGGAACGTAGGTACAGGGGAGCGTAGGTACAGGGGTACATAGGTACAGGGGAACATAGGTACAGGGGAACATAGGTACAGGGGAAC
>NW_027315945.1:39989977-39999977 GCF_026437365.1 Eucyclogobius newberryi | reverse complement strand
CGTGTTTTAAACAGTACGAGTCTCTTTCGAGTTTTCTGTAGCAACATGTCTAATGTGTGGTGACCATGGCAACGCAGAAGCTCAGGGAGACGTTTCAGCCTCATTTCAGAGGTGAAACAGTAACAGGCCTTTCCACTGCTTCAGCTCTGACCCTTTGCACCTCCGGACGTTCTTCTGATGACCACAGCAGATTCTCACTCACCACTGCTCCTGTCTGTGCCTGTCAGCAGATCCAGATCCAGATCCAGACCAGATCCAGACCAGATCCAGACTAGATCCAGACTAGATCCAGACTAGATCCAGACCAGATCCAGACCAGATCCAGACTAGATCCAAACCAGATCCAGACTAGATCCAGACCAGATCCAAACCAGATTCAGACCAGATCCAAACCAGATCCAAACCAGATTCAGACCAGATCCAAACCAGATCCAAACCAGATCCAGACCAGATCCAAACCAGATCCAGACCAGATCCAAACCAGATCCAGACCAGATCCAAACCAGATCCAGACTAGATCCAAACCAGATCCAAACCAGATCCAGACCAGGTGTGACTCGTGTGTTGTTTGCAGGGCCAGGACGAGGAGGCGGTGCTTGACCATGGGAGCTCGTCGCTCCACACTCACTTCGAGGAGGCGGAGCTAGAGGGTGAGTGCTTCTCACTGTAAACGTAAACGGCCCCGAACACGTTTGAACTGAGTGTTTGTGTCAGGGCACCGGGCCGTGCACATGGTCCTGCACGTGCCGCTGGACCGAGAAGGACGCAAGAGACACAGACACCGACGCCACGGTCACCACCGCAGGAGGAGAGGGAGGGACCAGGACCCCGAGGACCCTGAGGGCCCTGTGCAAGGTGAGGGCCATGTGCAAGGTGAGAGCCCTGTGCAAGATGAGGGCCCTGTGCAAGGTGAGGGCCATGTGCAAGGTGAGAGCCCTGTGCAAGATGAGGGCCCTGTGCAAGATGAGGGCCCTGTGCAAGGTGAGGGCCCTGTGCAAGGTGAGAGCTCTGTGCAAGGTGAGAGCTCTGTGCAAGGTGAGGCCCCTGTGCAAGGTGAGGGCTCTGTGCAAGGTGAGATTCCTGTGTAAGGTGAGGGCCCTGCGCAAGGTGAGAGCTCTGTGCAAGGTGAGGGCCCTGTGCAAGGTGAGGGCTCTGTGCAAGGTGAGATTCCTGTGCAAGGTGAGGGCCCTGCGCAAGGTGAAGCCCCTGTGCAAGGTGAGGGCCCTGTTCAAGGTGAGGGCCCTGCGCAAGGTGAAGCCCCTGTGCAAGGTGAGGGCCCTGTTCAAGGTGAGGGCCCTGTTCAAGGTGAGGGCCCTGCGCAAGGTGAAGCCCCTGTGCAAGGTGAGAGCCCTGTTCAAGGTGAGGGCCCTGCGCAAGGTGAGGGCCCTGCGCAAGGTGAGGGCCGTGTGCAAGGTGAGGGCTCTGTGCAAGGTGAGGGCCCTGTGCAAGGTGAGGGCCGTGTGCAAGGTAAGAGCCCTCTGCAGGGTGAGGGCTGTGTGCAAGGTGAGGGCTCTGTGCAAGGTGAGGGCCCTGTGCAAGGTGAGGGCCCTGTGCAAGGTAAGTGCCCTCTGCAGGGTAAGTGCTGTGTGCAAGGTGAGGGCTGTGTGCAAGGTGAGGGCCCTGCGCAAGGTGAGGGCCATGTGCAAGGTGAGAGCCCTGTGCAAGATGAGGGCCCTGTGCAAGGTGAGGGCCATGTGCAAGGTGAGAGCCCTGTGCAAGATGAGGGCCCTGTGCAAGATGAGGGCCCTGTGCAAGGTGAGGGCCCTGTGCAAGGTGAGAGCTCTGTGCAAGGTGAGAGCTCTGTGCAAGGTGAGGCCCCTGTGCAAGGTGAGGGCTCTGTGCAAGGTGAGATTCCTGTGCAAGGTGAGGGCCCTGCGCAAGGTGAGAGCTCTGTGCAAGGTGAGGGCTCTGTGCAAGGTGAGATTCCTGTGCAAGGTGAGGGCCCTGCGCAAGGTGAAGCCCCTGTGCAAGGTGAGGGCCCTGTTCAAGGTGAGGGCCCTGCGCAAGGTGAAGCCCCTGTGCAAGGTGAGGGCCCTGTTCAAGGTGAGGGCCCTGCGCAAGGTGAAGCCCCTGTGCAAGGTGAGGGCTGTGTGCAAGGTGAGGGCCCTGTGCAAGGGATTAACCTTGTCTGTTCACTCTGTCCGCTTTGCACTGGACTAAACCGAGTCTAAGCTTTCCTCCATTAAAGTGTCTTTGTGCAGACACTCCGTCTCAGAGAGTCCACTTCATCCTGGGGACAGAGGACGAGGACGAAGATCACAACCCACACAGCCTCTTCATCCAACTGGACGAGATGTTCTCCAGAGGCAGGGACAAGGACGGAGAGTGGAAAGAGGCAGCCAGGTAATGTCCTCCCGAGACACAGGTGATGTCCTCCAGAGACACATGTGATGTCCTCCTGAGTCACAGGTGATGTCCTCCTGAGTCACAGGTGATGTCCTACTGAGACAGGTGATGTCCTCCTGAGACACATGTGATGTCCTCCTGAGACACATGTGATGTCCTCTTGAGTCACAGGTGATGTCCTCCTGAGTAAAAGGTGATGTCCTCCTGAGTCACAGGTGATGTCCTCCTGAGACACAGGTGATGTCAAAGTGCTTCACAGCAGGAAAATGCATTAAAATCACAAAGAAATTACAGAAACAGAAATACAATAAAATTCCAACTGATTGTCTAAACTAATGAAATCACATAAAAGAGAAGAGTGCAAATAAAAATCCTTTCAGTCACATGCGCAGCTGAAAAAAACAGTTTTTAGCTTAGATTTGAACATTGTCAGAGTAGAACCTGTCTCACATCTTCAGGAAGAATGTTCCAGATTTTAGCTGCATAAAACTGAAACACAGATTCACCATGTTTAGTCCTGACTCTGGCACCAGCAGGAGGCCGGTCCATGTTTAGTCCTGACTCTGGCACCAGCAGGAGGCCGGTCCATGTTTAGTCCTGACTCTGGCACCAGCAGGAGGCCGGTCCATGTTTAGTCCTGACTCTGGCACCAGCAGGAGGCCGGTCCATGTTTAGTCCTGACTCTGGCACCAGCAGGAGGCCGGTCCATGTTTAGTCCTGACCCTGGCACCAGCGGGAGGCCGGTCCATGTTTAGTCCTGACTCTGGCACCAGCAGGAGGCCGGTCCATGTTTAGTCCTGACCCTGGCACCAGCAGGAGGCCGGTCCATGTTTAGTCCTGACTCTGGCACCAGCAGGAGGCCGGCCCATGTTTAGTCCTGACTCTGGCACCAGCAGGAGGCCGGTCCATGTTTAGTCCTGACCCTGGCACCAGCAGGAGGCCGGTCCATGTTTAGTCCTGACTCTGGCACCAGCAGGAGGCCGGTCCATGTTTAGTCCTGACTCTGGCACCAGCAGGAGGCCGGTCCATGTTTAGTCCTGACTCTGGCACCAGCAGGAGGCCGGTCCATGTTTAGTCCTGACTCTGGCACCAGCAGGAGGCCGGTCCCTGAGGTCCTCAGAGTCCGAGATGGTTCATATGGCACTAACATGTCCAAGATGTACTTTGGTGCTAGGCCATGGAGAGACTTGTACACAAGCAGAGCTGCTTTAAAGTCTCTTCTCTGAGCCACAGGGGGCAGTGCAGAGACCTGAGAACAGGACTAATATGATGGTACTTCCTGGTTCTGGTCAGGACTAATGTGATGGTACTTCCTGGTTCTAGTCAGGACTAATGTGATGGTACTTCCTGGTTCTGGTCAGGACCCGAGCAGCAGCGTTCTGGATGAACTGCAGCTGTTTTACAACTCGTTTGGAGAGACCAATGAGCGGCCGTTACAGTCTAATCTACTGGAGACAAACGCATGGATAAGTCTCTCTAAATCTGGTTTTGACACTATATTTTTGATTTTGGCAATGTTTTTTAGATGGTAAAAAGCTGCTGATGTTATTGATTTGACGTGGCTATTAAAGTTCAAGTCTGAGTCCATTATTACCCCCAGATTTCTAATTTGGTTTGTAAGTTTTAGAGCGAGACTCTGGAGGTGACCGCTAACACTTTCTCTTTGTTTCTGTGGGCCAAAAACGATTATTTCAGTCTTGTCTGAGTTCAGCTGGAGAAAGTTGTTTTGCATCCACAAACTGATCTGTTGGATGCAGTGACAGAGTGAATCTACTGGTCCATAGTCACCTGCCGATAGTGAAACATAGATCTGAGTGTCGTCTGCATCATTGTGATAGGACACATTTTCACTGCGTATCAACTGACCTAACGGCAGCATGTAGAGGTTGAACAGAAGGGGACCCAGCACTGACCCTTGGGGCACTCCACAGGTCTGGGTCATGTGGTCTGAGACTCAGCTACCAATTTCAACAAAGTACTTCCTGTCTTCCAGATAGGACCTTAGCCAGTTTAGGGCAGTGCCAGTGATGCCCACCCAGTCCTCTAGTCTCTGTAAGAGGGTCACCTGATCGACAGTGTCAAAAGCAGCACTCAGATCTATCAGAATTAAGACTGAGGCTTTGCCCGTGTCAGTGTTCAGGCGGATGTCATTTGTCACCTTGACAAGAGCAGTCTCAGTGCTGTGATGAGGTCTAAAACCTGACTGAAAAACATCAAATGAGTTGTTTATTAAGAGGAAATCTGTGAGCTGTTGGTAAACAACCTTTTCAAGGACTTTGCCCCAAAATGTCAGATTAGAGATGGGCCGGTCATGACTCAGTACTGCGGCATCAAGACTGCTCTTCTTTAGGAGAGGCTTTATGACCGCAGTTTTCAAAGACATTGGGAATGTTCCAGATTGAAGCGACATGTTAACTATGTGAGTGAGTGGTGCAAGTAAACTGTTCAGCACAGACTTTAGAAATCTGGAGGCTCACACATGGAGGCAGCATGTAGATGAACTCAGACTGGTGATGATCTCATGGACAGTTTTGTCAGTTACTGGTGCAAAGTGAGTTAGCTCTAAGTGTCTTGGTGGTTTTAGGGTAATTTTTTGCATCGTGGGATTTATAGCATTTTTAATGCCCTGAACTTTGTCATTAAAGAATAATGCAAACTCATTACACTTGGATGTGGAAATGAGTTCTAACGGCAGCTGAGCTGGAGGGTTTATTAATCTGTTTACTGTGGCAAACAGGACACGCGAGTTGTTACAGCAGCTTCCAATTATTTCAGAAAAATATCTTTCCCTAGTTCTACATAAGATTAGGTTGTACATGTTCAGCTTCTCTTTGTAAATCTCTTTTTGAACTTGGAGCTTTGACTTGCGCCATTTCCGTTGGGCCCTGCGGCACTCCCTTTTCTGTGCCCTGACCCAATCATCATGTCTCCACGGCGCCTTCTGCTTATTTTTAACCATTTTTGCCTTCATAGGGGCGATGGTGTCCAGAACATTCAAAACACTAGATGTAACAGAGTTCAACAAATCATTTACATTAGAACATGAGACATTTTCAAAGTTTATCATTTCCATAAACAGTGCACCTGTGCCATCACTTATGTGTCTCCTCTGAACAACTGCAGGACCAACCGGAGGTTTGGGAGAAACAGACAGGTCAAAGAAGACACAGAAATGATCAGACAGAGCAACATCGATCACATTAACATTTGAAATATTTACCCCCTTTGTAATTATGAGATCTTGAGTGTGCCCTCTGCTGTGGGTGGGGCCTCTCTGCTGTGGGTGGGGCCACTCACATGCTAAGTAAGACTGAATGTTTCAAGGACAGCATCAAGCTCTTTAGCGTTTCTGTCACAAATATTATCAACATGCACATTGAAATCACCTGTAATGACCAAACCATCAAAGTCTGTGCATATGACTGAAACATCTCAGTAAAATCATCAATAAAACGTTGGCAGTGCTGGAGAGGCTTGTATAAAACAATGAAGAGAATGGATGGAGACCGTTTTAGCTCCATTTTAAAGGATACATACTCAAATGATGAAAACGCCCCAAAAGACAACCTGCGGGTAATTATTTCATCTCTAAAGACAGCACAGACTCCACCCCCTTTTTTGTTTTCTCGTGTTTCAGATTCAAACTTAAAGTTGGGTGGAGCAGATTCTATCAGAACTAAATTTCCTGCGTTTTTGTCAAGCCATGTTTCAGTTAAAAACATAAAATCAAGATTATAAGAAGAAATAAAATTATTAATTAAGAGAGATTTGTTACATAAGGATCTGACATTTAGCACAGCAAGTTTCAGACTAGTTTCAGTGGGACTGGGCTTTATCTTTTCACAGGGAATATGAATCACATTTCTCAGATTGGGCCTGACTCGCATTTTGTTTTTCCATCTGTGTGATGTGACTACAGAAATAACACTAGAGGGGGCTCTTTTTACATAGGGCCCCGGGTTGGTTTGATTTTTAATGTGACAATAAGTCCCGGCAACGCTGAGACCCAGTGCATCCTAGTTATGGGAGATAGCAGGTGAAAGGCGAGGTTCGATGGGTGGTGGGGGTTTTGTAGCCAAGGAGAGTTTGGGACCAGGTGAGAGGCGAGGGGGGATGGGTTTTGTGGGATTTGTTGGTGTTGTCGGCTTGTGCAGGGAAGAGTTGATAAGTATTGGCATAGCCCTTGATCTTGCTATATTGGGCTTGAGTGGAGCCATCTTAATGCCTGATTTAATCAGACTTTCAAAATGGCTGGGAAGGCCCATGGGTGAGAGTGGAGATGAGAAGGAGAATGATGAATCTTTAGTGGGAGTAGATGTTGCAAGGGGAACCCAGGGATGGTCTGAAGGCAGGGGCGATGACAGGGATGTTGTTGGGCCAGGTAATGTCCTCCTGAGTCACAGGTAATGTCCTCCTGAGTCACAGGTACTGTCCTCCTGAGACACAGGTGATGTCCTCCTGAGACACAGGTGATGTCCTCCTGAGACACAGGTGATGTCCTCCAGAGTCACATGTGATGTCCTCCTGAGTCACAGGTGATGTCCTCCTGAGACACAGGTAATGTCCTCCTGAGTCACAGGTAATGTCCTCCAGAGACACAGGTAATGTCCTCCGGAGACACAGGTTATGTCCTCCGGAGACTAGTTGACTAGTGGTTGCATCTTTAGTTAGTCTTTGTGTGTGTGCAGGTGGCTGAAGTTCGAGGAGGACGTGGAGGACGGCGGCGAGCGCTGGAGCAAACCTCACGTGTCCACTCTGCCTCTGCACAGCCTGAACCTGCTGCGCTCCTACATCCAGAACAACACTGTCCTGCTGGACATGAGAGCAGAGAACATGGTCCAGATCACAGGTCAGGACCAGGGACAGGACCAGGGACAGGTACATGACCAGGGACAGGACCAGCACCAGGGACAGGACCAGGAGCAGGACCAGGACTGGACCAGGAACAGTACCAGGGACAGGACCAAGAGCAGGACTGGACCAGGAGCAGGACCAGCACCAGGGACGGGGACAGGAGCAGGGACAGGAGCAGGACCAGGACTGAACCAGGGACAGGACCAGGGTCAGGGACAGGACCAAGAGCACGAGCAGGACCAGGGACAGGACCAGGAGCATGGACAGGAGCAGGACCAGGGAAAGGGACAGGACCAGGGACAGGGACAATACCAGGAGAAGGGACAGGTGCAGGACCAGGGACGGGACCAGGAGCAGGACCAGGGACAGGACCAGAGACAGGACCAGGGACATGACCAGGGACAGGATCAGGACTGGACCCGGAACAGGACCAGGGACAGGACCAGGGACAGGACCAGGTCCAGGGACTGGAGTAGGACCAGGGACAGGGACTGGAGCAGGACCAGGGACAGGACCAGGGACAGGACCAGGGACTGGAGCAGGACCAGGGACAGGACCAGGGACAGGACCAGGGACTGAACCAGGACCAAGACCAGGACTGAACTCGGACTTGAGTGGTTTTTGTCCCTGCAGACTTGGTGCTGGACAGCATGGTGGCCTCTGCGCAGCTGGACGACTCGCTGAAGGACAGAGTGAGTGAGGCTCTGACACGACGACATCATCATCAGAGCGAGAAGAAGCTCAGCCACAGGATTCCTCTGGTCCGGTCGCTCGCTGACATGGGAAAGAAGCACTCCGACCCCCTTCTGCTGGACAGAAACGGTACTACACCACACCTACACCACCCCTAAAGCGCTCTGACCCCTTCTGCTGGACAGAAACGGTACTACACCACCCCCAAAGCGCTCTGACCCTCTCCTGCTGGACATAGACGGTACTACACCACACCTACACCACCCCTAAAGCACTCTGACCCCCTCCTGCTGGATAGAAACGGTACTACACCGCCCCTAAAGCGCTCTGACCCTCTCCTGCTGGACAGAAACGGTACTACACCACGCCTACACCGCCCCTAAAGCACTCTGGCCCCCTCCTGCTGGACAGAAACGGTACTACACCACCCCTAAAGTGCTCTGACCCTCTCCTGCTGGACAGAAACGGTACTACACCACGCCTACACCACCCCTAAAGCGCTCTGACACCCTCCTGCTGGACAGAAACGGTACTACACCACGCCTACACCACCCCTAAAGCACTATGACCCCCTCCTGCTGGACAGAAACGGTACTACACCACCCCTAAAGTGCGCCAACTCTCTCCTGCTGGACAGAAACGGTACTACACCACGCCTACACCACCCCTAAAGCGCTCTGACCCCCTCCTGCTGGACAGAAACGGTACTACACCACGCCTACACCACCCCTAAAGCGCTCTGACCCCCTCCTGCTGGACATAAACGGTACTACACCACCCCTACACCACCCCTAAAGCACTCTGACCCACTCCGACCGGGCTTTTGTCTTTTGTTCTGACCCGAACCTCTGACCCGAGCCTCTGACCTCTGACCCGAGCCTCTGACCTCTGACCCGAGCCTCTGTCCACAGCTTTGCTCACTGCTGCAAACTCTGCTCCTGGAATTATCGACGTGAACAAAGTGAACGGGACCAACAGCCGAGAAAACAGCAACGTGGACTTCACCAAAGTCAGTTTTCTTCTGGTTTAACCGTTACAAACACGTCACCATGACAACAGCACGTTTAGTGTCACTTAAACTCATTTACAGTTTTATATTCATTATATTATATTGGAATGAAAATCCACTTGAATATTTTTGGAATAATCACAAGCAAATGAGGTTTATGTACATTGTAAATAGGAGTGGTCCAAGGACGGACCCTTGAGGAACACCTTTGTTAAAATTCAGATTGAAATCACAATTTTATGATTATTCACAATTTCTGGCACAAACAACTGTGAAATCTTGAAGTCATGACACACAAACGGCCAGACAAAAAGTACTTTACATTTAGAAAATGGATTCACCTGAAACTTCCTACGATTCTAAGGATTATTCATCTTTAGTTCTGGATTATATTGTGACCTGAATAATCATCGCTTCTGCAGAATGAGATTACTACATTTTAATCATATTTACTCTGCAACAAGTTAATTAATCACAACTTATTGGTTATTGAAATAATGGAATAATCCACATGTGCTGATTATGACTCAAATCAAACACAGAAAATGGAAAACGCTCGACTCATGAAAATGTGTCGAGATGAATCTGAATTGGCCTCAATTAGGTTTGAGTTTTATGACTTAAACATAGGATATAACAACAGACACATCACAATACAGCTGTCTGTAGATGTCTGTAGCTGTTCTGTTGATTTACATGTCTGTAGGTGTCTGTAGATGTTCTGTCTGAGGTCTGTAGTTGGTCTGTCATTGCAGATGTCTGTAGTTGGTCTGTCATTGCAGATGTCTGTAGTTGGTCTGTCGTTGCAGATGTCTGTAGTTGGTCTGTCATTGCAGATGTCTGTAGTTGGTCAGTAGTTGGTCAGTAGTTGCAGATGTCTGTAGTTGGTCAGTAGTTGGTCAGTAGTTGCAGATGCCTGTAGTTGGTCAGTAGTTGGTCAGTAGTTGCAGATGTCTGTAGTTGGTCAGTAGTTGGTCAGTAGTTGCAGATGTCTGTAGTTTGTCAGTAGTGGCAGATGTCTGTAGTTGGTCAGTAGTTGGTCAGTAGTTGCAGATGTCTGTAATTGATCAGTAGTTGCAGATGTCTGTAGTTGGTCAG